>NW_017728997.1:7929563-7967048 GCF_001723915.1 Gavialis gangeticus
CAGGGGCGATCTGGTGGTCTGAGTGTAACGTTTCCAAATACTACTAGGAGAAAGCCATTAGAGGCAAGGCAGGGCTAAGACGTGTAGCAAATTTATGAAGGCTCCAGATTTGCCAAACTAGCCGCATGCTTTCCAGTAAGGACCCCAGCTATCCTACCATTATATTACTCCAGGCCTGATAGTCCTTTCTCCTGCTGGCCTGCTATCCATTCCTAATATTCCTAGGCCTATACCTACTGCTTTCAACAAATATTAATTGTCTGACTCGTGCATAAAAACTCAGATATGATTGCTTATTTCAGACTAGCGCCACTCCTTCCTCAATTAAAACTCCTACTAAAGTTACTCCTATATCATCTCACTGAGGCAAAATTTTGCTGAATGTAACACACCAGAAATTATAATAAAAAAAAAAATGTTAGTTTCACAAAAAACACTCAGAAATTAAGAAATGCCAGAATTAAGGTTTCCTGTGCAACATTAAGTCAGTTTCCTTGGGGATATGTATTATGATTTATTTTAATTCTATGATCACATACTTTTTTTCTTTTTTAACTACTTCTTCAAGGCTCCTGCCTCGGTGAGTACAGTCTATCCTGGGCACTGATTATTCTGGGGACCTGGAGGTTTTGGTTTTGAGTTTTATCCTGAAAATGTGTAAACATTTCTCATTTAAAAAGCCTAGATCCATAAAAAAATTATTGTTGATAAAAGCCATTATTTTATCATAAAGTTTCGAAAGGTTACGTCAGAAGCCAATGGTCCCAAACACACCCTACTCACCTCTTCCTACTCTCACATGCCATACTCAGAGAAGCAGTGATGATGCTGATTTAAGAAACATCCCCAGTGGCTGTTCACAAGATGTCTGGAGCCTGGATGTCAGTGAAGCAGCCTCACTATTTTTGGATTTGGCACAAGCAAGTAGATGGGGATCAATCCTCTTGGTGGTGATGGGGGACACAGTGTAGACCAGTGGGTTTTGACCATTTTAGTTTTGAGGTGCTCCTCAGAAAATTCCAGGTCTTTTTCTTTGACTACAGAAAAAAAAAAATAGAGGGAAAACAGAGTGATTCTTCTCTTGCAAGGATCTCAGAGAGGTCATAACAGATCGGCATGGTTTTAACACCGATATTAAAAGCCAGGGTTTCTTTCGTGCACACCTAGTAGTGTAATATTGTGTGGCACATTACAGCATCCTTGAAAGGATCTTGGGATGCTCCAGGGCACACAATACTGTGGCTGAGAATCAGTGGCATAAGCATACTCACAGTTAGACATGTTTCAGGTTGGATGGAGGAAAAGCATAGCATCGTTTTACCGACTGCATGAGCGTCTGACTAATTCTGACTCGGCTGAGGTTTCTGGGGAAAAAAGTGCACAATAGGCTTAGCTGAATTTTTAGTTTAGTCATTCTCTAGTCACTAACATGCCATCTCATTTGCATAGCACCTCCCACACTGATAATTTAGTCTTATACCCCTCTAGACTAAACTGAAAGAACTTTAATATCTATTTTCTATCCTATTAAAAATATAAAGCACAGAGAGGGTATAAAAGATTTATTTCAATAAATACGTTTTTGCTCTGAAAATGTAATGATAAGTGTCACAGAGCACGCAGGTGCTCTGCTCCTATAAAGAGGGGAGGTGTGTTGCAGAGCACGCAGGTGCCCTGCTCCTTAGAGTAGAAACAGCTAGGCAGAGGGCCCTAGCAGGGAGTGGGGAGCTCAGTTGTTGGTTACCAGGGCAGCCACAGTAGTAATATAAAAGCACAGCTGTGGGTTGCCCGGGGAACTGGTGAGTTAGCTGACCGGAAGTGCCAGGGCCTGACCTAGATATAAACCCAGGCTGAGGCCAGGGAGGCAGTTCCCTGCCAGCAGCCATAGGGGTGGGAATTCTGCTGTGGAGCAAGGAAAAGGGAAGAGGCCAGGATGCATGGGTAGTTGTTACGGGTGAGTGAGGGAGAAACCTGGTGATAGGCTTGAATGTGGTTATAGCTGGATAGCTTAGTTTGTGTTGCAGCCAAGGGGCTTTGAGTTTGCATTGATGGTTTACTGTTTACAACCAGAGGCTATTAGGGGTTGGAGGAGGCCTCATAGGGGCTCCACGGTAGCGTGGGGACCCCGGCACCAGAGGGGGCGCAGCATTCGGGGGTGCACCAACCCCAGCCCTGAGAAGGGGAGTGGAGAATCGGCGACCAGGTAAGGCCGAGGCCGCCTGAGCCCTGCTGGGGGTTCGAGACCCCGAGTAGGAGATTTGGGGCCAGGCATGGCTACGGGCACCTGAGACCCAAGGCTGTGGTAGCCCCAGAGCAAAGGGGGCAGCGCGAGAAGCGCCCCAGAGCAAAGGCAGCAGCAATTGATGAGCGCCAGAGGGCGTAGTTGCGAGACAAGGCTGCAGAAAGCTGGAGCTCCTGTGGGGTGCACGGTTGTGAGACAAGAGCTGCAGAGAGCCCAAGCACCAGGGAGGGCGCAGGGAGCCAGACAGCCCAAACAACATCTGGGATATCAGCGAGGCTTGGGGAGTGGTAAAGGGATGGTTGGAGCCACGCATAGCCCATAAGGCTGGGGTGCACCGAGTCACACGATACAGAACAGGGGCCAGGATTCAACAGAGCACTGTGTCCAAGGGGACAAAAGGCAGCCTCCCTTATACTTATAAAAGATCAAGAAGTGGCGGACGAGAATGAGGGTGCTTTAATGTGAACTTGGCATGGTAGGGGGCCCTAGGGAAGATCACGGCTGCCCCTAGGACCTCACACTGTGACAATAAGGAAAGACTCAATTTTCTTACCAGTCAAAAGTAGTAAATATTTTAACTGTATCACATTATAACCATTTAACAAATATTCCCTAAGCAGTCAGCAGTGAAGAAGATTTCTTCTGGGTTTAAACAGGAGAGCAAAATATGTATTTCTTGAATATAGATGATGGAGTTGTGCTAGATGAATTAAGATGGAAAAGGTGTATGAGGATTATTCCCTAGGCACCGATGTTTATAAATTTCCTCCCAAACTTCCTCTCTTTCCGCCCAAATGCAGCTGATTATGGCTCTTTTTCTCTGCTATAAGTGAATTTTAAAGTTATGTTGCAGTTTGTGGTTACACCAGATAGATGCATATGATGTATCTCTCATGAAAGATAACTATGCAGATGGGACTAAGAAAACTTTTTTGGTTTACGAAGCTACTGTTACTAATACTTTCCACTTATGAATAATAAACATAAAATTGCTGCTGGCAAATTTTTAGTGTTCTTGATTTTTTTTTTTGTCTTCCTTTTGGTGGGGGAAGAGTTATCCTTGAAGAAAAGCTAAAGTTGAGAAATTAAATGATCAGAATTGTGATATTAAAATCTCCTTAGGTGCATCCCTATATAACTTATGTGACTTACGTGGGTGGCTGTTTTCTTTTTGTCTTTTTTTTTTTTGCAGATAAAGCAATATCCTTTTTTGCTGTCACTTCTTCTGTCACTGTAATTTACCAAAAGGAAAATCTCAGTTCTCATATTCTGTAATTTCAGTGAGCAAACAATTATGGGCTTGAGTTCTTTTTGTGTGTTTATTTGGATTAACATTATATATCCTTGTCAATCTTTGTGGCAGCAAGTAAAAGAGGACATTAATAATACATAAAAAATAAATTGACTTGGTACACGACACTTGAAATACAAATTGGCCAGAGGAAAAAGTGAATAGACATCTACCTTTGCAATTATAATGAAAGTATAATGATTTCCAGCATAAATTATAAAATAAAGGCACAGTATGTATTAGTGTCGGTGGAAAGGTGGCCAACTCTAGGCTTTAGGAACATGAAAAATAATGTACTTAATAACTACACCAGCTTATACCAGTTTACATTCTCCCTGTAGAAGAAGACATCCCTTACCCAGCATCTGCATTTATCATCTTGGACTCCCGTGAGACTGACCTAGTTCCTCCGAGCTAATGGGCATAGAAGGATGGCAAAGGCTTATAGTGAGGGGATTTTGTTCTGCTCAGGCACTTAAACTGAAAACTATACTGAAATTCCTCTTAAATTTCTCCTTTCTATGGAATGGGTATATTATATCATAGCTGTGTAATTCATGGCTATCAAGTTCCAGCTGGGATAGAGCAGACTAGCATACAACTTTGTGACTCAGTGTACATGCACATGCATGTAATTCAGTTAATTTAGGGCTGGCTTAAATTCATGTTTTGCTGTTTGCTAAAAGTCCTTAGCAGAAGTTTGTAATAATGGCCAATGGCAACATACCTTCCCTGCATGGGTATCCCACAGAAGTTCAGGTATACTGTGCATTAGGGCTGTGCAAAGTTTTGGTTGCTGATTTGATTAGGTGGAGATTCAGCCTGATTCAGCAGCTGAATCTCTGAATCGAATCAGGAGACCCTTTAATCTCTCCAAACCAATTTGGAGAAATTTGATGATTTGGACATACACAGTTTTATTTATTTTTTTTACATACTTCAAGTTACCAGGTGGCTTGTGAATGCTGAGATGGTGGGGCAGATGGAGTGCGGAGGATGTGCTGCCTAGTGCGTGGAGGAGAACCCCCCATACCTCCCTGGCTTGGCAATTGGCCGCAGGGGACCCTGGATCCCCCCTGTTCCCCCCCCCCAACTCAGGAGGTGCCAGTCACCAAGCTGAAGTGAATCAGGGCAATACTCTGGCCGTATTCAGTTTGGATTCAGCCTGAATTGGGCAACAGTGATTTGATTCATTGATTCAATTTCACACACCCCTACTGTGCATACCTTATACCGCATCCACTCCCCATAGTTGTGAAGCTCTGAGGAGGTAAGAGGAGAGAGATTATCAGTGATTCCTTGTTTTTGTCTCTTGATAATTTACTGCTTGGCTCCACAGCAGTTTCTGCCATCTGTGTGAGTTGATGCTTTGGGTGATAGATGCTTTGGGTGATAGTTAGCAGACTGATGTTCAAAGCAGACAAAACTAAGAAAATGTTAGTGAAACAAGAGACCCAATGGAAAGAGGAACTGAAGCTTGTATTGGCATCCTTGACCGAGGGAGTGAGTCCAGTTTGTGACAGAGCTTCACAAATACTACATAGGTCCTGAATGTTCAGATACCAATGAAGCCAAGAGTATTTTTCTTCATCTCTGCCTAGTGAGTAGAATAAAACTCTCTTCATGTGACCCTTACTATCTTGATCTATGCCAATTTCGATGTTCCCTAATTAGGCTGCACTAAGCATTTTAGAATTTGTGAAGACTTCAAGGGCATTGAAAAGTAGCAAGTATTCCTACAATGGCCTGTGTAGAGATATCAATGGAAAGACCAAAGAAGAACCTGTCAGAGACGATGAAAAATTTCAACCAGAGAGATATCGACCAGTGCCATTTGATGAAAGATTCAATAAAAAATTCTTGAAGACAGTACATATAAAAACACAAAAGAGCAAAACATCCTTAGGTATCAAAAATGACCATTAAAGTTTTAATAGGAAAGACAATAAGGAAATTGCCAAAGTCTATGACATTATTTGTTTTGTGGGTAATTCTCAGGCACTGGGAAACGATGAAAGGGAATTTTTTACAAAGAATGGATAGACCAGTTGTTGCCTCAGATGTAGGATTCCCAGGATTCACTGCAGAGTGTGGAGACTTAAACGGTTTTGGGATTTTGACCCTTCTCTTCAATTGCTGATGGAATAATAAAATACATGCCTCATTCTTCCTTTGAGAGCGCACAAAGTTGCTTTTATTCCTGTTTTGATTTACAGAGCTAGTCTCTATCAGACATCTGTTGCTGGATGGATTAACAACATACTGTATTTATCTCTCTGCATGCCTATGCAAACTTTCAATAAAAACAAGTAAAAAATATTACAGACTATAAAACTGAAGCAGTATTTTAAGTAAAACCCATCACTAGTCGTCATATGACAAAATATTATATTGTCAAAACTAAACCAAGGGGCAAAGGCAAAATAATAAATATTAAAATTGTTTTAATTGTAGTTGTGTGTGTATATCATGTAGACATTTTTGGCTTCTATTTCCCATGCTACATTGCTAGGTCTATAGCCTTTCCATAGCTCCCAACTCTGCAAAGACCTGCGTGCAGGCTTAGGTGAAAAGCATATGAAAAGTCTCCCAGACGTCAATCCAGCTACTCAAATGCCTTTAAAGTTAATCCTATCAATACATCTTGGCAGAATCAAGGCTCGTTACATTATTCATTTTTAATGAACAAGTGTGGCAAATATCAAGCTTTTAGGGAATGTTAATATGAATGGAGTCAACATGTGTTGGAACTGTGGGTTAGACGTTAAAAGAATGAAACTTAACATAGCGACAAATCTGTGCGTCTTGATTTAAGATTTGGAGATACTATCAAATAATGCAACATGACATTGTTATGCCATAATGATATCGTTTATGTTTCTTTTTGTGCAGAAATTGAATTTCTAGACCAGGATTTTATCACATAAAGCTAAAATTCTACAAATATTTATCACATTAGCTAAATTAGCAAAGAATAAAATAACTCCTTAAGGTTTTTCTGGCCATTGTAAACTTTGAATGCCTCCTTGTCAAGGCTATCTTCTTGTGCATATACAATTTCAGTTTTTGGCTCTTGCCTTGCATTTTTTTATATCCGGTAATATAAATGTACATATAAAAGACTGGATGGATTATATATATATATATTTCAAAAATAGTTATAGCACATAAATAATATTTATGAAGCCAAAGTAATGCCACAAAGCACCATATACATGGCTTTTGGATTTTTGCCACTAGTGCTAACCCTGTACACTTGTCAGCTACATACTTGACTGCATTCATCACCGCACTGTCCTAGAACAAAACATGGTAGACAACACTTGACATATTTGTATGACCTTATAACCTGCTCTGTCACCATGTTTGACAAGTGTTCTAGGACCTTCAGCTAATTTGGACAGAGACGTCCATCTAGCTTACAGTCTCCAACAACTTTTCGTCATCCCTGTGATTCTAGATTTGCTAATGGCTGGGGTTTTTTATGACCAAAGTGCGGATGGAGATTAACTCCAGGCTACTGAGCTACTGTGCAAGAACTACTACCCTCTATGGGCACATAAGCAACCCAATTATAGGAAGAGACAGACATCTGTGCTTCTCCAGAGGGCACTCCTATTCCTTTAATGGTTGCCTAGTAGGTGAAATTGGATTCATCCCTGTGTATCTGTGGCATATTTTTTACACCTTATTCAAATGAATGAACGAATACACACCTCATTCTGTTAGCTCAGGGAACTTTGGAAACACCAAGTAACTGACATTAGCATGTCTTTTATATTAAGAAATTAGAATATCTTATTTCCTGTGTTAAAAATAGAATATCTACAACATTACATAGGATCATAGGCTACCTAGAGAAGTCAGGGAATCTCCATCCCTGGATAGTGTCAAGAGGAGACACTTGGACAGAAGCTTGATGGAGATGGTTTAATCATGGATGATCCTGCCTTGAGCAGGCAGCTGGACTAGATGACCTTGTGAGGTGTCTTTCAGCCCTACTTTCCTGTTTCAAAGCTTGACAGTCCTCCTGGTCAGAAACTTCCTTCTAATCTCCAACCTAAATTTCCTCTATTGCAGCTTGAGACCATTATCCCCTGTGGACATAGAGAAAAACGCATTTTTCTCTGTTCAGGTATTTGTAGACTGTTATCAGATCCCTCCTGAGTCTTCTCTTTGCCAGACTTAATAATCCTCGTTCTTTGCAAGAGACACTCCTGTAATTATAACCCAGTATATTGTTGGCTTTTTTTTCTGCAACAAGAGAAAACTCAGTCAATCTTTGGGGGGTTTTTTCCCCCTGCAGGTATGTATGCTTGCATATTTCCATGGGTGTAGGTTGTAGCCATGTTGTTCTAAGGACGTAGGCAGATGAGATTCTTTAGGTAAATCCAATATCTTTATTAAACCAACTCAAATAGTTAGAAATATTCTTTTTTGCAAGCTTTCGGGTACAAATTGCCTTCATCAGGCAGAGGAAGCACAGGCCATCTGCAGATGCTTCCTCAGCCTGACAAAGGGTACTTGTATCCAGAAGCTTGCAAAAATTGTTTTTTCCAACTATTTGCCTGCATATTACCAGCCTTTTAGTATTTATAGTTCAAGATTAAAATGTGTGGATTTTACTTTTAAAGGAATATTGGGGGTGGGCGTTCCCCTCCTATTTCATGGTCACATACTCTTTGCTTCACAGATTCCTCCCTCACTCAGCACACAGGATAGTGATATCTTGGGGACCAATCAGGATTGTGTAGGAAAGGAAGCTGCAAGACCACATTTCCTGTGGAACTTGGAAGGTGGGTAGTGATTAAGGCAGGGAACTACAGAAAGAGAAAGGAGGAAGATCTCCCAAAGACCTTGGTAGTTGAATGCGTCTCTAAAAACCTAGAGTCTATCCCAACTCTCTCCCTATGTAATGCTAGGATAGTGTCTTAAATCAAACTCTGTTTTGGTTATGGTTACTAATTGCACGTTGCTCATCTTGTGGATGCTCAGTTCAATCTTGTGGAGTCTGATTTGTAGAAGTGTGGAACTCTAAGAGCTGCAACTGAAGTCAATAAAAGCTGTGGCTTGTACATCCGAAGTACTATGTAGTCTGAAAAATTAACTCCTGTCTATCAAACTAGAGCTCCATAATCTTAAACTGTGCCTCTGTCTGTGAAATGGGGATAATACCACACCTTCTTCTCACATGCTGATGTAAAGATAAATTCATTAATGTTTATGAAGTACTCAGATACTAATCAATACCGCAGAAAGGGCCATGGGAGGAAAAGAAAGATTTCTTCTTAACAGCAAGTCTTGAATAATATGTTGTAAACAAGACATTGGGCCACACATGGA
The DNA here is from genome assembly GCF_001723915.1 of Gavialis gangeticus. NCBI lineage: Eukaryota > Metazoa > Chordata > Crocodylia > Gavialidae > Gavialis > Gavialis gangeticus. Next base: position 7,938,440 of record NW_017728997.1, read on the forward strand.
ATACAGGGATGAAACAAAATATTGAATACCTGCTCATTTAGTGAGCCTCATCCATCCTGAAGGAAGCAGAGATTCTGCAGAGAAAAACACATATGCAGTCATGTAATTGAAAACTGGATCATAATGCATGCAAGCAAGGAATGAACACTAAGGTTGCCCAGGCCACCTCACTTGTGATGTTCCCTGACTTTTTCATCCTTTAACTTCGGTTAAAAATGTCCTTTTACTGGAGTTTTGCGGGTGGGGATGGGGGAAGGGAGGAGTGCATATAATATAAAATAATGTGAACATTAATTTCCCCCCCAAAATTAAATGCAACCTACGAATAATGTTTGAAGTTTAAAGAAAGTTTGAAGTGATGCCATTATCTCATTACGAAAAGAAATGGGCTGTCTGCAGAATGCTCAGTTTGGTCAAAGATCCATTTTACATTTAATTTTAACTCCTAAGCTAACTCGTTCTCAGAAAATTCATTCTGTACTCACAGTAGGAGTTGAAATTGCAAGGAAGATATGCTTCATACTTCACACATAACAGAGTGGTTGAAATCTTGCTTTGAGTGCAATTCAGCTTTAGGTATGGAACTGTGAGCAGTGCTCCTAAAACTCACGTGCAGCCACACACATAACTTAGCCCACCTGTAAATAATTTTTGAATACATTACAGGAAATACATGTTAATGATAGAAATATTCAAAGGTGAGGGCATCTTTATCTGTTCATCGATTTACATAATAGCTGTAAAAAAAAAAAACTTTTTAATTTACAGAATGTCTACAACTGTGTGCTCTAGGTGTCCAAGACCAAGTTCAACTTACCTAGGCTTTGATGGAAATTATTCATTTTGGAGAGAGAATTTTTTTATGTTGTCCTTTTGATAATTGGGTCCCAGTTCTTAAGTCACTGCAACAGCAGTGGTGTCCGTGACAAAACAATTCTTTTCCCTAGTCATGTATACTTAAAATTAATTATACTATGTCGAAGTATTTCTGTGACTAGAACTGAATACTTAAAATGTCTAAACTACTTATTGCAGTCAAGAAAAGAGGTCAGTACTGTTTAAAGGCAAACCAGTTTGTTCATTCTATCAATCTACCTACATGCTTTGATGGACCCAGACATTGATTTAAAAAATGTAGAAAAATGACATGGATATTTAAAAATATAAAAACTTATCTTCAAAGTTATCTTGTATCTGAATTTTAACAAAGTCCATCCAAACAGCAAGTCTGTATGCATAAAATCAAATCTATACCTGAAAACCAAAGATATATAAACTTACTCTCTTGTGTATATTTAATTCAGCTGTTTGTTCATTTTAAATAACTTTGCACGTACAAAAAAAGAAGTATAGAACAACTATACGTTGCCTACAAATGTTATCACTACTAGAAACATCTTTCAAGACATCAGCTGCCACATATTTCTAAGGGGCAGAAAGTCTAACATGTTCTTGATGGATAACACTTCTGATTAAATAGACATTAGAAGTATTTCAGCAACAGTGAAGGCACAGTGGTCTTACCAGCTAGTCTGAGACTGAAGGGTGGCATCTGGTTGTACCAGCCAGGTTAAGGACAATGCCTCTAAAACAAGTGGTCTCATTGGATAGCATCTGAGATGGGACAAAGATTTTTGCTTTGTTTTTTTGGCATCAGTTGGCATGAGATACCTGATCGTAGCATCTGTCATTCAGCACAACTTGCTGTTTGACACTCACCAGGTTGTTTTGTTTAGCCAGTGTGCTGTAAGTAGATATACATTATTTTTGCAGGATAAATTCATTAACCACAGAGTTTGAGGAACCAACATCATTTGTGAAGCAGATTGCTTTCAGCAAATACTTTTAATTAAAAACAATGTAAAAAATATTAAAATGTCAAACTATTTTTCCCATCTGATTTCAAAATAGCATTTTTCATTTAAAAATTGACCCACATAAAATTTAACAATCGCACAACGCAAACAAGGTTTTTGTTCATGCCAGATGCAGTATTTCAGGTTACACTCAGTAACCCTTTTTAAAGTTTGTTTTTTTCATTTCACTAAAGCCTTTGAAAAATTATTGCTGTGGTTAGACCAGATCAGTAAGCAAACTCCCAGACTGACCAAGGGAGGAAGCATCAATGTGAATTGAGGGCAATCAAGGTTTTAATAGAACATTTTTAGCCTTGTGTTACCACCCATTGTGTTTCAGTTTAACATATGTATAGGGGTAGCTGGGGGGAGAGGGAGGGAAACAAAATTTAAAGTATTTTCTGATGACGCTACATTCAGTTCCATTATCATCAGCCTTTATGTCTTTATCTGTTCTTCTGGAGAAGACCACAGGACAAACTGAAATGACCAACTTTGATTCAGTATGATGAATTCTTCTCAGTTTCCTTTATTAAGCTGTATGCCAACTTTTTAAAAAAAACAGATCATTCAATGTTAATATTTCATTGGCCTCCAACTAAAAAGACTTTGGGGAATTTATGGCTTCAGTCCTGAATGCTCTGGAGACAATTAACACCTTCAATTAATACTGAGGTTTGGCTCAGGCCTTTTGCTTTCATAGATTTCATAGACATTAGGGGCTGGAAGGGACCTTGTGAGATCATTGAGTCCAGCTCCCCCCTCCCCCCCCGCCCCGCTATAGGTAGAAAGTCAGCTGGGATCAAGTGACTGCAGCAAGAAAAACATCCGCATGTTTTTTTGAAAACATGTCTTTTATAGATGGTTTGTTCTAACTGTTATATCTGAACAAGCTAGGGACAATACATATATAGCAAATCAGCCCCACCTATAACATGTTTTCATCCATGGTTGTATCTGGAGCAGTTTTCCTACATTTGTCTTGCTCCCAGCTTGTCTACACCTAACGATTAAATGTAACAGTTGCTGCATGTTGCCAAGCCATGGCTCCTCCTTTGAAACCTCCCTTTTTGAACAGGTTCCAAATGTTCATGTGTCCAGACCCTCATAATTTTGTCAGTGTACATCATCTGTTATTTCTGTTAAGACCTCCTAGATTAATGGGGATATCAGGGTTAAGTATAGCTTGGATCCAGTTCTCATTGGAGTTTCAGCATGCAGCTGGAAGAGCATGGGCAGCTTGATGCAAGTAACTCAAGGAAGGGGCAGGTCAAGCAGATCTGTTGATGGGATGGCTGGGGGGTGTCACAGGGATGGTGACTGCCTGGTTAGTGGAAACATGGTGGGGGGGTGTTAAAATTACCCGATCAGGGTCTAGTAGGGGCAAGAACAGCACTGCCCCAGGGCTGGGGCAAGCAGCTGAGCTTTCCTAGTCTCAGGGCTGTGCTGCAAACACATACAGGCAATCTGGAGATTGGGTTAACCCCTTTGTAGTTCAGAAATCCTTTTTCTGATCCTTTCTCTGAATCCTTTATCGATCTAAGCTAGTGCACCTTCTGAGGTGCACAAACTTTGATTGTGTGCACCAGTTTTTGGCCAAAATAAATCCTCTGAAGGCCTGCACAACTCGGCATTTAGATTGACCCAACCCTGGTTAGGTCAATCTAAATGTAACACCAGTACTTACCCTCAGTGAGCATAAGAATAACATGAGAATAATCTGATCTTGTAGATGCATCACAACACCTGTACTGTGATGGACTAACTGACTACTCTATCTGTTTTTTCTCTTTCTGGAAGATTTTTCCATTGGTCCTAAAAAAAAAAGGTTACTTTTTAATCAATAGGCTAAAAATCTAATGCATTAAGTTCCATTTTGAATTATTTTAAATATAAACCGTTGCTTCTCAATAACATATAGGAAGTCCACGTTTAATACTGAATCTATTCTTTGACCTTGTTTGTCAAGAATAATTTTTTTTTTAGTTAAATCCTCCTCAAAATAAGACATTGTGATGATTCATTCTGCTTTCTTCACTGTGGGGCAATTTGTTTGATGATATATATTATTTAATCATTATAAGAAAGAGGGAAAACAAGAATTAGAGGGAAGAAAGTATCTAAAATTGTACAGATATATTTCTTTCCACAAAAATGGGAAGGGGGGATCAATTTAAGTTAGCAGAACAACAGTCTGCTGTCAACAGAGTGCAGATACCCTGCCACAATTATTTTCTTCACTGCAGAGATGATCTGGTCCCTGGTGGAATTTGCAATATCATACATTTCTGACGTGCTCCAATTTTAAAAGATTATTTTATTCCAAAGATTTTTAAAATGTTGTTATTCATCCTACTTGGATTTAATTTTGTCCATATAGACAAGCAGCAAGTTCCTATTGCATGATTTCAACCACTGAGAGATCCCGAAAAATTCTTCTTCCAAAAAGATCTCATTGCAGGAGATCTGCTTTTCAAGTCCTCATTCCTCACAAGCTTCTGTCCATCACCACTTCTGAAATGGTCAGTGAACTCAGGCTTTGCTTATACACATGCCCACGCCTCTTCCCTCTTTTTGTCTGTCCCTGCTTCTCATAGCCTTTCCTTCCCAGGTACTTTTCAGGCCTTCTAGGTGTAGGCTCAAACCATCTCAATCTCCTTGCACCTATACTTTCCTCTACCAATGTCATTTTTGCCTGTTGCCAGATCTTTTCATGTCCTTTTTTTGTTCCCTCCACAAAGCCACCTCCGTGTACTTATCTCTTTCACCATTGCATGGACAACTCTTTTTCCTTTGTTTCCCAACACTCTGCTCTATACAATAATAGCACTGTCTTGTAGATCTCTCCCTCCAGATGTGCTGGCATTTTGCCTGTCCTTTCACTTCCCTACTTTTTGTCCATGTATTATATATTCCCCTCACTACCCCTCCATCTTCTTGAATAGTGGGCCCCAGATACTAGACATTCTGCATAGATGATGTGTGCTCATTGTCCAAAATGACAGGTGTGTTCCACTCACCAGTGCTTGTAAATGCCCATGACATATATTTTCTTCTTTTTTTTTTTTCCTCTGCCATGCTTTTTTAAAACTCTCAGGGCAAATTAGAACTGGTTGGGGGGGAAAAAACCAACCTGACAAAACATTTTGCTGGCAGAATTTACTGATTAGTCAAACCTGAAATGTTTTGTGAGACAGCTTTCAGCTAAGTTGCCATTCTCTGTCCAGCTCCCATGGAAATAGAAAACCCAGTAGTATAAATTTGCTTGCAGAGCCAAACAGAAACCAACGGAAGGAAATGTTACTGAGAGAGATAATCATTCTTCCTCCACACGATGCCTCAGCCTTTCAGTTCCCGTCTCTTCCATATGCCAAGCTAATAGATGAGGTCTGCATAATGTACCGAAAATAACAGATCGAAACTATTTTGGACCATGGGGGATTAACGAATCCCAACATTGTTCCCATGGGATTACTCAGCATGAAGTGAATGAGTAATTGCAAAGACGACGTAATGGTCCATATTCTCTGATGGAGTATCTATAACTGTAGTGAAGACAATGGAGTAACGTGGTCACCTAATACAGCCTGGCGTCGTCGCACTTGGATACAAGTCCCAAAATCAGCCAAGGGAAGGCATTACAACTTTCTCCTGCTCCATGTTCCTTAATAGCTAGACTTGCCTATAGCAGTTTACGGTACAAAATACTGCCTTCAATCAAAATGCTACCTTCGATCAGTTTGACTGCTGCATTGGTGATAGTGGACTTAGGACTCATGATAAAATGGTGGTCATTTTTAATGCTGAGTCCTGCAATTGTCTCAAAGCTGCAGTTGCTGGGATCAGGCTATCTTATATGACTCTTATCTTCCTTTTAAACATTAATAATTTTAACCCTCACAGTCATAAAGAAAAGGCTGAAAAGATGAAGCGAGTGCACTCTACAGGTTCAGAAACCAGAAGGCAAAGAATTGAAATCTGAGCCAAGAGCTCTAGTGTTTTGCATTGTTTTTTGTCTCAGACCAACACGGCTACCAGGTGCGTTCCTGAAAGAATTGAAATCTGAATTTACACACATACACACAAACACACCCCTCCCTCTCATGCAACTTTTAAATACTTAAAGTTGTACCTTGCCTCCTTGTTTGGGTGTACCCGCATCTGCTCCTCAAAGCCCATTCTATTAAGTACACACAAAAAATATTGGGCATGCTGTGTGTTACCTCTATTACCTTGCACTACCTCACAAGGACATTTCAGTATAGAATATTCACATGAAAATGTCAAACTACCTGGCAACTTGTAAAGCAAACAATATTACCTGTGAATAAGTGCAGCAGAATCAGGCCCATTGATGTTTTCATAAGTAGTTGGGAGGGGTTTTGCCCTCGGTAAATACAGATAGATTCATTTTCCCAGAGCTCTATCTCCTACAAAACACATGACTGACAGCCCTTAAGTGCATAATCTGTCACAACAAACCTAACTCAGAGCTTTCAGGTGGATAAAATGCCGCACAAGTAGAATAAAGTAGGTCACATTGTTTCACTGAGTAAAAATATAGACTACGTATACTGGAAAGTATATAGCAATAAGCAGGTCAGGCAGCGAACTTAAAAATAGGAAGTGGAAAAAAGTAAACGAAAGCCATCTCGGGTCCTTTCCTTTTTAAGTAAAAATCTCCTGCAAAATAAATACTCTTTTACTGGACAAATAATTCTGTGCATGGAGATGCTGTTCAGAGAAAAGGTACAGAGTGGTACATAACATGAACGTGTTTTTAGAATGGCCACTTAGCACCAAATAACTCTGGGAGGATTAAATCAGTCTGGCTATCCCAATTAAATTTCTGATCAATCATATATTCTGCAAACTTTGTAGTTTTAGACATTTATGTGCTTCTGGAGATGCTCTAGGCTCTTATCTGTAAGGATCCAAATATCTAAACAGCTGATCCTTAATTTCTTTATACTGCAAGTTCTTCATACTGCATATAGGGAACATTTTTTTCTGTTCCTCACATTTTCCTTTTCTTGTTTGTTTATACTCTTTGGAAAACAGAGATGACCTCTAACTATATGTATATATAACACCTATCACAAGGCTATAGTGAAAGGCAAGATTTCAGTTGGAAATTTGAGATATTATTATAATGGAAAATGCCAACCCCTGCTCTAAAACATTATTAACAAACTGTGTATGGCTTGTGGGCTAGATTTGGCCTGTGGAGCCCTTTGATCTATGCTATGGATGTGGGGCTTTGGCAGCATTTGCTTTCCCATGTTGCCATGGGGAGAAATGGTGGCTGCCCTACCTGCCTGCCTCTGACCTGAACTGGGTCATTCCAGGCTGCAGCCTAAAAAGGTTGTCAGCTTCTGTTTTGGAGAGTTGAATCCTATAAGGCTCCTATTTCTAGCCATCATTACATAGTTTTTACTTCGCTGACTTCATTGTTTTTACTTCTGATTTATATCAGCGCATGGAAGAGAAGTATGCTCCATGCATACACCATTCTATCAGCCATATTAGCTATTAAACCTGTATCTAGTTTGAAACAGGGCTTCATGTCAGCTTCAGACTACAGTAGGTTTGGGAGAAATTAAAACACCAGGTTCTGTTGGCTCAGGGGTACTTGCACGTCCTGGCTGTTTGTTTAATTTTATGTTTTGGGGGGTTTTTTGCCTGAGACACAGCATAGAGCAAGTGTTTTGTTTTATCTGACCTTTGTAGTTTCAAAACCGAAAGGTTGCAAACTCGATACAACAGCCCACTGTAAAATGTGTAGAGGTAGGTATTACTCTCAACTTTCCATTGGTGAAAGTACCCAAGTGCTTCATCATTAATACTGTAAACATGTTTATTATATATAATACGCTCATACATTTATTCTTAGAGAGACAGAGAGGCTTTAGGGAAAATTCTGTGTTTATATTCTGGTGAATAATCTATTACTTTGTCTGTTCCTTCACACTTCAAATTATACACAACTAACTTGTCTTTGGACACAGAGTCAATGGGACCTGCTTACCAATGCCCTTACCTCAGTTTTACACCGGTGTCATTCCATTGCCTTCAGGGGAATTGCTCTCAATTCGTATCATAACCCCGGACAAGAATCAAACTGTGTGCGCCATTCTACTAGATCTTTCATCAGATAAATCTGACCCTTTGCTTCAGTTTTTGTCCCAGTTCTAATATCTATATTTTGAATGACAGGTTTATGATTAGGGGATAAGAGAAGTGGTTAGGGAAATAAATATAAGCACACAGGCACAGACCTTTGTCATTTCTGTACCAAGGGGTTTGTAAAACTTCAGACTTTCTCTACCTGCTAGAGAAGAGCCCTCTCACAAAAAGTTCTAATAAAGTTTGAATAATCTTTGGGATTGGAAAAAAAATAAAATAAAATGACTGGACCTTTAGAGACCTGCTCATTCCTAATTGTGATTCAGTAGTTCTTTCACTGTCAAATATGTGATAAATGCCAATGCAGCAAAAGCACGTTCTGTTCAGTATGAAGTTAAAGGCATGTTTGTCTTTAGACCTGTGAATTTAATATCTGACATGTTTCTAAGAGAGCTCCTATTCTTTTTATCTTAACACAGCTGGCTTGTCTGAAAATTTTAAAGGTTTTTTCTACTCTATTAGCTTGTCTTCTAGCAACAAAGACACAGCTCCTACATGGGGAAAAATCTTATTTTGCTACTCAGAAGTGTTTTTTTTTTTAAACAATCCAGTTTAAAAGTTCAATGACAGTGGCACTTATTCTCAAGATGTTCATGAAAGCAAACAGTTCATTTTGCCTATTTGCATATGTAACTGACAAAATGTCATTTCATCTGTCCCAACAAAGGAAATGAAAGATATGAACATTAATTTGTATTTTTCTGAAAACGAAAGGTCTTTGGTGGCATTCCTATTAAGGCATTAGACATGAAGAGCTGAGAGATATGAAGTTATACAAGCCTTTTTTGCACCTTTTTTACACTTTGAAAAATTGAAGAATACTCTGAAAATAAAATAAGAGCATAAAGACTGATCTCAAGATATTTAAACATTTGTTGGTCCTTCTTCCCCTGATTAGAAAAAGGCAAAGGGATGGAAAGCTACAGAGAGAGATTTTTTTGTGTAGAACTAGTCAAGAATTTTCCTGTAAAATACTTCCCATTTGAAAATGTAAAATTCAAAACTTTTCACCGAATCATCTCTTAGGTTCAGGAGGGCGCTTCTACTCAGAGAGAGAGAGACAGAGAGAGAGAGAGACCCACCTCACAATATCCAATAGTTAGAAAATTCACCTGGTACATAGAAGACCATGTTCAACCATTCCAGGAACGACTAAGATTTGAATGTGCCCTAAGAACAGGCACTAAGCAGAAATCCCTTCAGCACTCCCTGCTAAGCAGGAATTCCCCTTCCCTTCTGCCTAGTGGAGAGGCGCCTGTCTATTAGCTAGCAGACCACATGCTGGCTACAGTCTGTGCTGAATCAACAGGCAGAATCAACAGGTAGCTGCTTATGCCTCTCTTTTGTTTTCTTAATGGGGTGATAAACACTGTTATACATTTCCTGCTGGGCTAGTCAGAGCATCCTGCCAGGGCCTGGCCATACCCGTACCCCATCCCCCTCAGCTCAGTGCAAGGGAGGGCTGCTCTAACACCTCCCAGCTTCTAGCCAGAGCCACTGCAGGCACATGCCTGCATGTCTGGGATGTCTGTGCAGTTAAAAAATGATTTAGCCTAGCCAGGTTAGACTAACCTGCAAAGACTGAATCAATTCAGGCTCATGGTTTTTGAGTGTCTGTCCCTAGCCTAAACTATTGGCTCACCATATTTTTATGTAAAAGTTTAAAAGATGTTTGCCTACACCTGGGAGTGAAAGCTGAACAAAATTCTTGTTGCCCAGCCAACCTTATCCTATAGTGCTATATGAATCTTAAAAAGTACACAAGTTTAGTTTGATGAACTCTAGCATGATGTTCATTCACATCTCTTTGGATTGGAATTTTTATAAGAATAATCTTCCTTAGGAATCAGCTTTCTGTATTGCTTTGCCATGTATCATCCTCTATATTCCAACAGAACCACAAGGTCAGATTATGATGGGAGATCTCAAGTAGATTCCTCAGCATGGTGTCAATAGGATTGAGTGGCTTCAACTTCTTCAGAGAAGACCTAAGCCTGAGGATTGACTTTTGGACATTTCTGGCCGGGTTTAAAGACTTTTGTACATTGTTAGCCATGACACAGTAACCGCTTTCCAATTTTGGTATTTGCTTTCATTTTGTCTACATCTGCCATTTAGCTTACATTGGAAGAGACGTGTTTAACTTTCTCTTCTGAACCATGGTCAAAATTGCCTGAAGATTTTATTTTTGGATTTTACCCTTGACATGTGGCTTTCAGTGATCACTGGAGAGATCCCTATGAATAGTGGCTGCCTGTTCTAAGGGGCTACAGTCTGTAAAGTGTTTGAAGGAGAAAAGAGTTGCTAACAAGCCATCTTCATTTGGGAATACATTACTTGAATCTTCTGAAAAAGAAAGAATATTCTACAAATTTCCATCAGCTGAACTGTAGATGTCTTATTCCATTAGCCATTTTATTTTAAAATATTGAGGAAATATACTTTCAATCGGATTGGATACATCCAATTGGATGTAACCACAAGTGAGATCTGAGCTACATCAACTAATTTATGTACACAAAGGGCACATCTACATGAGACACTAACTGCGCAGTATCCTAATAACACTGTGCAGTAGCACATCACAGCATGGACAATGCTAATAAAGTACTGCGCAGTATTATTAAGCTGCTGTGCAGTAGCACCAGCAAAAAGGCATTTGTCAGAACTAATGTGTAGTAACTTTGATTACTGTGCATTTATTTAGTATTTGGTTTACAAGTACTAAATAAATGTGCGGTAGCCACTGTACATTAATGAATGTGTAAATGCACCCAAAGTGACTTTCTTAATTTCCATTCTTTTGCTCCTTGAAATTCTCTTCTGGGATAGGGAAAATCCTATTTAAAAAAAACAACAACTTTATTTTCTCCTTTTTTGGGGAGGGATGTATTTGGGTTACATTAGTCGCATTATATACATTGTGACAAGTTGCATGAAGTTTTGACCTAGGATGATTAATGGATCTCTAGGTGACATGAAGCACTTACTGTAGAACTTTCCTCAATGGGATTCTGTGAGACTAACCCTGCCTAGGTTTTCTAGCCTGTGACTTATTCCATCTGAAAACTTTGTTTAAGTCCTAGGAAAGTTTTCTTGTCTGTCTGCACTGTCTCCCTAGAAGCTGACTATAGCTGCAGGCTACAATGTATTCAGATATGCAATAATGCAGTACAAACTACTTAGCAAGCAGGCACCTTCCTGAACACGGGCTAAAAGAATCTGAAAATCTCACTTTTTTTACCTCCATCTGTTTTTTCATGGTTTAGAATCCTAAGTGGTTAAACCAAATAAAAAGGGGAAAATTAAAGAACAGACAATAGAAAAAGTAAAATATACCGACTAGAAACAGAAACCTACTCCTAGAGAAGAGAGCATAAGTAGCAAAGGAAAATGTATTGAGCCAACACAAATCTTTGCAGGCTACACATTTTATATACTTTTCAATGGGTAGGGGATTCAGCCCAAATCAGAGACAGCGATTCAATTCATTGATTCGGATCACTGTCTCTGATTCAATTTGGCTGAATCTGAAGATTTGATGCCGATTCAGGGAATCAGCAATTCACCCATAGACACAGCTTTAATTTTTTTTCCTACATACCTCAAGGTACCAGGCACAGCTCATGAATGCTGTGATGTTGGGGCAGATGGAGCATCTCACAGAGGCGCAGGTGGGCAGGAGGGGGCACGTGCTCCATGGCAAACCCAGAAGTGGACCAGAAGTACTTCCAGTCCACTTCTCGGTCAGCTGGGGAACACACTGCCTCCCCCCCCCACCCCTGCATGCTCCCTGGAGGACCTGGAAGTGCTTCTGGTCCACTTCCAGGTGCCGAGCATGCTGGGGAGCCCCCCATGCTCCTGTGGGATGCTCCATCTGTCCCAGCATCTCAGTGTTCACGAGCCACCTGGTACCTAACACTTAAAGCTGTGTCTATGTCCGAATTGCTGAATCTTTCCAAGTCTCTCCAAATCAATTTGGAGGGCTCTGATTCGATTTGAAGGGTTTAAAGGGTCCTCTGACTCAATTCAGATTTGGAGATTCCTCCACCAAATTGGGCCAAATCCTCGCCGAATTGAATCAGGGACCAAAGCTTTGCACAGACCTACTGACTGGTAAGATGGATGCTTTTGTTCTACTGTCACGTAAAAACAACACAGAAAGGGAAACATTTGCCTCCCCAAATTATTTGAAGTTTAGCAAACTATCAAATAATGCCTGTTTCCGAACATGGCAGTGGCCTGAAAGGTTACAGGTCTGCTGGAAACCATACTACAAGCCCTGCCTATTCCCACTAATGTCTAGGACTCAGTGAATGCTCATAAGTGGATCCTGCTGGGGAATGTATGGTTAAAAATGAATGTGCCTATACACTGGATACCTGCAGAGATGGGAAACAGCAATTCAAGGGTTCTGAAGGGAGTTGTTTTGGACAAGGTACCTCACTCCTACCTTTGTCTTTTTGTGGATTTTGTGCTTGTTAATCCTTCTCTCCCTTGTATTGGTTTTTGAGGGAACTTTAATACAGAGGACTTTGGCACTATGTTAAAGGAATTCACTGGGTAAGGATGGGGTCCTTTTCCATGTGAACATCAGGCACAGATCAACAGCTCTTGACTCCAAACTTTTTCGAGCTGGCCTTGCCCCTATCACACAGACAGAGTTCATTTGTCTCACAGAGGCCCTGCAAGTGGTGAGGAGGCATCCCACAGCTGAGCCTACTGTTTTCATACAGAGCTCTCTCCATTATATGGTAGGCATAATGCCTCACATTCCCAGTCGTGGCCACACTCTAATTAATAGCCCTGTTATTATAATAATAATCTAAAACATTTTTGCTGCTGAGGGAGACAGTGCTATTTCCCCTCTTCCAAGGGCATGCAGTTTATTGTTTCCTTTGGCTGCTGCTGTGCACAATAGGATGATTGATTACGGGAAGGCAGCAAGGGTTGTGCTGTTTGCATAAGCTGAGACAATGACTCATTGTTGACTTGAATTTTCAGTGTGTTTATTTTTTGGGTGACACCATGGGGCAGCAGAGGGGAGTTGCTTCTCTCTGAAGAAGGAAACATCACACTCATGCACTGCTGTAATTAGCATTGAATTCTGGGACTGTGCTGGTACTTGAGGGTTTGTAGTACCTCTTAGAAATCCTAGATACCTTGAAAGACTGACCCCTTCCTGGGTGAAAATGGAAATTCTGTATATAGGCTGTCAAGATCTGAGAAGGGAAGGGGCTGCGTGTACCCCGGGAAAATGAAAGATGCTTTTCTGCTCAAGGCTGGCAGCATACGAGCCCAGCTGTGCTAAGGAGCACTGCGTGTGGCAGCACAATCAGTTCTCCTTTTTATTTCCACCAGAGCCCACTGGTTCAATCCTCTTATTATTTTCTCCCTTCCCAGCTCTCAGCTGCTACTCAAGATAAATTCCCAAGCAGCACCCCCAGAGTTCATTACTAAGTAGAAAGAAGCTATTTTTATTTTAGATTTATAAAAAGCCCTCCAGAGCTCTTCCTTCTGCACATAAGACTCTCTTAAATAACAGAGAAATCAGGTGAGGAGCATTGAGAACCTCATTCTCTTAGGTGTACAAGAGGTTAATAGTGGGGAAAACACCAAACTCATAAAACAGTGCACAAAGTTGCGTTCTGTAACAGCTTGTAGCAAAGGGTTAAACTCTGTGTAAAAGGAAATAAACATCCCTATCTAGCCAAAGGATGAAAAGATTAGCCAAATCCCTCCACATTAAAGAAGACACCTGCTATACCTCAAGGTTAAAGAGAGGGAGGAGCAGCCTACAACAGGATTTAAAAGCTGGTGGGCTTTCCTCTAGGAAGTCTTTAACTTAGATCTTGAAGCATGGCCATGGATGTTTTGCCTGCAGGGCTTCAGCAAAGTATTTTGAGAGTATCTTACTTGGCTTTTTGTTTGCTCTTGGGAGGAGTTAAAACTGAAACTTGCTGCTGGGATATCAGCTGTGCAAAAGGCCCAACCAAACTGTCAGCCGATTCCTGCTTGCCATTGAATTTGGAGGCTATAGCACACGCCGTATCACTGTCCGCAGGCTAACTGTTCTTCTACAAGTGATTGAACAGTCTTTCTGACTCTAGGAAAAAGAACTGTAGAGAGTGCCTTTGCAGGGTAATAGGAGATGGAGTGTGAGCCTGAGAACAGAGCCCTCTGCCAACTGTTTCTGAAGCTAGAGCTTCCAAAAGGAATAAGTATATATAGACCAGATTCTCTCGTGTGCCATATATGCACCCCCACCCCCCAGATAAGGCATACACCTTATTCTTGGAGAGGCTGTATTGGAAAATGGCTGCTACCTTCTCACTCTGCCAGCAAGCTGATAGCAGGTGTGAAAAGGTTAACGCTGGGCTTTGCCCACTCCTGCTTACTTCATTCATATTACCATGATGGAAAGAAGCAGAACCGTGAGGGCGGAGGTCACAAGAAAGGATTTTGTGTTTGCCTTCAGAGGAGCATTACCAGACTGGCCTAATTCTATAGGAAGAAGATCCAAAAAGACATGTCATGTTTTAAATGAAATAAGGCTGTTTTGCATCCCCGCAGTGGAGAAGTCTTGCGAATAAGGCCCAGGCCTGTGACATTTCACTCATGGCATTCCCATAGATGTAGCTGTCATGGAGGGTTACAGAAGACAAGCTGTCACCAAAGTAGTCAAGGGTTGCTCCATTGAAGGATTTGTACAGAAGAGATGGCACAGTGGACTGGGGTAGTAAAAGCCAGTGAAACACCATGTGCTTTCTATCTGAAAGCATAGACGAGCCTCTAACTTAATCAAGTTTCAGTTAAAGGTTTCAGTGACCAGAAACTGGTTTAAACCTGTAATGGAGCATAAGTTCAGCGCACATAAACCAATTTCAAAATGGCTGAAACTGGTTTGAGACAAACCTGGTTGAACGTATCATCAGACTTAACTGATTGACGTCAAACTGGTGTACGGAACATGTGTCCCAGACCAGAAGGTTTACAGAACTCAATATCTCTTTATGAACCCAGATGGGGCTTGGGTTGTAAAATCTGAAAGCACTTCAATGCTACCTCTTTTATTTTATTTTATTTTATTTTATTTTCAGGGCAGTAGAACTAATCATATATATATGACTCTCACAAATATACACCTCTCACTAATAATTTAGATGAAAAGGAAAAAAAAAACATCCTTAAAGATCTCACCAGATTGACTGGGTATTGTGAATCACAGCTTTACTTTGTACATTTTCAATATTCCAACTTGCATTTTTTTCATTGTATTCAGATGCTTCGTTTAATCAAAGCTTAAAAAATTAGACCAGTGTTCTAATGAGATCCCTTCCTGAATACCGATCAGCTTGGCGATAATATGCAAGCTTTCCTTGTAACCTCTATTTAACTCAGATACTGTCAAAATAATAGTGGCTGTTACTTGTGAGCCTCCAATTTACTCTCGTTAATGGTACCTTAGTTGTTTCCGAAATCATCCTTCAAAGATGATTTTTAGTGACATCTGTATAGGCCTAAAGACCAGAATTGCCTTCTAAATTATATCCACCTGTGCCAAGGGATTTAATTAAAAATTTCAAAATACAGAAATAGGAGGAAAAGCTTTGGAAGACTCAGCAAGAAGTTTTTTTTTTTTTGGCCTTGCTCAGTAGCCATGCTCTCAGAGAGAGGAGAGGCCACTCATTAATAAATTGCAAGTGTCTTAATGAGCATCATCAGGATACAGTGTCAGAGAAAGAGGGAGACAAAGGTGACATTTCATAGGGGACAATGGGCGAGTGCCTTTTACAGTTTTAATGGCAAACACCTATTTCAAGGGTCCACCTATATCCTAAGATTAAATACATTTCAAACCTGAAATAGGACACATGTTCTAAGCCTCAGCATGTTAGATAACTTGTGATTATTAATAAAATAAAAGCTAACAGGTTTTGGCAGAACTATTGTAGGAAGGTTTTAATCCCACTTAAATAACACAAACTCCCCCACAGGAAACTTGGATGCTACATTTGCATTAAGTTAAAAATAGCTAGATTTAGAGCTAAGGGAAAATAAAAAACAGAATGTCTACATGGTGACGCCTTTAAAGAGCCCAATATGTACCATCCTATAAGCTCGGTTAAGAAACAATTGGTCAATTTGTAAAAGGTTGCTGTTGCAGTTGCAGAGTTTTCTATCAGTAGCATTGTATTTTCTCATTAAACTAACAAGTACAGGGTAAATATGACAGGGGTGTAGGTTGTAGCCGTGTTGGTCTGAGGACACAGGCAGACAAGGTTCTGGGGGAAATTCTGATTTCTTTTATTAGACCAACTCAAATAGTTGGCAAAATTCTTCTTTGCAAGCTTTTGGTAAATATGAGATGTCTATAAATATATTAATATATATTCATATGAATATGAGATGAATAATCTGAGATGCTCATAAAAATAAACCAGTTCACACCCCGTAGGAGGATCTGACACTGTCGTGGGTTCTGTGCCGACTTAACGGTTTGCTTCCTTGCACACATTTCCATGATGCATGCGCAGTGAACTACTGTTAAAGAAAAACTTCCACTGAATTGCTAACAAATTACATGATTAAGGAGAGAAAGTTCTTGAGCTCTTTCATGTGCCTATTGTTGCTAAGGAAACTGCCACCTTGATATTTGCCTGGTGAGAACATCTGTCTCTCTTTGTAGCTAAGCAATGGAACTTGGGGAGCAACTCATCCTGGTGGCAAGGTTTTATTTATTATCAGCACTGGTCGGGATTAAATGACAGTGCTCGCTCAAAGAAGCTTGTTTGCCACAGCTGGGGGGAAGGGATGGCTCATGTCAGTGGCAGCGCAGTGATCCCAGCAGGCTAGGGTGCTGTTGCTCACTTATAATTATTCCTTTCCCATGTCCCAGATTTTCTCACAACATTTTTCGCTTCTAAAACCCTTTTACTGCATTCACTCAAAATAATATTCTAAAGTATCAGTCTTTCTGGGGGGAAATTATAGCTGTTTTGTGGTTATTTTATAGTTCGTGCCATGCTGGTTTGGAAATACATTAGGATTCTGGCTCTGCGTCACTGCGACATCCACCTTGGAATCACCTCTGATCCCCATGCAAACCCTGTCATTTATTTTGACCGGATGTAACAATAGCTCCAGTCAGCACAAGTCACGTAGTGGGTTTAGTGGAACTCGCCAGAAAATTTAATATGGTCTGGCAGGGCAGAAGTCACTGGATCATTTTATCTTCAGGTTACTGCTCCTTTCCCCCACTGCAAGTCTCACTCTGAATACCTGCAATGTAGTCAGCAGTTAAGTATATAGCCCTTTTAATGTGCTAAGGTGATGTGGATCTAAATAATATAGATTGTGGGGGAACAGGGTATTTTTCTGTTCTAGATGTTAAAATATTTATTCCTCTCTCTTAGAGATTTAATCAGTCCAGGTGAAAATATGGGAGGCAAGGGGAAATGCACCAAATGAGGTCTTTATATTTTCACAAAACTTTTAGGTGACTTTTAGTGACTTTCAAGTACCTCTTTTTAGAAAGCCAGACTGAAAAATCTTACGAGGGCCTGCCCCTGAGGATATGCTGAATACCCATCTTAGCCATTACTTCATTAGGTAACTGGAAACCAACCTGCTTTTACTTACATTAAGGTTATGGACAGACATTCACTTGTAGTACTATAAAAAGATATCACTGTGGGGGCATTCTAGCTCTCCTGCTTGAAGAGCTATAGACTTTTAGAGGAGCTTGCTAAAGAGCAACCTTGCACCCCTCGACAGTCTTGTCACGTTAAAAATAGCTTGAGAAGCTGTACTCTTGATTTTGTAGCATTGCATGGGTGTATGTAGCAGCACGTACGCAACACCCATCCATGGCATAATCCTGAATTTGACCCAGATACTTTAGTTTAAGCAAAAGCAATTTAAGTTTGCTAATGGCAAATCCACTTCTATCCCCAGCTAGTTTAACTTGGGCCTCATTCGTTTTTAATTATCAAAGTAAAAAGAAAGCGGCACTCCCCACCCCCGCCACCACTTCAAATCTGCAACTCAAGTTTCTGTTCCCCAATCTCTTGTGATAGAAGATGCTTCACTTGCAAACCAGGCTTCCTCCCACATTCGTACTTTGGTATCAAGTGGTGCATACTGTAGGTAGCTGCTGGGAAGAGTCACCAGAGCTGTAAGAGAGATGCTGCTTTGGAGCTTTGCTTCAGAACCTCAGGCATACACCGTTTCATCTACTTCCAGCAAACCCTGTTCTGTGACCCGCGGGAGGAATATCACCCTGCAACCTGGAACAGAAGCAGGCCTCGTGGTTATGATCTGATGCTACCTGAAGTCGGTAGGCAGGTTCACACTGACTTCAGTGAGTCCTAGGTGTGACAATACACATTCAGATTTCCGATGTGGCCCTGGTAGCTCTAATCTCACTACAATTTTCATCCAGTGAGAGACTTTATCTATTCAAGGGCCACTGCCCTAAATATCCTGTGCTAACATTTTGAATGGAAGTGCAAGATACTACTTTCAGGACCCAGTGTTTTAAATTGATTAACTGTGCATTCGCATGAATGAGTCCCTCCCCTTTCCATCCCCTCCCTCCCCCCGAGCTCTATACATACAAGCACACAGCTTGCAAACTGGGGGTCCTGGTTAGATGTGCAACTGCAGGGACAGCTTGGAAACATTTCATTTG
Organism: Gavialis gangeticus; assembly: GCF_001723915.1. NCBI lineage: Eukaryota > Metazoa > Chordata > Crocodylia > Gavialidae > Gavialis > Gavialis gangeticus. Next base: position 7,957,175 of record NW_017728997.1, read on the forward strand.
CCTGTGTCATTCAGTAGGGTTTTGCTCTCAGCCACCTTATGTGGCTGAGAGCAAAACCCTCCTTGCTGCTTTGCCTAATGGGAGCTTGCTAATAGAGGAAGAAGCCAAATGATTTGTTCGTCACCAATCTGTACAGCTGGCTTTTTCCTCACAACACTTCAGTAATCATTAAAGCCTGTAAAATTCAATATTGATTCTTAGAATTAACTGTATTTAACAAGTCTTTTATCATCTAAGCTGCATGGCATAGTTTATGAGGAGCTATAATCTGGCAAAGAATGCTGAGCTAAAGATTCAAGGAATAATAGATTAACTGGATTTCTTGTATCGGTGGCAATTTTATTTCTTCCCCGCCCTACATTTTGTGTATAATAGTCTGATAAGTCACAGTCTTCATTACTCCCTTCATAACGGCCACTGAGTGTCACACGGTGTTCGCAGAATGTGCACCTTGGACTTGGAGAAGGTTACTGTCCAGTGGAAAATATTGGCCGGTTATTTTGTCAGATTGCCATTATTACTTCTGGAAAGCCTTCAGATGATGCAGTGGGCCAGCGTGCTGAGAAGAACAACAGAAGCCAGCCATACTCAAAACTTCCACTTAAACATCTGGGCCATCATAGCTGCAGCTATGTGAGAGAATTGGCCCAGCGGGAAAGTTTGTCTCTCCGCTCCTCTTGTCTGTGAAAGAACCCGGCAGGTGGCAGGACTCAGAAAATGGGCTATGACCAACTGACACAAACCAAATCTTTTGTATAGCATTAAGTGAGTCTGGAGTGATTCCCTATAATAACACTGTTGGGAGCAAAAAGTGTGGCACAAATTAAGGAAGAACTAAAAAGAAGGAAACTATTGTTGCAAATGCTCTATTGTGAATGTGATTGCATATTGTGGCAGGAGAATAACGGCTACGTCGACTGTCTTTTTAGAACGGAGAAGAAAATCTGAGGTAGGAAGGAAGGGACTCTCCCCTCTGTGCCCCATTTGAAGCATCTTGAGCACAGAGTACGCTCTGGAAAAGCAAGATACAGGTCTTTGTATAGCTTTGATGTGAAGCATTGTGGGATGCAGGCAAGCAAGTTTGTGAACTACCCAGTGCTAAAGGAACAAGGCTAAAGAAGAGTCTCTGCCCACGGCTTAGCAGGGGGGAGTTTAGACTGATTTAGACCAGTCTGACACCTGATCCACATTGTGATGCTGTGAGGCTGTGACAAGCTTTCAGGGAGCACTTCAGTTCCACAGCAGTGGAGGTCTGGAAGCCTTGCTGCTTTCATTTTGGGGAGCCAGGAAGGGGCTCACAGTGAGGGCTTTGCATCAAATTATTTTGCTGTGCTTGAAAAACTGAAATCCAATCATCGAATCATAGAATCAATGAGTCGGGAGGGACCTAGACAGATCATCTAGTCCGACCCCCTGCCATGGGCAGGAAGGAGCACTGGGGGTGGCAGGGGTCATAAGACCCCAGCCAGGTGCCTATCCAGTCTCATCTTGAACATTTCCAGGGAAGGTGAGAGTACCACATCTCTGGGAAGCCTATTCTAGGCTCTGGCCACCCTTACAGTGAAGTAGTTCTTCCTAATATCTAACCTAAACCTGTCCTCCCTCAGCTTGTGGCCATTGTTCCTGGTGACTCCAAGGGGGGCCCTGGTGAACAGACTTTCCCCGAGTCCTTGCTGCTGGCCCCTGATAAGGTTGTAGGCAGCCACAAAATCCCCCCTCGTCTCCTCTTGCGGAGACTGAAGAGATTCAGGTCCCTCAGCCTCTCCTCATAGGGCTGGCCACAGAGGCCCTCAACCATATGAGTGGCCTCCTCTGGACCCTCTCCAGGTTCCCCACGTCCCTCTTGAAGTGCGGCGCCCAGAACTGGACGCAGGACTCCAGCTGTGACCTGACCAGCACCGCATAGAGGGGAAGCAAGACCTCTCTGGACCTGTTAGTCAATCCTGACTCCAAGATCCCTCTCTGTCTCTGTGCTGCTGAGAGGGGCAGCCCCTAACCTATAACCATAATGCTGGTTCCCTCTCCCCAGGTGCAGCACCCTGCACTTGTCCTTGTTGAACTGCATCCTGTTCAACCGCCCACTTCTCTAACCTATCCAGGTCTGCCTGGATGCGGTCCCTGCCTGCCGATGTATTCACTTTACCCCCCAGCTTGGTGTCATCAGCGAACTTGAACAGGGTGGTCCCCACACCCTCGTCCAGGTTGCTAATGAAGATGTTGAACAGCATCAGCCCGAGAACCGAGCCCTGGGGGACTCCGCTGCCCACACCCTCCCAGGTCGACATCGACCCATCCACCACCACCCGCTGGGTGCGCCCCTGGAGCCAGTTTGCCACCCATGTGACCATGCATTCGTCAATGCCGCAAAGTTCAGAACTTAGATATTATATTTGGGCTAATGCTTTTTGTATGCAAAGAAGATACTACATTGAACAACCAAGTAAGCAACCAAACACTAACGCCCTCAAACACACTGTAAAATAGCCTGTTCAATAGAAAGGAAAGAGAGGGTTGTGCTCCGTGAAGTTGAACATAAAGCTGTCCTTATGGTTCAATGAGTTGGTGCGAATGGAGGCAGATAGGACCTGCTTCTGTGGTGCAGCACAGTTTTTAGACGTCTGTAGTGTGTGCGTCTTTCAAGGGCTGGAGCAGTTAATCCTTCTTGTGTTGAACATCCTTTTCTAACATCTGCCTGCTGCTCCATGAACTACATCATTCTTTTCCATTCAGTATGGCTATATCAGGGGATACATTGATCCTCTACTGGAAGAAAGGAGGTATTATGTTGTATTAGAGAGCAGTGGTGTGCGAAACGGGCCCTATTCGATTTGAATTAAATTTAGTCCAAATCGGGGGTGGTGATTCGATTTGTTGATTCTGATCACTGTCTCTGATTTGATTCAGCTGAATCCAAATCTGAAGACTCGATACAGATTCAGAGTATCAGTGACTGAGCCATAGACACAGCTTTAAATGTTTTTTCTACATACCTCATGGCACCAGGCTCAGCTCATGAATGCTGTGATGCTGGGGGGGGATGGAGCATCCCACAGGAGTGCGGGGGGGGTGGTTTCCATGTGCTCAGCGGCAAACCAGGAAGTGGGCTGGAAGTACTTCCAGTCCTCCTCTGGACCCACTGGGGAGCACACGGGGGCCCCCACCACATGCTCCTGGCTAAGCGATCAGCCATGGGGGGACCCTGGGTGCCCCCCCAGGCCCAGGAGGCACCAGTCACCAGGCTAGCAGAGGAAGGGGGAGGGCAGCTGCGCGTTTCCTGGCAGACCTGGAAGTAGACCAGAAGTGCTTCTGGTCCACTTGTGAGTCTGCTGCTGAGTGTGCTGGGGAGCCCCCCCCCCCCCCCCGGGGGGCCCCCCCCCCCCCCCGTGAGATGCTCCATCTGCCCCAAGATCTCAGCATTCATGAGCTGCCTGGTACCTTGAGGTACGTAGAAAAAATATTCAAAGCTGTATCTATTTTCAAATCGTTGAATCTTTCCAAATCTCTCCGAATTAATTTGGAGGATTCTGATTCAATTTGGAGAGATTAAAGGGTCTGCTGATTTGATTCAGATTCAGAGATTTGCACTTAGAATTCTGTTCTGCCCTTTCCTATGTATCTTCCATAACTCCCAGAAAAGACTACGGTGCCTGTCCCAAAGAGTATGGTTGTGTCTTTGAAACCAAGCACAGCTTTTTATTAGTTCTTGCACACCTCTTTAACCACATTTTGAGGTTCAACCAAGCTCAATATTCAAGGCAAATCTTGGCCAAAATTTATCAAGTTTTGCCTGGCTATAGGGCACTGCATTTTACTGAGTTCTCAGTGGAGACTGTGAGCTGGACTAGGTTCAAGCAAAATGCTGCAAAACTCCACCAGAAAATTAATGAGAATTTTGCATGACCTGCCACAGAAAATCTGCCCAGCGCTGTAAAAAAAAAAAAAAAAGACTATAAAGCTATTTCATTTTTATCTTGATCTGCCATTAGAAAACTATTTTGCACGTGGATCCCTTTTTGCCATAGTAACCAAGAATAGTTGAAGATCTGAAAAAGTTGTCTGTATATTTGCTTAAATTACTTTTATTTGAAAGAGAGGAGGGAAGTGGCTAGGTTTCCCCGTCCTCATTCCTATGCTATCTCCAAGATCACCTCTATGTTCTTCCTTTAATGGTCCCTTGGGTAAAAAATCTCCCAGTCATGTTTTCCAGGCACCTAAATTAATTCATTGAAGTTATCAAAGCATGCTGTGCTCCTGAAAGCCTTTTTTATCCCTTGTCTGTATTTAACAACATTCAAATTACTTTTAAAAAGTTTGAGTTTTCTTTTATCATAGAATTACTTAAAATGAAAAGAATAAAAGATTAAACATTAATATGCTCCTTTATACACTAGTCTACAAAAAAAAGTTCATCATCTTAAGCTTGAAAGTGATTTAACTTTTCCATACTCTTTATGTATTTTATTTCTCAGTTGTATCAACCAGTTCTTTTAATGTTAATTCTCTGCACTTCACCTTCAGCATCAAATAGCATCCTGGATACCAAAGAGTCTTGATGTTGAAACATTTGCTCTTCAACAGAATAAAACTGAGACAAAAAAAAACAAAACAGGATAAGAGGTGCAATCAGTAAAAGAAGAGCTGGGGAGTAGAAATAGAAGGAAGGAACCCTGCTGAAAAAAGATGGTGACAATATCATACAATTTAAAACAAAAGAAAGTCAATGCACCAAACTGTGGTGTCTGAGATTACATAGTTATTTACAATTCTAGGCATCTCAGATATTACCCACCCTCAGGAGTTGGGTTATGGGGTAGCTCCAGTGTTGTATTACAGGCAGTGGTCAAAGAATTTTGTCTTTTGTTCTTAATGTACTTTTCCTCTGCTTGCCTCTGGACTCCAACTTGGCAAAAAGTCTAGGATCATGAATTATCCAAAATTTGCTACCTTTATCAGGGCATGGACAGATGAACATGCATCCTGATCTAGGCAGAGAAGTTTCTCTGGGTAAATGTGATATCTTTTATTAGACCAGCTAACTAGTTGGGGAAAAAATTGTTCTTTGCAAGCTTTCAGGCACAAACACCTTCCATTGCAAAGAACGTTTTTTCCAACTATTTATTGGTCTGCCTATGTCCTTAGACCAATAGGGCTATAACCAATACATCCTGATCTATACGGTCATATACAAAGGTAATGTAAGTTGCAACAGCGTTAGGACAGACATGCAATTCAGGTGCACAAAGCAAGTAGCTATTATTTCCTTTTCAGGGGAGCAGTGTCAGCCTGTTTGCCTTTTATTAGCAGCTGCCCTGACGTGGAGGCAGGAATACAACATATCCCCCCTTTAACAAACACTGTTGGAGTTCTACCTTTCATTTATTCGTCACTAATTTTCCATCAGACTGGATGATATTACTCTTATTCAGGCGTTTGCATTGTCTTTACATGGCCTTAGTGAATGAATCTGGAGCGTATCTGGAACCAAAGTCACCTACTGGAATCAATGGGTAACTGCTGCCACCTTAGTCAGGGAGGGCACATGTCCCCTCACCCCCGGCGATCAGTCAGTGACTGGAGGTGGAGGGGGTCCCCCCATGACCAACCTCACTGACTGGAAGTGGCCGCGCTCCCCAGACGGCACTTGCAGTGGGGGCAATGACACTCCTGCCTGTCTCCCCTGCCCATCGCCTAAGCAGGGAGCGTGGCCTCTCAGGGGGTGCACCATCACTCTCAGGGGTGCACATGCAACCCCATGCACCCGCTACGTATTGCCACTGCTGGAATCAGTTTTCCTGGAAGTTCATTAAAAATGCATGTGGTCTTTCATGGTGTACCATGAAGCCAAGTAAATATCAGCATCTAAGTTTGGCTTTTCAGCTCCAGTCTTGATTTGCATCTCAGCTGTGTTTGCTATTCACATGACTACATCTCCTAGATGCACCAAAGGGCCAGCCTTATGCTTACCTGGCCCTTGGCCTATTTCAACTCCAGCAGGAAGAATAAGCAGTGTTATGGCTGCTGTATCTTACACCTAGCTGTAGTTCACACCAGGGAATCATTCCAGTATGTAGGGAATAACTTTGCCATCTTCTCTTTAAATACCTGCCTTCCCCTTGCTTAGTTCCAAGGCTGAGACAGGAAAGGTAGATTTGCAGTGTTGGAGATGTTACTGTGGGGATTTTCCCTCGGACAAGGAGAAAACGTGCGTGCCTATGAGGGCCGGGGGGCAGTTAAATCATCTTTCATGGCTGCTTCGTGCTGTCATCAAAATGCAAAGCAGCCAATGCCTGGCTGTGAGACTGGCCTCCTGCATTCAGCTGAACCAAAAGCTCCAAGTGAAACCTGGGAAACCTGGACACCAAATGCTAACCAGAGGAACAGTCGCACCGACCGGTACAAAAAGAGTTGTTCCTCAGTGGAACACGTCACTTTACGCTGCCTGGCTTCATGCTGAAATGGAAAAACACACACATGCATCTCTTGTTTGCTAATTTAATAATGAAAGCAGTTGTGGGTAATTTCTGTTCCAAATTAAGCATCTTCACCTATTAAGAGGAGAAATTGAAATGTCTTTTGCAAATAATCTTAGCTAGAGAGACAAGAAGCAAATGAATACCTCAGGAAATTCTTATTTACGGATCTAATTATAGCTCACAAAACAGAAAAGTGAATCATCTGAATTATAAAGTTGAGCGTATTTGCAGCAGTTCCACAATGAAAATATCAATTAATCGAGAGAAGCAGAATGCTTAATTGTGCCTTTTATCACCCAGAAGGGTCGTTAAAGAAACCTTGCAAAAATCCTAAAAAAAAATAATTGAAAACTATTCAACGAGTTTTTTAGTTATTAAAAAAAGTGCAAAAAGCAGACGAAGATAGAAAATAGGTTAGTGCTGTTTTTTCATTTGCTGTACTACCAATCCACAAGAAAATACTTACTGGATTCATTTCACTTTTAGTCCTCTGTCTTCTCACGCTCAAATGTAGTGCTAAGTGGGGGAATGAAGGATGCATTTTCTGACAAGATGTCACTGAATTTTCACGTCTGGAGTGAGAATTCATCCACAAACGGGAGGAATTTTCAAACATGGATTAAAGCTGACACTGAAATTGCCTTGCTAGGAAAAATCTCTGCCTGGAACAATAAAGATAATAGAAAGGGATTGTAATCACAAGCATAAATTACAGAACTAGTTCAGGAAGCGAAAAAGGAACAAAGCAGCATTTGCTCCTTTAGAAACTAAAAATGAACCTAAATTAGGAAGCCGCTAAAAAAAAATGGGCCTGTCAGTCAGTTCTTCACAGTGTTAAAGAGCTCCCTGGAGATTGTTTTCCTTGTAATGGAGAGGTTACAATATCAGGTACAAAATATAATTTGGAACAGGAGACACCAAAGCTGGTTCAGTAAGAGCGCCATCCTGCAGGATGCAGATCTCTATTATAAAATGCTAACTACCCTCTGCTCCTCCAGGCGCTAATGGCAGCTGAAAGCAAAGTGTGACACAATACAGCCCTGATTTCAGCAGCATTGATTAAGACTTCAAACCAATACCATTAGGTAAAGCACTGACTATTTAAGTATGTTGGCTTTACTTCCACAGTTCCAGTCTACAGTTATATGCAGTTACCTGCAGACTGTATGCAGATATAGATAGATGTTCATGCATATCTGTTTAACTGACTGACTTCTCCAGGCACTCCTTGCAACTGTGCATTCAACCTGGATGTGGCCCCGCTTGCATATTTGTATTCCTGACATCCCTAAATTCAGAGCCTGAAGTTAAAAGTCAAACTTTCTCATGAAGCCATGAATTCATACTTTTTTTTTATATCACGTATAACTCCTGTGATTATAGATAAGTGTGAGATGGACATTGCAGCAAAACGGTGCCCATTTGTTTTGTTCTGAGTGGTTTGTGAGTGCAGGAAAGAAATCATCTTATTCGGCAATAATTGCGGGCAATTGCCCAGCCGTCTTTATTCTGCTAAATGCTCTGCTGTAGATTCTATTTTCTAAAAGCAAGGAGCTTGCTCTTAGGACACTGGTTATCTGCCCTGATAACACCAAGGTTAGCATGGCTCAGTGAACTCTGCTGTTTTACTATAATATTCTTGTCTTCAACTTAACAATGTAACAAATGCACGAGCACAGGTAGGTAGAGAGTACTGGAAAGAACAAAAACCTTTCAGTGATATCAGCCCACCAACACCAAGTTTAAGGGTACATACAAGTTATGAACAGTGACCCTGAGTCAGAGACAGGGAGAAGCTAAGCTGGATACCAAACTAGGAGCTGAGTATATTTTTTGGTCGCAGGATTCAAAATAAAACTGGAATTGGAAAATATCGCAATATTTGTGTTAATGCATACTGATGTAGGACATTTTGTGTGGAATAGCCTTTCAAAATATAGATTTCCATTGCACTAGATCTACTGTGAGTGATGCCTATAAGCAATGGAGCATTTATTCAAAGATAAAAATAAAGGCGGTCATGTTGTAAAAGGTGATGCAGCAGCACAAAATTACGGGCTCAGATTCTGGTTGTGCACAGGTGATGTTACCATGCATTTGGAAAAATAATATGGCTGTCAAACCGCCTTCACATGATAGCTCTTACTAACTTTAGGTGAAAGTAGAAGCAGCAGTAGAGGCAGGGAAAAGAAGTACCCAACTTCAGTCAAGTTGTCACAAAGGTCGTCTTGAAAATGTGTGGCTAGCTATATATCCCATGAGCACAAAGGGCATTTGCCCCATCTGGCCTAAGAGGGAAAAGAAGGGAGAGCAGCAGAAGAAACCATTTTTCCTCCCATGGTCATAGACATGCACTATTGACAGATCCTTGGTCCTACATCCTCCAACATCCATAGTTTCATTTCTAAACCAGTACACACACAGACACACACACACATATTTATTTATTTATTTATTTAACATAACTGAGCTGTCTTTCAAGCATATCAAGACCTGAATATACCGTATCTGAGTTTTCAGGATCCATGTATTTCTAAATTAGCTGACACAGCAGGGGGCCAGAATATTTTATGAGTAAGACACTCGAAAGGGAAAAAAAAAAATCTAGCAGAAGTTAAGCATGTGAACACTGAGCCTTAAAGTGAGTATTTCAGAAAGTAGTGACCAGAAAAAATTAGGTCTGGATCTTTAAAGTAGATCCAGGCAAAGCAGATTTCTATGCCCTCATGGAGCTGCAGTCCAATAGACTTCTGTGGGACTCCATCAGGGGGTAGGGGTCTACTCCTATACATCCTCTCTATGAATCCATCTGTGGGATGAGAGTCTGACTGTACAGACATACAGTATACTGTTAAACTCACAGCACAGACAGTCAAACAGAGGGGATTTTTTTTTTTCCTTTAATCTTTCTGTTTGAGTAATTTTGCTCTTCAAAACAATAGGAAGTAAAAATCTACAGGGAGAGGTTTGACTTCATTTGAAGTTAATTGTGTCCCTTTGCATCATTTTAATGGAAGCAGATATAAAAATATTTCAGTGTTTGACTTTCATATTGTCATCTCCGCTCCTTGATAAACACAAGAAACATCTTTCAACACTGGTGACATAAAGATAGTTTCATAGTTTCTAGGGTCGGAAGGGACCTGAGCAGATCATCTAGTCCGACCCCCCTGCCATGGCAGGAAAGAGTACTGGGGTCAAACAACCCCAGCAAGGTGTTCATCTAACCTCCTCTTAAAGACCCCCAGGGTAGGAGCCTGCACCACCTCTCTTGGAAGCTGGTTCCAGACCCTAGCCGCCCTGACCATGAAATAGCGCCTCCTGATGTCTAACCTAAACCTACCCTCTGCCAGCTTGTGACTGTTATTCCTGGTCACTTCTGGTGGTGCTCGGGGGAACAG
>NW_017728997.1:7967287-7983460 GCF_001723915.1 Gavialis gangeticus
CTATGTCCACTGCTACCCCTGCATCTACTGATCTGGTGATCTGATCGTAAAAGGCCACCAGGTTGGTCTGACAGGACCTGCCACTGATGAACCCCTGTTGGTTGCTCCTAAGCATGCAGTGCCCTGCTGGCCCCTCCTGGATGTGTGCCAGAATAATTTTCTTGAACAGCTTGCCTAGGATCGAGGTAAGACTAATTGGCCTATAGTTTCCCGGGTCCTCCTTCCTCCCTTTTTTGAAGATGGAAACCACGTTGGCCCTCTTCCAGTCTACCGGTACCTCTCCAGAGCACCACGAGTGCTTGTAAAGCCGTGCCAGGGGACTTGCAATGACCTCAGCCAGTTCCTTTAGAACTCTAGGGTGGAGATCATCCAGACCGGCTGACTTGAAAATGTCCAGCCCCTCCAGAAGCTCCCTAACTAAATCCTCGCTAACTCTTGGCCCAGGTGTGCCACCCCCGGGGCCTGAGGGGGACCCAGCAGGGAGGTGGCTGTTCTGGTCCCTACTTAGGAAGACGGAGGCAAAGAAATCGTTAAACATGTTAGCTTTGTCGTCTGGTGTGACGACCAAATTTCCCAACGCGTCCTGCTGTAGATAAAGATGCTTTAGATAAATGTATATGTTTGTGCAGGTGGTATATGGCATTCTTTATCTGTGCTATTTAGGCATATGATTCCCCCACAGAGCTGAAGAGCTGTGTAATATTTCTGCACAGCTAACCTCATCCTTTTAGATATCTAAATTGTTTTTAAATGTGAAAAACCTGTGTGAGAGATATGGAAGACTTGATTTCCAGGTGCAATAAGAAATGAGGACTAATCTAGGTGTCCAAATTGGAAAAAAAAACCCCACCTTTTGGATAATCTGACTCAATACGTCATACTTGCATAGGGAAATATGATGCTTATAAGACTTAAGCACACCTGCAACTTCCCTAGGCGATGCAGCCACAACAGTATGGTCTTGAGTTTCTGTCCCCTGATTATGGATCACTGCTGGTACAGCAAATGGTGTTTGTGTGAGGGGAATATAACTTTGTTTAACTCCAGAAACTTAGAGATTAAATATCCAGATGCAGTTGCTATAAGAAAGCTCACAGCTGACATCTGGGCCTTGACATCAACAACTATGCTCCATATGTCCCAGTTTTAACATTAGAGAAGAATTTTAAAAAGGCATCCATCAATACTAAATACTATTTATTCTCTTTCTTTTAAGGAAAGCCATTAATACTCTATTGAAAGATCTGTTCCTGTACCCACTGGCTCATTCTCTTTGGGGATTTTTGTACTAGCTTGGATGGGAATAGGACTGAAGCCTAGGTACAATAAATTCTTGAAAAACTGTTGCAGTTACAAATAAAGGTATAAAAAATATAATGAAGTCTGCATGATTAAGGTGGAAAGGAATGCACTGAAGTTAAGTAAATGATGCGCGCACGGCAGCACATACATTTGCACACTCTGTGCCACCTGGAAGAACATGACTGTATTCATTACATTTACAGTGTGTCTATCCTGGAGCGAGTACAGTTCGTGTACACATACCTAAGCTAGCATAACCTCAGCAGCACACAGAGCTCAATGCAGGCTTAGCTAAGTATTTACTCAGCCTCTCAAGCAGGTTTTGCTTTCTGCCAGAGCTATATTACTAATGGTAATCCACCCAGTTAGGTTGAAGCTGACTGAGACACACTCTTAGTGTCTATGATTTGATTCTCTTGGACCGCTTGATTATTTCCATAATAACTTCTTTCCTTTATAAGCCTTCCTGAGTTCTTCTTCATATGGGGCCAACTATACTGCAGGCCACCCCTTGGCATGCTTTCGAGCAGCCCCAGGCCTGCTTTGGCTTATGCCTGATTATCCAACAGAGCATTACTTCCTCGTTTTCTAGAATATGCTAGTCAGCCCAGATCGGAGCAGGGAGCCAGACACATTCCACGGTCTGAAAACTTCCCCTGACTATAAACTCCCCCTATGGAAGTAAAGCACAGCCACGTCAGTCCTTGATTCCCTTCATGCAAGTCAAATCCTTAGCTTGCCAGTTCAGCAGACATTTCCACTTGTTTTATACCACTGCAGCAGACCCAAGATTCAGTCTCAGTGGAATGAGTTCTTCTCAAGGCCTATCTTCGTCTCTTTGAACTCTTATTTGTACTGAGAGCAAACACTGAAGCAAAAAGTGAATTTACTCAACTTTAGCTTCCTCCTCTCCTGTGTTGTGGCTAGTTTATTGCTTTATAACAGTATCCTCAGTCTTTCAAAGTTCATTGTGCTCACAAAAACAATTCATCCTGGAGGAGGTTTATCGCTGACTGCTTTTCAGTGAACTAGGCAGGCATACCTTTGACAGTCTGAAGAAAACACACATTTGTGTGGGTGATAGTTGCATCAGACTACTACTGTATTTGAAGCTAATTGGAAATCCTATCTGGCAAGGTCTTTGGCCTTAGCACATTTCCTGTCTGGATGGCTCATGTGAAAATACCATAAGGTTTAGATCAACTCTACTTGTGTGTATTCATCATTTTTCTCAATCAATTAAACTGAATGGCAATATATATTTATGAATGTATTTATAGAGCCTTTTCCCAACTGCTGGGGGTTATTGTAAAAAAGGGAATGCAATAAAATGAAGAATGTAATGAAAGAAGACCTCTTATGCAGACAAAGAGCAGGAAATGTTCCATTTTTTTAAGACAGCTTGAAAGAGGAACAAATGAATATATGACTCCCAGCCCTGCTTTCCTCAGTCCCAACACATTTCTCTAAGTGGGCCCCAGACACCAGCAGAGTTCCTAGAATATGCAATGACAACAACTGAAATCCACCAGCTGCTCTAGACTTGAAAGAAAGAGATGGCGAACTGTGAAAGGTTTCTTGCACATAGCACAAAACAGACTCACTCATACAGCACAAGCCCCTGACAGCCATCTGAGTCATTGCACAACATTTTGGGTGAAAAACATTTTTGCTATTGCACACCCTTTTAGCTAGGGACAGACATTCAAAAAGCCTGAGCCTGAATTGATTCAATCTTTGCAGGTTAGTCTAACCTGGCTAGGCTAAATCAGTTTTGTAACCAGACAGACATCCCAGAATTGCAGGCACATGGCTGCAGTGGCTCGGGCTAGAAGCCAGGGGCAGTAGAGCAGCCCTCCCTTCCTTCCACAGGGCTGAGCTGAGAGGAGCATAGCTAGGCCTGGGCAGGATGCTCTGATTAGCCCAGCAGGGAATTGATAGCAGTGCTTATCACCCTAACTCAGTGTTTATCATCCCATTAAGAAAACAACAGAGGCACATTACCAGATACCTTTTGATTCTGCCTGTTGATTCAGTGTGGATAGCTAGCATGTAGTCTGCTAGCTAATACACAGATACCTTCTCAGGAAAGCAGAGGGGAGGGGGAAATTCCTACTTAGCAGGGAGTGGGGAAGCAGCCTGCAAGTCTCTGGAGCTGCAGCCAGGGAGCAGAGGGGAGGCGCCATCCCTGCTGTGCAGCGGAGAGCCACACCCAGCCCAGAGAGCATGCCAGGATGCTGGGGGAGTCTGATTTAATTTAAAGCATTAAACTTACAGTTAGGAGAAGACATAAGGCACCTTTTGGAGACCTGCGCTATGATAAGGTAGAAATGACTTTTGGTGACTTGGGTATTGCATGTTATGGATGAGGCAGGAAGTGTGGCTCGATGATGGGAGAACTTCCTTCACAGACACCTCTGCGGGCTGGTAGAAATGGGACTGTCCCTCAGGCTTTCCCTGGAGGTGGCTTGCTGTTGCTCTCTGCTTCCAGCTCTCTCCTTGCACAAAAGTGCTATTTGTAAGCATGTAAGAAATGCAAAACTCTAGAACTCTTGGCCCGGAGTTGATACTTTTTATTAGACCAGCTAAGAAATCACCAAAAAAAAAATAGGTTTGCAAGCTTTCAGGCACACCCCCCCCTCAGGCTCAGGGAAAATTAAAGATGGTAAAAAGTCCCCAGAGATAGAAAACAAACTTCATTTTTGCATGGAGGAAGCTGAAGGTAGAAGTCTGTTCCTCTGGGTCCATGAGAGTGTCTTTGAGAGTTGCTCTTTGATGTGCAGATAAGGCAGGATTCCTTCCCCGATGGTGTCAGGTGGCAGAAAGGCAGGGAGGTGTAGAAATCTTTCTTGTTGTGGCCAGCAATGAAGTTTAAAACCAACATGGAGTAAAATTCGGCATCTTCCATGTTTCAGGGATGTATTTGGTAGCCATATCGGTCTGAGACAAAAACAAATACAAACCTCTAGAACTCTTGGTTCAGAAATGATATCTTTTATTAGACCATTTTATTTGAATTTGTGAGCATGTTTATTGTAACCCACTCTCCATCCTCCTTCCATCCTTCCCTTTCCTACTTATAAATATCTCTGCTCCCTAATCTTGAACCAGTCCTCTCTATCCCTTCCTTCACTGACTACCCATGGTTCCCCTTCTGCACTCTATCTGGCTGTGCCTGACCCCTATTTTGGACTTTTCTATGGTTCACTTAATTCTTCCTTCATTCATCCACTTACCTGCACAGCTACCCTACCACTCACTGTCTACTCTGTGTTCTGTCTTTCCATAAAGGGCCATCCATGTCTCTTGCTTATCCTCAATAACTCTTGCCTTGTCTTGTTTTTTTTGCTCCATCCTGTTTCTTTTATGTAGGTGCTACAACACTCGTCCACCTAATGGGGACAGCCCACTTTTTGATGGACCTAGTAGATAGCTGGCATGCTCAGAGAACATGAACCTGACTGGGTCTCTCAGGTCTGGTGGCAGAAGAACACCTAGTTTGTGGATCATAACATGAGAATGATGCATTTTCTCCTTTACCTTGTCTACTTTGTACATTCAGGGCTTGATTTTCTAAGGCATTTATGAACCTGAAGGAAGGATGCAAATAGGAAGCATTATGCCTATCTGCACCTTTAGGCTCCAGAATACCTTTTTCAATCAGGCTCTTGGAGTGTATCATCTTCAGGACAGAGGCTGCCTCTATGTATATGGATGGGAACCAGCAAAATAAGGCTCCAGTCATGTTTGCAGCATTCAGGGCCTTCAGTAATAAAAAAAAAGGACTCTGTCAGTTATATAGGGATAACACAAAATGAAACTAATAATTTTGGTTTTAGTTCACTAACAAAAAATACACAGTATAATGCATACAGCACTCCATGAGGTGTCAAATGAAAAACGTACAGATTGCATCAGGTATGAATGTGAAGTTCGCCATCTCTGTAGCATTTTATTAGCAGGAGATTTTAAGATTAAAATAAGCCTCTCAGAGACAATCTATTTCCCCTCATCCCTCCCCAAAGAAAAACAAATTTAAAGCACTTTAATAGGGGCTTGTTGGGTTTTATCTCCAGCTTCCCTTCAAGAACTAATGTGCGACAATTAGATCATACAGAAAAAAATCTATAACTAGAATCTAGGGATTATGTCATTTTCTTATCCCTTCGTAATAAAAATAGCAAGTGACTGAAGTGAAACATCCAGGAAAACTATTGAGAGACTAGAATTTGCTGCAAGATAAACATGGGAACTGAGTTTTCATTTTCTTTTTCCTTTCTCATCCTCTCTTGGCTTTTAAAAATGTTGTTCTGCTCTCTGTTGGTGAAACCCTGCAATTCACCATGTTTTGAAACTTTCTAAGCCAAAGAAGGAATTAGGGTTGGAAAATTGGAGGTAATGTGCTATTAAATTAGAGAAGTCATTAGGCATTATTTTGTATGTGTGTGTTCCCTGCACTTAACTTAATTTGATTCAAAAGACATGGTTCCACTTCTGAGCATCCACTGCACCAATCTAGGTCTGAACTAGTGCATTAAGTTATCTATTGGTGTGCTGTTTTGCTGTGCCATTAAATAAGGTTTACTATTTTTATGGATTGTGTGTGTGGGGGGAGGGAGGGTTAAGTGATCTAATTAAATAACCCACTTCATATACCACAAAGAAAATATTATTCTTTGAGAGAGTATATTTTCTGTAATTTACTATAACTAAGTAACGATGTGGTAAGCATGCAATTAGATCTAATTTGCTTATGTAAGTGAGCTGAATAAAAAAAGATCAATATTCAATCTACACCTAGTGTGAAATGCAATTAGTTTAATTGACGAAAGAACCTCTGCTTCAGCTAATTACATTAAAATGACCTAATACACTCATGCAAATTAGGATTATTAATAGTACATGAATATTTTTAATGACATAAATTGTCTTTACCTGTTACCTTGTAGCCTGCCTGTCTATTTACTTGTGGATTTAATTTTTCAGGAAAATTTCACCCATCTAAGTTCTTGTTGACAAACTGCATTCTGTATCCTTGTTTAATGCAAACAGAGACCATTATATTCAGGTCCTTATCTAGATTAAAATCCTTTTAGGACCCTGGAACACTGAGTAGTAATTACCGAGTAGTACATTTGCGTTGACAAACTGTAGATGCCAAACTAACATAAATATCATACAACAGCCAGGCACGGTTGATGTCATCATAGAAACAAGGAGGCCCAAACACCATCATATGTCTGAAAATGGAGAGGCTGCAATTTTATTTTAAACTATTACCTAACTGGGGGAAGCAGAGAGTGAGCAGACGAAATGCTGCCTCAATTGAGATCTCCTTCCAAGTACTCTGGTCCTGTCCCTTTGATGCCTCCCATGCCCCTGTCCCTATCAGAAGCTTCATCCCAGCGAAGTGAGCAGGCATCAAAGCTAACACTTCCTGAACCCACAAGAAAGACCACCATACAATATGGTAATATTTAAACCTTTCATTGGAGGCCTTCATCAGGCAAGTAAGGACTGGTAAGGATACTTTCTGTGAGGCCTTTGGTACCAATTATCACTTGGCAGATCAGTAAATTGTAGACAAGGTTCTTAGCTGGTTTAGTGTTTATACAAAAAAAAAAAGGTAAAACCCTCCAGAATAGTCCTTGCAGGCTGTGGTAGTCTTCTCAATTGGATTTGGTTCCACTGGCAAATTGTTAATATTCAGCTTCAATTTCATGGACAGCTTCCATTTATAAGTGTTACAATGTTAAAAAAAAGAAGCAGCCATGTGTTGTTCAACTGAAACAACAAGAAATTTGGGGAATCTAGTCCCGAGATGTACTGAGTACTCTCAACACTTCTTAGCATTTATGTGAGTTGAGGACATATTGAGTTCTCTTCCAGGAAATGCTTAGAAATAGAGCCATGCAAAAATCGATAGGCACGGATGTAGATTAAATTTTGCTACATATTATTGTCCTCTTAAAATTGATAACCATCCAGCCACTAAACTCAAAGTTTCTGATTAAATAATCTAGAAGCCTTTTGTAGATTGATAATAACCTGATTTATATAGTCCGATACTTCAAATTCTGCCCACTTGCAGTGAACAAGGGTCCCCCCCACCTTCCTTTT
This sequence comes from Gavialis gangeticus, assembly GCF_001723915.1. Taxonomy (NCBI): domain Eukaryota; kingdom Metazoa; phylum Chordata; order Crocodylia; family Gavialidae; genus Gavialis; species Gavialis gangeticus. The sequence goes on from NW_017728997.1 coordinate 7,974,710, forward strand.
TAGCAGGACTGAATGTAATTTAATTGATTTTACCCTGCAGAGAACAAAATCCCTACAGAACAGGTGGTATTTTCTGGCTTCAATGCTGTATGTTAACTTAAATGTCAAGATCGCATAAGGAAATGATTATGAGATCATATTTTGCTGTTTAAAAGAACCAAAAGGTTTCAAAAAGGTAAATAAAGCTCGTCTTCTTGGGCTGTAAGCTCTCCCAGGCAGAGACTCTGACTTCATCTGTCTTGGGACACTGCGTAGTGACTCGGTACAAATAATGAAGGAAATCAAAATGCCCTGGCTCCTAGATGGTAGCTCAGTGAGTTTCTTCTTAGTTGCCAGAATAACAGTACAAAATATTAATGCACTCTCTGGCTCTTATTCGTGGCAAGATGTCCCATTAGTCATGTTGCTTTTGGTTCCAAAAGTTCTGCAAGCCAGACAATCATTTAAATTAAACAAGTTTCTCCTCGTCGATGAGAAAATGTAAAAAGGCATTGTTTGCATTAGAACTCAACAGCACTTTAGACGTGGATATCTTTATGCCTTCAATGCAAAGCTACTCTTCTGACATAGATAAGTATGCAATAAGGGCGCTGTTTACACCTCAGGAAATTGAGACAGAGATGCTAAGTGACATGTTAGACAACACTTATAGTTTCATAGTTTCATAGTTTCTAGGGTCGGAAGTAACCTGAGCAGATCATCTAGTCCGACCCCCTGCCATGGCAGGAAGAGCACTGGGGTCAAACGACCCCAGGAAGGTGGTCATCCAACCTCCTCTTAAAAACCCCCAGGGTGGGAACCTGCACCACCTCACTTGGAAGCTGGTTCCAGACCCTAGCCGCCCTGACCGTGAAGTAGCGCCTCCTGATGTCCAACTTAAACCTTCCCTCCGCCAGCTTGTGACCATTGTTCCTGGTCACTCCTTGCGGCGCTCGGGGGAACAGGGACTCCCCCAGCGCCTGCTGATCCCCCCCTACCAGTTTATAACAGGCCACAAGATCCCCCCTCAGCCTTCTCTTTTGAAGGCTGAACAGGTTCAGGTCCCGCAACCTTTCCTCATAGGACCTACCCTGCTGTCCCTTGATCATACGAGTGGCCCTCCTCTGGACCCTCTCCATGCTGTCCACATCCCTCTTAAAGTGCGGCGCCCAGAACTGGACGCAGTACTCCAGCTGCGGCCTGACCAGTGCCGCATAGAGGGGGAGGATCACCTCCTTGGACCTGCTCGAGATGCATCTGTGGATGCACGACAAGGTGCAGTTGGCCTTCCTAGCCGCCTCCCCACATTGCCGACTCATGTTCATCTTGGAGTCAATAATGACTCCCAGATCCTTTTCCACCTCCGTGCTGACAAGAGGGGAGTTCCCCAGCCTGTATGTATGGTGCCGATTGTTCCTCCCCAGGTGCATCACCTTACACTTGTCTGTGTTAAACCCCATCCTGTTCTCCTCCGCCCATCCTTGTAACCTGTCTAGGTCCAACTGTAGCCTGTTGCTCCCCTCTATTGTGCCCACATCCCCCCACATCTTAGTGTCATCAGCAAACTTGAACAGGGTGCTTTGCACCCCCTCATCCAAATCAGGTAAAACTAGTCTGCGGGTGGAAGGAATGAAGTGCAGCCAATGTTGCCTGGTGAACTGAGGATGGAACGGGAAACCAAGGATTCTGGCATTATCACCCCAATTCAAAGCAAGTCTTGTGCCAGGGCCGGCTCTGAGGGGTTTGATAAGGTGCATGTCAGAACAGAACCAGCATCATTGTGCATTACCATTTCTGTGAGGGATTTGACTTAGGTCTCTGCGACCCATTCTTCATCCTTGACATCCCAAAATGTTGTACAATATAGCTCTTCTGCACAACTGCATAACGCATCATTAGTATGCAGCAGAGACTTTGTACATATTCTTGCAAATTATATAAAGGCGTTCAGCATGAATTTTCACAATGCCCAAGTGCATTTTACAACAGCTCTGGTGACACTGTGAGCGATATTACATTTTTGTTCTGAAGGGGAGTTCCTCAGAGAGGAGATAGAAAGTTATGTGCTGTCAAAGAGTCTTGTGGCTGTGTTTCCAGCCACAAGTCTCACACGTGGAAAAAAGAGCAAGGGTTTTGGAGGGAATGCCCTGATGGTGGACTGAAGTAGGGACAGCTAATGACCAGTATGAGAGTCAGAACTCAGGTTTGGTAATATGATTGCCATGGAAAGATGAACAAAACTGTTACTAGAAGGATGCTTTACTGGCCATGTCCTTGGTGTGGTGCTCCCACCAAACACAATTCACTACCGCCAGCCTTCATGCCACTTTTCTTTATCTTACTCTTCCTTTATTGCAAATACGTTTGTTTCTATAGCCACCAGCTTAACCAGAGCATTAATATTGGCATAAATATATTGGTAATTTTTTTCATCAGGTTCCAACCTAGAATCACTGGTTAGTTTCTCTGTAGTTTGCACTTGGCTTTAATAATATGCTCGTTAGTATGTGTGGGTACCACAGCTCAGTAGCTTCAAAACTGCTCAACACCCGCCCAACCCCTCTAGTCCCCAAACAGTTAAAACGTAACAGGTCCTTCATTAGCTGGGGTGATATAAGTCCTTGGACTTGATCTTCCACAATGGAGGGTTTCATAGCTCATGCCTTGCACAATATTTAGGACCAGATAACTTCTGTAATTCAGTGGGCATAGCAGCTATTAAGTAACACTTCTTAACATGCGTCTAATAAAGCTAAGTGTCAGGATCCATACATATGCTTAATAATAGGAGAAAATATGAAATATGTTTACTAAAACCTTCAGTAAATAATTGATTCTTATGATTAGATGGTTATTTTTGGCCAGTTGAAAAAAGTCACGCTATTGATGAGCTCCAAAAACAGTTCAAAAGCCCAAAACAGCAGTGTCTGAAGACTGACTGTATTACCTACTTCTTCATGTACAAAACAGTTTCTTTACAGCTTTTTCGACCTTGGTTACCCTTTATAGGATATGTGCAAAATAGTCTTATCTCAGGTGGGACAAAATCCTTACAGGAACTTAAGATATTGTCAATACATTAAGACTCAAACACCTGTCCTTTGAAAGCAAAAACCATATTAATAGGTTTAGCAGGACTACTTGTATGAATAAGAGTTGTAGGAACAAGGAAGCCCTTGTTTCTGAACTTGAACCGGATGACCTGGGTCATTCCTGGAATAGTTTCATTTTCTAGATTTATTTGTGGATGGATTTGGCTCAAGTGGCTCTTTAATTTCTGCAATCATGCTTCATAGAGAGGTGATAGCGTGTATGCTTGGTCTGTAATAATAAATAGATCATCCGTAAGGAGCAAGTACAGATAAATATTGATAAGATCCTCTATCTATGGGACTGTGTTTGTGTCCCTTTTCACCCTGGACTCTCCTAAACATCCCTTCAAGTTCAAGTGTGTGTTTATGCGTTGACTAATGAGTGAATGTATTCCCAGGTGAGATGTATTGTGTTCCCGTCAATGCTTGTCATCATTTTATTTGACTTTACTGATGTTACCAGTGTTCTCAGGTGATATGTCCATGATTAATGAGGGATTTGTTCTCAACAAAGAAGACAGTTAAGAAGCAGATTTTCTTCTAATGATATGCACAAGTGAATTAACTAATGCCAATCTATTATCCCACAGTGGTTTGGGGCTCATTTTTCAGCCGTTTTACTGGCATGCTGCTGTCTTCATTCAGGTTCTAATTTATTCAGCGTCTTACAAGCTAAAGAGAGTCGAGGCCTGGTCAGCAGTTGGGTGGAAAATCTCCAAGGAGCTTCTGGAAATGGTATTTGTGATTCTGTTGCCGTTCTTATTTTTCAATCAATTATCAACAGATGTCTACTTCCGGGGCTTCTTGCTGGCTAAGGATCTTTGCCATTAGTGATCGTTAGAAATCCTACTGAACTTCTTACAAGGGTATGAGTGTTATCTCTAGTGTGCTGATGACGTTCAATACTGGGTCCCTCTTTGTTAGACCACATAATCTCCAGTAGTGTCAAGTAGGACCTGGTGTCACATACTTGTTCATACCTATATACAGACCTTGACATACAGAGCTTAGACTGCAATCTTGAAATGATATCCTGGACAGTCTGGTCACCTATAGTGGTCTGGGTCACTTGTAGCTAGTGGATTGGTGATGAGCGCTCTTAAATACCTACTAGCTTCTACCCTTACCGTAGCTGTACCTCAGTGAAAGCTGTAAAGGGAGCTGTATATTACTATTGTGCATAATGTTAAAGCCTACAGTACTAGCTGTTACTTTGCGGTGATTCTTAACATAGTGCCTTCCTTTTCATTTTACAAAAATGCCCTTTTTTAGTCATCTTTAATTCATGCTATTTTTCTGATGAGTGGGTAAAAAAAGCATCATCTTTAATGCTGAATTTCTCATCTTTTTGCAGGTTTGCATCACAGCCCTAACACCAAATATAGCTTTGATACTCAATTCCTTTATGTACATTTTTCAGGATTCTTAACAGTCACATAATTGGCCAAACCTTTGACCCAGTGGTTTGAAAACCCTAAATTAATGGTGTGCACTAAACACTTTCAAGTTTTAAACAACTTGAGTTCAAAGCCAAGAACAGCGTCTCTTGTCACTGAGCTGAAAATATTGTTAGCTAGGTACTGGCCAAGGACAGCACAGATACAAGGAACACAATTAGAGTTTTGTCAAGCTAAACCTTTATACATTATATACAAAATAAAAGGAGAAAGAAAAAGAGAAAAGAAGAGAAGAAAAAAGGCTTGAACTACTTAAAACTTGCCTGGATAGTAGAGCAGATTTAATGATACTCCTGTTTTGATTGTGATCTGTTGCTTGTATCTTCTAATGCCTGTAAATAAGAACAGATGTGTTGTCATAATGGTTTTGATTAGATTTTTCCCAAACACTGTCTTGCTTGGTGGGTGTGTTTGAGTTTGGAGAAAGCAGAGTCTAGTTTTCTTTTTGTCAATTCCAAATGTTATCTGAAATATGAACCTACCTCCATACCACTAAGAGAGAAAAGACAAGTTGAACATTGATTTTTTTTTTTTAAAAAAAGAGCCAAGGCTGCTTGTAAAATGTTAATTATTTAAAGGAAATATGAAAATCAGAAAACCATCAAGCAAAATGTGTTTAGACAAACAAATTACAACAACACAATTATAAATATACCAATTATAATTTCTACCTGCTGTCACATTCATAGTCACTAATCACTCAAGTTCCTTAAGCAACCGTGGGCATTAATTAAAAAAAAAAATAAAAAAATAAAAAAAAGGGAATGTGGATATGGTAATAGTTGCAGAGTGCTACTGTTTATTTTTAATGAATTAACAAGCAGTGACAGAGGACTGGTGTTTCATTCTTTTCAGTAACCACCTGTGTGTCTAAGTTCACTTTATCTTTCATTCAAAATATAGTTATATAAGACCTAAAAAAACCCCTCTGTCTTTTTCTAGTATGTCTGATCATTTACTGCCTAATTTTATTTCTTTGTATTTCTTACAAATGAATTTCACATGCCTACTTAAACGGGTTTCTAAACCCAACCCCCACTTACTGTGAACAGAGCTATTTAAGCAGTGAAACACTGCAATCAAAGACAAGGGAAGAACAGAGCATGCAGGCTAGTTTTTATGCTGATTTCAGTGGGCTTTGGATCTGGTTCATAGGACTAGCACCTCAAATGATGAGTGCTCATTGCTGGGGTCAGTTTTTCAAGCACCTATCATTCAGGCATCTAAATAAGGGTTAGTTCTTCAAAACAGCTCAGCAGCCAAAAAATCTCATTTATGATGGTTATTTCTTCATTCTTGGATTGATGAACCATTTTCCTCCCCACAATCCTGGCATTTTTAAGTGGTATGCTCTGGCCATTCTGCACAGCTGCAAAAGGAATGCTACTCTCCATAATGTTGAACCTGCAAATGAGATGAGCGCAATAGCCAAGCACAGCTGCCCTGGGGAAGTTATATTCTAAATGAACATAACAGATGATTGCAACCCTACAGGACAGTAGTTTGGAGTGAGACCAGGCACCAGAACAGAGCTAGCACGCACCAAGGAGAGAGAGAAATCTGTTGCTGGCAGTGAGCCAGTAGCCAACTATGAGTGATGACGCATAGTGAATGCTCTAGACAGCCCCTAAAATGCCTGAGTGACTCTTAGGTGTTACCTGCATCAGTAAATGACAACTTATTCCCCTCCCATGAAATACTCTGAGACCTCTTTGAGTGCCTACTGCTTAGCCTGAAAAGTTCTCTGCGGTTCCCCAGGTGGCTCAACTTGTTCTCCTAAGGAAACCCACAAGCCATCCCAAGCACTTAGCATCATTTAAATTGCCTTCAATCTTTACGCTCAAGGGAAGGGACATAAATTCCATACAAGTTCCCAAGTATGTGAATGAGAGAGGACCTCAGACAAGGACTGTTCAACACACACACAAAGAAAGAGCTTGCAGTATCTTTGTTGCCATGGTGGAAAGTCTGCCACCATTCGGCCCAGTGCATAGTTGTTAGAGAAGGATGTGTGATACCTGCAGGGCATTTGAACACACTATTACCCATCGTGGGGAAGCTAGCCCAGAGGCATCCCAGAGACAAAGGCTCCAGGAGTCTGAAGAGAAGAAGAAGAAAGGAACTTGACTGCACCCAGTGAGGTGGCTGTGGCACCAGGAGAGGGGCATCTCTGAATTCTGCTCCCAGCTTTCTTTGCCAGTTGCTGAGTTTACTAAATGACTATGTAAGGCAATAGTCATATGTGGTCTAGAAAGTCGAAAACAGGACATGAAGGCATACCTTGCACCCCCAACAGCACGGTCCCCATTCACAGAGCTATAGAGTTCAGTATCCTCCTGCCTCCCCCTAGGCAGCTGATGCACGCTGCATTACATAGTCATGGGAGGGAATGGTTAAGTGGCAACAGTTAACATTGCATGCTATTTCTCAGCTGCAAACCCTGACCACAAGGTACAGCATCCAGTTCCCATTTGATTTCTTTTGGGGCCGTGTATGCATTACGCATGGCACAGTCCCTGGCTAAAATGTGTACACAGCAACTGTTTGAAACCAAAGTGAGAGCATACCAGTTGTCTGGTAAAGCTAGTTGGCCATTTTATCCATCACTAAAAAGGCGAAGGACGTAAACAACCAAGGAAGCTGGGACTAGACCCCAGGCACCCACTTGTCAGCTGAAAACTTTGATTTCAAGGCTCAAGGGTCCAACTCTCATTCTGACTACCCTTTGGGCTGTTTGCACATTATGTGTTGCAGAGGCCTTAATGCAAACAGAGAACCATCAACTCTTTGATGTTAAAGTGAGAGCACATGTCTTGCCTGTTTAAACTAGGACTTGAACATATATCCCCTTCTTTCTAAGCGAGAGTCCAGACCCCTGCATCCCACATCTTACCTGTTGAAGCTGCCTTACTACACAGACCACTATGAGAGCGAGTAGACAGAAAGACCCCAGGCAAGAAGGAGCTTAATGATGTTGCACAGTGAGGTGGCTGTGGCATTTGAAGGGAGGGGGATCTTGGTTTTCATCATTACGCACTACAGGTGTAATCAGGTGAGGTTAATATTTGAGGCTCTTTAGGAGCCAGATCATAACAAGTTGGGTCCCCAAGCCTGGTTCCACTGGTGTGGATTAGTCTGTTTCTTCCTATGCATTTGTACTCACGTGAGCAGTCTGCTCATCGAGGTCTATGGAGTGGAGAGAGTGCAAGAGTTGTCCTTACAGCACACTCTAAAAAGAGGTTCTCGACAGTTGGAAGCATCTTGATATTTTACAAAGTATAAAACCCCTAAATGCTCCCCAAGAGTTAAAGCAATCACAGCAGTCCCTGACTGCTTGGTTATGATTGACTGTCTCTTTTTATTCAGGGCTAATGAAGTGCAGTTATTCTTAGAGTATCATTGATTTTATAGTTCAGTTCTTCATCAAGATAAGCACTTCATTCTCTGTGTTCATCACTAAAACGAACAGAGAAAAAGAGGCATTAGCTTTGCCAGTATATACCAGTAGAGAAGCTGTTGGAAGGCTCCACCCCAGATTCCTGATCTGGTTGCTTACTTCAGGCTCTGAAGTGACTACATGTCTAAGGCTGGCACTGTTAGGCCTTTATTACACTGAAAGACCGAGGAAGAAAATGCACTGAAGGTATCTCAGCATTACTAGATGCAGAATCCAATCTTATCAGAGGATTCAGCATTCCTCTTTTTAGCTGGTCATTTAACACCAAAATGCTTCCTCCCATGGAGGACATAAAATAAATATTTGTTTTTAAATTTTAAAACTGCAGACTTGGGCATCTGTATTCTTGTGAGCAGGCTGCTTGCCTAGGTCTCTCCCCATTGTAGCATGCAGTGAAGGCAGCTGTTAATGAGAATTGTCAAAGTGAGGAAAGAGAATGTTGTTGTGATCAAATTCCTGGGGCACACTGTGATTATAAAACAGCAAAACATGTACTTGTGGGCTAGTAAATGGTAAATACAATCTTGTAAACTTGCTACACAGATTATTGTTTCACAGTCGGCCTTTTTTACTGTAGATTAATGGCACTTTTTTCACCTTGAGTGCCTATTTGAACTGTCCTGCTGTCACGTGGTTCAACTTCCTGCATGTTATAGCTAGAGATGAACTGTAATAAGGACAGAAGATCCAAACTCAGTATACATGGGGTTTGGGTCAAGAACTACACCTGAAACACAGTATATTTTACCCTACTGCTGTGTGCATG
>NW_017728997.1:7983658-8004312 GCF_001723915.1 Gavialis gangeticus
ACACACACACACACACACACACACACACACACACACACACAGATTGTAACTATATGATGTGACAGGCTAGCTGCCAGTGACCTAGCCCAGGGGTTCTGAAAGGGCAAAAGATAATTGGAGGACTTGGGATTCCCTTTCCACACCAATCAGGCCCCAGAGACTCACCCCCCTATGTCCCGATTGGCGTCTTGGGTCACCTGGAGGGGGATAAAAGGGGCAGCATGGGCTGACTCAGGGAAGAGACCAGCGAGGGACAACAAGGAAGGAGCTTCACGGAGCTGGCAAGAGCTGAGTCAGTGGGGCAGGAGCAGTGCCCCAGAAGAGCCTGAAAGAGAGGGACCTGCAGGCAACAGTGGGACCCTCAGCAGTAACACTGTGTGTGGACTGACTTGGGACTCATTTTAATCCCAAGTCAGTCCACATACAATGTTAATGTGCTTTAATGCCTGCACATGTAGACACTGGCCTATTCCTGCTTACTGCACAGTAAGTAAATTTAAGCCAGCATAAATGCACATGTAGACATGACCAGTGTGTTGTAAGTTTCCTTAATATGTGCAAAGTTGTAGGAATCTGTCAAGAGGTATTATTCTGGAAAACACTGAAGCACGTACATAAATTTAAGAAAAGATTTCCACTGAAACTGTTGTTTGCAGGTGTATAGCCCCCTTTAAAAAGACAAAACAAAAGATATCTCCACAGAGAATGTTTTTTCACCCGTTTCAAACTGGAAACTCCAAGTGTTTGTTTTGGAAAAGTTAAAACATCTGTTCTCTTCTGCGAAGTGTTTATGTTTTAGTTTTTCATTTAAAAAGGTCAAATTAAATGACAAGTATCCTTCAAAATTGTTCTTTTTTCAGTCAGGCAGTCAATTCTACAAGTGGAATGTGCGGATACTATGGTGCTGATTACCATAGCAGGCAAAATTCTTCACCAGAAACAATTTCTAACACTTCCATGGACACAGAAATTATTCTTTTTAAAGAGACTTGTCAAGGTCTCATGGGAAAGTATGAAAACAATTCTATTTAGGGAGAATTCTCCTCGTATATCATAGCATATTTCTGGGAGTTTTATGTTCTTCCTTCATTTTTATTACCAGAGTGATTTGCATGAAAACAGGATCGTTGGTCCTTAGGGATTCATTGGTTCCAGATGCTTCTTTGCTATGTGAAGTCATAATCTTCTGTCTCTGACATTGCAGTTGGTAGCTGTGAAGATGATGATGATGATGACAAGCAGAGGATTATGTCTTGTGCGGGGAATAAGCACCTGCATCTGATGGATTCCTATGGAACAAAGATCTTGTTTCATGCTAATTGCCTTAGTAATAAAGAGGGGAAAAACAGAACAATTAGAATATTGAATGTAAGAAGGGAAAAAAAAAAAACAAAGGACAAAATCCTGCCTGTAACAAATCCCTACTGCGGCCCAAGTGTCCCCTTGTGGTACTTCACTATTTCAGGGGGGGCTATTTCCATTTTTCCTCCTCTGCATCTTCCCCGCTCCCTCACTCCCTCATCTCTCCCTCCCACCCAAGATTTGGCGACAGACTGTCTTTTAGGCTTTATCATCCCTCCTGCGGCAGTTTATCCTCTACAATAAAAAGTCCTGAAGAGTCCCAAATGCATCATAGCGATACAGATACCTTAACTCCAGCATCTTTCCCCTTGTCAGGCAGTTTCTCCCGATCCTACCCCCTTTCTGAATTAGTGGAGATTCCACACTTCTCTCTCTCTTCTGTCTTTTCACCATTAACCTGGCCCTCCTCATTTTCCAGCCCTTGTCTCTGGCTCAGGGGAATCAGCAAGCAAGCCCTTCTACTAGTCTCCTGACTCTCAGCTCACTGACATGCAAAAGTCAGCTGACCAACACTTCTGCTGCTTTTCCCCTTTGATCTCCAGCTAAAGAAGATCAGCAGCCAAACACCTCTGCTGCTTTCTTAGCTGCCTCAAGCAATGTCTGAAACTGCCCTCAGGATATATCCCACCAGGTCACAATTATCAGCTTTCCTCTTCTCTTCCCATCAGAGTAGACTTGAGTTAATCAAGTCTGCCAGAGCGTGCTAATTAGAACCTCACCATCACATGTATTAAGCGTCCCGCACTTCAAAATGGCTGTGGGGCCACTTGATAGATTCATAGATTCCAGGGTTGGAAGGGACCTCAGTGAGCCATCTAGTCCGACCCCCTGCCCCAGCAGGCAAGAAAAGGGTCACCAAACCTGGGATCATGTGAGCCCAGCTAGGTGCCTGCCCAGTCTCCTCTTGAAGACCCCCAATGATGGGGCGAGCACCACCTCCCTTGGAAGCCCCTTCCAGATCCTGGCAACCCTGACCAGGAAGAACTTTTTTCTAATATCCAGTCTAAACCTACTCTCCAATAGCTTATGGCCATTGTTCCTTGTTATTCCAGGGGGTGCCCTGGTGAACAGATCGTCTACTTTGTGTTGCTCCCTTCTTATGAATGTGTATGCCGCATTCAATGAGTTTTAGTTAAAGTGCCCCTGTGGCCATTTTGAAATATGGGACACTTAATACACATGACACTGTGGTGTTTTAATTAAAGTGGCAGTACGGGAGCCACTCTAATTAAAATGCCTGCCCCCTCACCCTGGAGCACATGGATGCCTCATTTCCCTATTAGGGCCAGCTGGGAAGCATCTGATCTGTCACAATAAATTTATACCCATTTTAGAGGGACCAGTAACCCTGGGACACTGTCACAGTAGGGCAGGAGGGAAAATGAGACTGGATGGAGTGGCTGTGGTTAAGTTTGTAGCAGTGTCACTGTGTCAACATGAGGCAGTACAGACTAGGAACTGTATGGTGGGGAAGCCCTTAAAAAGTTGCAGCATCTAGCCTTTCCAGGGCCCATGCTGATGGACAGCTGATGGTTTAATGTTATGCTGAGCAAGCAGTAAATACATTCTGCGTGGCCCCACGTCAACACATTTGCCCAGGCAAACAAGTCAATAAGCTGAAATGAGAGAGGATGGCACTGCAGATAACTTACACTGGCACAGATCCCTGCTTTTTACCTATCCCTACCTTTAAACAAACCTAACAGCTCACCTAGACCTCCCTCTGCCAATCTGTATAGAACAAGTGTCTCCCTAGGGTGACCACTAGGACGCTAAAGTCTTTCTGAGAGGTTAGAGCTACTTCATAAACCAATGTGTGCTTGTATTTAAACTATGTGTATTGCCTGACACTTTTCCATGCTGAAGTTGTCCCTCCTTCTGTGTAGCTTTTTCATTATGTTCTATGAGCTCTTCACCTTACCCTTGCAAAAATGACCAATTTTGTGTTAGCAAGGTGGCAAGAGTTGCTCATTTGTGTCAATCTTCCAGTATTTAACCCCTGAGTCCAGGGGAGCCCCAATATCTTTCTATACTATAAGCTGATAAAAAAACAATCAAATTCTAGTTCTTTAGCTAAGAAAAAGCAGATGCTTGACTATACTGTTTTAGTCCCATATATAACTGTGCTGGTGCCAACCACGCAAACCAGTGTGGTACGAACAGTTTGTCAGTTCAACTTCATCAGTGCAGTCACACAGTGGGTAAAAGTCTCTGGTTAGACAAAGCTATAGTGTGGTTTGTAATGCAGGGTATTTAATATTCTTTAACTTAATGGCTTTACAAATTTTGGTTATTTAAATGGAAGTCAAGTCAAAGGTCAAGTCCACTTAGCAACCTTTATCAGTAACCTCTAACAGTTTCTTATGTCTCTTCTAGAGTTTGGGTTGCCTATTTTATATTTATATAATTTTCATTGCTGGTTGTTAAGGAAAAAATATAGAACAGAGCTTTGGAATGCAAAATAGGAGATTATATGTTACAGCAGGCTTGAAGGAGGGTGAGAACTATGCAAGTTAGTCACTTAAAGACTGTAAGAATATGGTTATAACTATATTGTTCACATACCCTTTCTCTTTCTATAGACTGTGCATGAATGTTCTAATGATTTGAAATAAAGGAATCAAGTAAATAGAAAAACAGAATTACTAATCATGTTTCTTGTGGGAGTGCTTAGGGACCACCATGATTGGCTAATAGGCACTGTTTAAGCACACACTAGGAGAGAGTTCCTGGCTGAAAGCGTTTTTAATCTAACAGGCAAGACAAACATAGAGTAGGAGGAAAGACTATAATAGAGAGGCAGGGTGAACAAAGCATTGATAACAAACTGTGTGTTAGTTCCACATTTTTCTTGATAACAGCCCACAAAAAAAAAAAATCTTCATTACTTAACTGCCTAAAACCTCACAAAAATCCACAGTCATCTCATTAATGAAGGAAAAGCATAGGATTAGATTGTTCTCCACCTGCTAAATGCCTAAGGGCAATCCTATTCCTCCCTACTTGAGTCCCTGAAAAACAATTAACACATGAAAGAGGGGAATGGTGAAATAAATACAACCACCAGTACATATAGTATAAAATATTCAACCATGAATGAGGGCTTAGCATATCCCTATTTAAGTGATGTAAACCTGGCATGATCTTCTCTACATGTGGCTACACTGAGCCTACCCAGTAATCTCCTATTCTTTATTCAGGCAAGTGATTTATCTTCCTTGCACTTGTTTTGCTTAAATTTCATTTTGTTGCTGGTAGTAGTAGTTCTCTAATTAATCAGGATCATATTGAATTCTGTCCTCCAAATTGTTTGTAAGCCCTCCCTTTCCTCTGATATTTTAGCCATTGTATCTACATTGTATGTGGGCACATCTACATGTTCATTAATGTGCTTTTGCTACACATTAAGTTTAGTACCTCTGGGTGCCTATACATGAGCACAGAGGCAGCTTCGATACACTGGAATTCCAGCACATCAGAGCAGCCCCAGCAGCTTCCTGCTTCTCATGTATCAGCATTCCCGCACTTAAAAATTAATAGGGGGGGCGCTTGAACTAAAGCTTTAGTTCAAGTGCCCCCACCGCCATCTTTAAGTGTGCAAGTGCTGATACAGGAGACACGGAGGTGGTTTAATTAGAGCGGCTCTCAGAGCCACTCTAATGAAAGCATCGCTCCCTGCAATGCCTGGAGCACATGTACAAGTGTCCTTTAATATAAGACATTATATAAAGGTGTGTTAAGTTGCTCTAATGTGCAGTAGCAAAAATGAACACCTTTTTAGTGATGCTTAATGCCCAGTTGACTAATTCTACTGCACATTAGCATATCAGCACTGTTTTTGATGTGACACTTTAATGCACAGTAGAATAGGCTACTACACAGTAAAATGCATGTGTAGATGCGCCCTGTGTGACTTACACTATCTCTGTACCAAACAGAGAAATCCTTAGACAGTTGGCAAGTTGGATTTATGACAGCTTCACAATGCTGGAGCTATGTAAAATGTTACTGGTATAAAACAGGACCTGGTCCACTGAATAAGTCTGCAAAGAATGAAGTCACTTGTTTTTTAAAACTAAGCTGTCCCTCTGCTCCCTTACACCTCCACATTTCTTCAGTAGTATAACCTGGTTTCCTACCATTGTTGCATTGGACTGCATAGCCACATCCAGATGTGTGCGGATGTTTGTTTCCCCGGGGACAACTAATGGTGGTGCACCTTGAGCCACCTCTAGTTGTCCCTGGGAAATGCCTGTGCCACGCTCGCTCTGGCATGTGACAAGTTGCTCCAGGTGGGGTAGAGGAGGCCAGAAATCTTCCCTCCATGGCTTGGTGGCATCCTGGGGCTGCAGCAGCAGTGATCATGTCACATGGAGCCTGGCCGACAGTCAGAGCATTGTTCTGGGTGGCCTGGCTCCAGTTTTGAGTGGCACATGCTGCTGCTACCTGAGCCACTCCACTTTTTTTCCATGGGTTTTTTTGACCCTTGGATATCCAGGGTCAAAAAAATCCTCCTCACTGCTCCTTTGCAGTGCAGAGAACAACTGAACATGTGGTATGTGGCACTGCAGATGTGTCTGCGGTGGAGCGCACACAGCCCATGTGTCCTACTTCAGATTGAGAAGTGTTCCTCTGTTTCTCACACAGCACTAATCAATTTACCAGAGTCACCAGCCTTTCAGACACTTACAGCACAAAAGCCGGTCTGGTTTCTTTCTCCTGAATTAAAAACTGATTAACATTCATTATGGAGCCACTTAAAGGCTAGTGGCTATGTGGAGGAGATTTACAACTTCTTATACCCATTTAATATATACTTGGTTCCCCCCCTAAGGTCAATAGTCTAAATGAATGGCAAAAATGAATGTGTTCAGTACTCCTTCACAACCAGCTTTGATTTAAAGCACACACTCAAAAGGCCATTCCCAAGTATTTCTGATAAATGCACATTGTCAAGGCTAGAGCCAGTGCCACACCACACCATAAGGGATGGCCTTGTGAATTTCTGACTGTGGAAACCTGTACCTTTACAGGGCTGTAGCACGAGTCAGTTGGAAGCAGTTGTACTGTGGATCAGTTTGCCACTATGTTTATGTAATGCTGATTGGTAAGAGCTCAAACACATATTGAAACTTGGCTCCGTCAGGCTCCTGGGCTCTGAGTGATTACTGAACAACAGAGGGTCTGCCTCCACTTCCCATGTACTTCATTTGGAGTTGGGATGTGCTCAGTTTAAAACTGGCTCATGAGCCCTCAGATGTTCTGGAGAGAAAGCTCAAATTAAGATACAATAGGGTAACCAAACACCTTTCAGGATTTGGCCTGTGGGGATACTGAATGGATAAATGGCATTCATAATAATATGAGTACATGATATTGGTATATGAAACTTGTCCCTACTTTACTGTACTTCATTGCTTTCTTTAGCACAAATAAACTCACAGATTCTCTTTCTGCTGAACAGTCAGAGAACAGCCAAACAATGCAGATGCTTAAAAGGCAAATAATCCATTTGAAAAAATTATGGCATACAATGGAGTCAGCTGAAAAGTCTTAAGTTCCCTGAAGGACCTGCTGTGAGTTCTGCAGCATACACAGAATTGGTATGTTTCTGCTTTTTCTATAATATACCTATTCACTTGATACAATAAATGAACTGTAAAACCATAGAAAACAGGCCTGGAAGGGACTTTGACAGTTCACATAGCCCATTTCTCAGCCCTAGCACACAATCAAGGCATTCCAGGACATTCATATTCTCATTGAACGTATGTTTATTAATCAAGTCCAATTAGAAATATAGGTCTAGATTTGCACCTTTGTTGCCATGACTAAATAAGGTAGACCATAGATAGAGCATTCCAGAGGGAACCCAAGGGAGTCTTAAATACTACCTTTTGTGGACACGGTAGTAGTTTGGTACTTCTCCTGGATGAATGCTTCCTACTCCATATTTACCCTGGCTTGTTCTCTCACCTTCCTACTTTGAGTATCGAGTTAGCAAAGAAGAATGTTGATGCCTAGTGGAATCTGTTTTTCCCCACTGGGTAGACTGGCAATACATTTGTCTGTCCCCTGACAGAAAGGAAGCCATGCCTTCTTCCTCTTCCATCCTCTCCTTACAGCCCTTGCCTTACTACATTGTGTAGATCAGTCTTGCCTTTAGGCTCTATCCTCACCTACTTATCAGATCTTCATATGCTTCCATTTCATGCTCCCCTTCAAAATGTGGGATCATAGATGCTCCAAAGTTTTTTGCTATATCATGTGCTAGCCATAGTCATGTTGCCACTGCAGGATCAGTTTGGATCCCAGATATTGTTATTTAGCTACTCATAAGAAGCAGATCCCTCCCACTTGATTTCAGTTATCTTGTATTCTACCATAAGACATGTCACAATGAGCTACTACATCTACTATTTGTGGCTTAGCTTGATTATATAAATATGCTCTAAACAGGGTCTGTCTATAAACCACCTCCATCAAATCTCTGTTGACATGGGGGCATAACTTGCATAAATTGTATTAAAAAACAGTAACTGTCCAAAAGTAACTAAATTTACAGAGCCTCGTCATGCAAAAAGAAACTGTAGCTCACTTCATGCCAATAAAATAATCAGCATAGTTCCAGGATGCTAATCATTTATCCATTGTCAGGAGCTGTCCAGCATTTCAGCCTAAATGAGGCGACCAAACCTGAGAAGTGGTAAACTTGTAATTAGAGAGAGTGTTTATCTGGCACCTTCTGTGGATGATTTCAAAACACTTTCAAAACTTTAAGCTTCCCACCACCCTTGTGGAGCAAGTGAGATGTATATGCTTTCCCCCCCTCTTGAAGTCCTAGCTGCATGAGAGATAGCAAGTGGACTCTGCAGTGCCTTAGGATGATACATCCTGCTCCCCTTGGTAACCAGCTAGTACCATAGGAATGGTCCTACTTTATCTCGGGGAGGGATTTTGACAAAGGGAGTGCATGCTCTGGGGAACTAATGCCATCCCCAGTACTAAAATGATCCCTATCCTTTGTATACAGGAAGGTGGAAAGCCCATTGCATTCCCTTACATGCTCGGGGCCAGGCACAACCTAGGCAAAAGTTGCATGTGAAGTAACCAGAATGGCCAGGCATTAAGTCAGTGATTAGTGTTGCAGCTAACAGTAATTAGATTTTTTAATAACTTCCACTTGGTTCTGTTAAATCAAAGGATACAATTCAAAATCATAACGTTTCTTCTAAATCAGCAACTTCATTGTGTGATTGGACAGGGAGGACATGGAAGTTGTAGGAATGCCTGTTTAATCAGGTAAAGTCACACACAGAATAAAACCAGTTTCTGCTTGCTCCTCACTCCATCATTTTGCCATCTAGGAAACAGATGGACATGCAGGTTGAGATGGAGAGGAGGCAGGGAAAGGGAAAAAAAAACCAAGAGCATTTGTGGATATGGTTATCTTATTCTATTTTTGTAATCTAAAGGAATTTTTTTATATAAGGCACATTGCACTACCCTTTCTAGTCATGCTGTGAATATTTCCTTGCTATAAAATTGATTTTTTCCCAACTCTGCTCTAGAACATTTGACACAACAGCAAGAAGCATACAAAACAACATGCTGACGGGTTTTTCTCCTTCCTGCTCTTGTCATAAAACCCTATTTATTAGGATACTGTTAAAAATGCATCATAGTTTTGCCTTCAACAACTGTACTGCCACCCAGCACTGATATTGGTATGAAAAGCCTTGGGACATCATGTGACATTCACTACTTGTGGTGTTGTATCAATGCAAATCATTGTCGCCTTTCACACTGGACAGTCTGGTGCTATAATTGCTTGCTTCTAATATTATCTGTCCCAGGGCTATCAATTTGTTTTCAATTTCTCTACCTGTTGGGTTGACTCAGGTATCCCACAGGGTTTTGTCCTAGGCACCTACTACTTAGCTTAATTTATTGTGCTTCTAGCTCTGGAACACAGACACCCTGAAGCATTTTTCCAGTCAGGGTTCTTTTTTCTTTTCAGCTCTTTTGGCAGAAATGTTATTTCCTTTTTTCACATAAACCTTATTGCGAGACTAGTTATTGTTGCACTGCATACATTGAAATTCTTTTTAGTAATTGGCTGGTCAATAATTTCTTCTGTGTTTGCCTATTGCCACGGCATGCACTAAGTGAATGAACAAGATAGTGATGATCACCTGGAGGAATATTATTACAAATGATTCTTTTGGCATAAATTCATCAATCTTTCTTGTTGTGAGATGTGACAATTACTTACTGTTATGACAGAACTAAAGGGTACAAAATCTGCCTTCTGTTACATGCACACAGCTGCCTTAGATTTCAAAAAGCAGAATTAAGCCAAGAGAAAGAGAGAGGAAAACAAGCTGGTACGGAAAGCAAGCAGAAGGGGAAGGATGTCTTCTGTCCCTTCAGAGGACTGAGGTTTGGCTACCCATCTGTGCTATATGATGCTCCTTGCAGTGTGGAGCAGAGAAGGGGAGAAAGGTGGCACTACATTACTTCCGTCACCAAGGTGATGGAGATGTGTTTTACATGCAAGACTTCTCTTTCTGTCTGTCATTCCCTCTCTGCTGGGGCTGAGACTGAAAAGATGTATCTTATGACTGTCTAATATAAAAAGTATGAGCATTACTAAGAACAGGGGCTCAAGAGCAAAGAATCCACCCTCTCAGGGGAATGTGGTAACCATCAAGCTCCAGAGTCAGATGCTTTCTTACTTCCTCTCATGACTCCAGGATCTTGGATTCTTGGGTTCCCAGTGGCACAGCCTCAACAGACAGGGAGAAGAGTGGCCTCACTTAGCCTGCTCTATAGCATTAGACCTTTAGGACATTTTCCTGGGAAGTGGAACATGTGGGTTGCAATGTCCTTAGGTCACTGATTCACTGCACAAGAGTCCTTTCTAGCAAAAGTTGGGTGCTAGTCTGCCTTCAGGGGGCAGAGGCTATTCTGGACTTTGCAATAACCTCCAGGCTGATGTCAATTAGATATTCTCATTCAGGCCTCCAGCTTCTAGTGTGACAGAAGCACCACCTTGCTTTTAGCCCAGAGACCAATGCCAAAGCTCCAGAGGAATGGTGAGGCCTCTCAGTTAAGCACCTCTGTAGCCTGGTTTGCCTTTAGGAAGAACCTAGGTCACTCATTCACCTGAGCTCTATCCTCTTGGAGAAGTACTGGGGGAAAGGTTCTCCATTTTGGGTATTCTGACACCTAAGTGGAGACATCAAAGTATCCATCCCTAGGTGCCTCCACGTTTTAGGGACGGTTGACTACACTTTTACAGGATTGCTTGTGTAGACAGACAAGTCTAGGCCTAAATTTGCCCTACTTTATGTGCCTAAGTCCATTTTCGGATTGGGCCCAAAGTAACTTAGAAAGTTAAACCTCTTTAAAAATCAATAGAGTGGTGCTCCTGAATTTCCTAGTTGCTTTTCAGCTTAATCTTGCTGTACGAATCTATGAAGAAATGCAACACTGGCATAGATTAAGCCTGCCCTGCCCTGCAGCGTCTGTTTTTAGATCAACAGAAGGGCTTCAATTTCCAGCATCTGGAATGTGGCAACATGTCTGAAATTCGTGTAAAAGAAGATCAGTCAAAACACTGGTAAATGTACAATACAGGACAATCTTTCATTGTCAGGCAGACAGACTAGATGCATCCAACATATCATTCCCAGCTGTAAGGGTTTTGATCATGTATACTTAAATACGAGGAGACACAATTCTTAATGAAGAAGAATGAATTCTTGTTACCGTCTGTGAGGGCTCATAATAAAAACTGGAAGCATTTGACTTACGTAGAAAGTCAGAATAAAACATCTGAAAACTTGTTCCACAGCCCCTGGATAAGTCTGTTAAGAAAATAAATTCTATGTCAAACAAATTTCCATCACCTTGGCGACAGTGTCCACTACAAAATTGCATCCAACAGAACCCAGACTTTCATTCGTCTTTCTTTTGTACATTAAGACTAACCTTTTGAATACTTTATGCCTAATACATCTTCTATTTCTTGCCAGTGGACAGAAGCAGTAGAATTAGCTATAGCTGCAGGTTTTTTGGTTTTGATGCGTTTTAGTCAATTTTATTTTTGATTTGTGTGGTCTGAAATTGTTTGGAGCAGGCAGCTAAGTGAGCGAGGGAGTGAAAGTAAGGCTTAAATCTTTTAGTAAAATGCTTGTTCTGCTTTTCTGTTGCAAAAAAAAACCAAACCAGAAAGATAAACAGCATAACCATTTTAGCTTGGCCTGCGTCCAACCCCTTAGTTACCTCTATGCCTTCAAGTCTGCCTGAGAAAATCATTTTAAAGAAATACAGTTATTACATACATTAGTCCTCACATCCTGGAAGGTACATCTGTACTCTTCAATCTTCCTGGATTACTTCAAACATTTCCTGAAGGCTTTTAAATCCAGTGAAGACTGATCTAAGAGAATGTTCCCAGCAATCCTTTTCTTTGGCTGGTTTCATAGCTAGAAGAGATGTGAGAGTAGCCCACAAATTAAAAAAAAAATCAACAAAACAAAACATAGAAAGTGCAATGCATTTAAAAATTGGCTTTTAAAGTTATCCTTGACTGAGAATCTTATACAGTCAGAATATACCACTAGAAGAACCTGAGATGAACCTTTCAGAATCTGTCCTCAAAACATTGTCTTCTGACCTCACACATAAGATCCTCAGCTAACTTGTTGGAGGACCCCTGTATACCAACTTATTACACCCTGTGGTTGTGACCCTGTCTGTTTCTCAAATAGACCAGCAGTAACAGGATGCACTTCCTTCAAAAGAGACTTCCAAAGGCTGGGCCCAATTCTCATCTCCTTTTTGCTAGCATTTGGCTTGTGCAACTTCTCAAAATCGCTCCCAGATTATGTTGGTGTAAAATGAAAGCATAATCAAGCCCTGTGTCTCTAATTTGGCAATAAGATGATTATGTCTATGAGGACAAAGCTGAAACAGGGTCAGAAATACTGTCCTCTATTTGATGCCCTGAGCAGAGGACATGCCAAAAACCAACTCTTTATCCAATATTCTGCAGCTCAGTCCACTCGGTTAGAGCCAAAAACAAAGTCACAATGGCATTTTGTAAGAGGATTAGGCTAACACAGTCATTCAGTAGTGCTGGTGTGCCTGCTAATGCCATTTTTAATGCTGACAATACTGTTGCCTTCCTCATTCCCCACTGTTTGTGCCACTCTGCATTTGACTTCTGGATCTCAGCTACTGTGTACTCACCATCTGCATTGCTGTTCTGACTTGCCTTCAATATTTGATGCCCTTGTCAAACAGAAAAAAAGCAAACCTTAAAGCATGCCTGATGGTAGTCTACTGAACCCCTGGGGCAGGGATGTCAAACTCCCCCACCCTCTGGCCCAGATCCACACTGCAGGTTTCCTCACAGGGACCCAAAGTAGTGACAGTGGAGGTAAAGCAAGCAGCTGTGGGATAAGTAGTGCTGGGGTCAAGTGATGCTGTGTCAACACAGGTGTCACTTGCCCCCTTGCCATCCAATAGGCAAGGGGGCAACTGGGCTGTCTCCAATAGAGTCCCATAGCCCTGAATTCTGCAACAGGCCTCACACCCCACCCCTTTCCCCCACTTGACCTGCTCCCCAAATTTTCAGATCACCAGGAGCCCAGGGGGTTGGAGAAAATGGCTCCACAGACTGGACATAGCCCCATTTTTGACCAGATTTATCCAAGCAGTTACAAACCAAGAGATTCAAGACAAGTTCTCCCTCATATGAAGAAGCCACAGGCAAACTCCCCTCATGGCCTACCTGCTGTATCAGACAGATTGTTTGCCTTAAGCCTTGGGGAAACTGGAATTTGAACTACAACATTTTAGTCAGTTTTTCTATTTGCTATTCACTTACCTAACAAAAAGGGGCAATTGTCTTTCATAAGAACATTAAACTGCAGGGTTTCCTATTGCAAACCCAGGGGAAAGAGGCATGCCTTCATCTAACACACTTTCCTTTTGAATAAGCATATTTTTACCACTTTCCCTCTGGCAGAAATGTTTCGGCAAAGTCATTCATGTTGAGGGGTGGATCCAAGATGGGCACAGTGGCACAGAAACCCCTTTCAGTTGACCAGGCCATAGGAAAAGCAGCTAGGGCCTATTTAAGCCCTGGAGGCAGGTAAGAATTCCCCCCCTTCCTACCTCCCTGTGCTCAGCAGCACCTCCTCTCCCCTTGCCTGCCCACCACTGTCCCTGTCTCTGGCTGCCCTGGGGATGGGGAGGAGAGCTCCAGAACTGCTCCTGCCCACTGCAGCTGGGCTCTGTGCAGAGCCAGGCTCAGCCAAGTATAATGGCATCAGTGGGCAGGTCCCTCCTCCCTGTATGGTCTCCCTGGGCTAGGGATGGAAATTGCCCATAAACTGGTATAAGTAATCAGAAACTGGTTCAGATCTGTAATACTACATCCATTCAGGTTTATCTTAAACTGATTTTGGTTATGTGCACTGAACTTGTGCTGTATCAGACTTAACTGATTTAGCTTAAACAGGTTTATTGAACTTTTTTCCCAGATCCCCACCAGATTCAAGTTAACTCACATTCCCCCCAGCATCCCAGAATACTTTGAACTTCCCCTGCAAACCTTCCCTTGCAGGGTGGGCAGGCTAGCCTTTCCCCAAGTTGTCTGGTTCAATTGAAAAGTTAGAGTGCTATAGTGCCCCCGCTAGCGTCTAGCCTGGGCCACTGCTTGCATGTGGCTGCATTTCCAGAATCAAACATGAATGTCTGTTCACTTGCTTATCAGTTCAATCTACACAGCTTAGACTAAACTGATAAGATTGAATGGATTCATCCTCAGGCTTTTTGACTGTCTATACTTAGCCCTGATGTTCACTGACTGCCCATCAGTGAATGCCTGCAGTCTGCACGGGTGAAGCTCATTACAGACTCACAGTCTAAATACTCAAGCTATAACTCACTTTTGTGCTATATATAGAAGAAAGAGTTAAGAACAAAGTTCAACTATGGCATAAAGGAACTGGCCAGTGATGTGGTTAGGTTTCGATATCATCGTCATAGAAAACATAGACCATAGTAACTTGACTTTTATGAGTTGTTTCAGATATTTTTTACAGTGTCAGCATGATGCTTTCCCCTTGTGGTTTAGTTTCCATGCAGCACAGAAAAAACCCCCAAAAACAATTTTTTTCCTTTCTGATAAATTGCATGATTCAAAGGTCAATAATGGTATCATGTATCACAAGTCACTTGCTGTGCCAGCCAGCGCCTAAGGGCACATGTTTTAATGTGATCTGTCAGCCCCTACTTAACAGATTTAGTACTTACTTGTAATATATTAATAGTTCCATTTTTAGATTTAGCTTTCTACCCAAATAACAGTGGGAAATTGATTGCCAGCTCAGTGGCTTGAGAATGGAACCAGATTGCTGAGCATGAATTACAGCCACAAAAATAGCAGCAAGATCTTGGAATTGAATGTGATAAATAGGAGATGGTTTCAGATAAGTTAGGAGGAAGCAGAAATTATCATGTTTTTTAGATCTGAGGAAGTCCAACCTAGTGTGGCTGGAGTTCAGGCCATGACTACAGTAGTATCACAAGGGACCATTGTAGACTTTCCTTTCTCAGCAAAATACAGGGGGGTAAGAAACAGAAGGCAGCCAAGGAAAAAGGTGGATAACTTTATTTATTTGTGGATTTAAAAATCAAGCCAAACCATGAAGCATCTGTCTGTGCTTTGTCCTTCTGGCACCATAAATTCTTCATTCCTTTTCACACAGTCAACAGGGGGAGTAAAGAATGCTACCACATGAGCCTTGCATTTAGCCTGGGGATTTGAGCTCTCTGGGTAGATGACTGATACATGTTTGAACCTTCTCAGGCTGAGAAGGACACAGAACCTGCATCTTCCATTTTTTGGGCAAGTGCTCCAGTCACCAGGCTATTCAGTTAAAGGGGAGTGAAGACAACATCACCTCCCCGTTTATAAAGGAACAGAGTGAGCCCTGCTCAGCTCTTTCAAAGACTAGAAGTAGCAGTCCATCATCAGGAGAGGATTCCAAGCCCGGGTAAATGATTGGACTGAAGTACCTAACACACACTATAAGAGTAAACTAGGTGCCTAACTCTGAGCATTGGGTCCTACTGTTGGGGCCAGAAATCTAAGAGTTGGCTACATTGCCTCAGTTCAGATCTGGTCCTTGAGCACTTGTCAACATCTACCTTGTAGACACCTACCTTAAAGTCTTGTAGGTAAGAGATTGATTAAAAGTTCCATGACTCAGTCTTTTGTCTTATTGTGCAAATAGCTGCACACGCACATGCATATGCACATGCACGCGCACACACACGTGCGCACACACACACACAGATTTGTCAATTTGGCAGAGATACTGATTCAGTGATGGAAAAACTTGTCCCATATTTCACCATTGCCCAGATTCGCTTGGGCTTGAGGACACAGTGACTTTTCCTTTTAAAAACTCTTCCCATGGGCATATTATTGGCTGTGTGCTTTGAGTGAAAAAAGGTAGAGAACCAGAATGCCCCGGTATTCTTCAAGGCAAAGATTACATCTGCAGTAATTATTTGACAAAACCAAAAACAAAGAGCTGGTGAAAGAAAAGTTGTCAGATAAAGATCTTTTTCATAATGAGTAATTTAATATTGCAACCATCTCTATGATAGATGAATAGCTCTACAATTCATTACATTCCCTCCTAATGGCTAACCATCTCACTATAACAAATTTCTATTTCCACCAAAGTCCTCTTAATCAAGTTGTTCTTCCCAAGTGTTGCCTGGCTGTGCAAGACAAACTCACTGCTTTTGTCAGACAACTACTTTTGACTTCTCATTATTTATTCTCTACCACTTTGCTTAGTGTACTTTACTACACTATGCCAGGCAGAGAGTCTTAAACTAATTCACAAGAGATGAACATGGAGAATACCATATGTTTTGAGTGAATTTACCATTTTGCCAGATGGAGCCTATTTAAAAGGTTTCATTTTAAATTCAGCTGAAGCTGAGAAACTCTGAAGAACATCCCTTTGATTATACAGCACTAGGGACATATTCTTGCTAACCTGTTTTATTTTATTTAGTTTCTTGTCTGACCTGTTTATGAATTACATGGACTAGTTATTGTCTGCAGTATAATTACTCCCATGGAAATGAACGCCAACAGTTCTAAGAAAATGCTACCAGCACTTTACCTGTGGCAAATCTATCATTATTAATATTAGAGGATAATCAAATAACTGAGGGAATCAAGGCAAGAATTTGGAGTGTTAATATATGCCTGTTGAGCATGGATAAAATAATGGCATCAAGGAAAATCTCTCAAAACCAGCCTTATAGTACAATTGTTCAATCTATCCTTTTATACAGATGTAAATCAGAGATAGTAACAAAAGCAAATGAGAAAAGGCTGAAAGTGTTTGAAAACAAAGCGCTAAAGAAAATATTTTGTGCGGTACAAAAAATAGAGGAGAATTCACAATCAAGAGTTTGTGAATATTTACAAAAGACCTTATATAAGAGCACAGGGAATGAAATGGGCAGGGCATATCTCAAGAACTGATGAAAGAAGGCATGTGAGGCAGATTTTGAAAGCTGAGGTGTGGAGGGTATCAGACCTTGAAGCAGACCAAAGCAACGATGGGAAGATAACAAAAACTGACCAGGAAGGGCTACGTGAAGATGCGACAAGCAGAAAGAGGGAGACTCTGCAAGATAGGAGGAGATGGGAGGCTATAGTAAGGGCAGTTATCGGTTCTCAAGGCCTGTGAGACCCAAGACAGGGAGAGATTAGTATTAATGCCATTATTTGCTTAAACTGTATCATTTAAGTTGGTGTAAACCAACATAGTGCAATTGACTTAACGGTTGCTAGGATTTTTTTTACACTTTCTGCCCCACTGCTAAATAGAAATTGAAGAGGGTGAGAGAAGCAAACAATGACTGTACTGCAATTTCAACTAGTTTGCAATCTCAGCTAGGTTTCTTCATAGGGTGGAGGAGGCAGCAATTTGTAGAACTGTTTTTGAAAATGTTGATACTCATCCCTTTTAAATATACAATATTATTTTTTAAATGTATTTCCTCTATCTGAGATGTAAAGCAGACAAGATAAAAAAAAAATATGGGGAAAGCAAATGCTTTCCATTAATTGTTCTGTTTCACTTTTTGCAGCCTTTTGGTCTGGGACCTTTTTTGTATTTCAGAAGATTGTATAAGCTCCTGGAGATGTGTGTGTGTGCGCGTGTATCAATGTGAAGTAAAATAGAAAGCTATATACACCATAAATGGCTTAAATGAATGTCATTTGCCACTTACAAAAGTATGTGTTTTGTTCATTTAACTATTTCTCAGCAATTTCAGCGATTCACAGTTCAGTTTAAAATGCTTCTGGGGTATTAATGAAAAGTTGCCAAAACTGAAATTTAAGTTTTCTTGTGAACAAAAGCATGGCATGCATTGAAGTTTACACTTCAATCAGTTCATCAGCTTCTCTTTGCAAAATTGGGGCCTTAGGAATAGCTCCAAGAAAAGACTGAGGAGCCTATTCACCAGAGTGCAATCCAGATCCTTGAGTTAGGAAACTAGGCTCGCTGTACAGTACATGGGGAGAGTTGCATACCTCGGGGGCATGCAGCCACTTAGACTTCATTTGGGGTGGTGTCACCTCTTTTGCAATTGTCACTGGTCATTCTAAATCAATCCAATGTGCCTTTCACATCATCAGGTGCATAAGGCAGCGGTCAGTCCTTGCCAACTGATTCAATTTGGGGGTCTTTAACCTGTTCAAGTTCTGCAGAGATGCTGCTTTACTCACTGTCCTGCTGACACCTCCCTTTTCCCACAGAATTACCAAAAAATAATTGTTCCATGAGTCTGCTGTCCAGCATTCTCAAACCCTGGTCAAGGCAAGTCAATCCTTTTTCTAGGTACTGTTTGTCCAGCTTGGGGGAGCCATCTCCATTTGAAGCTCACAACACTTTTTTCTTGCCTGTTTTCATTTTTTTGTTATTATTACATTCGCTGTATTCATCCCCATCAGACCTCTAGCCTTCTGTGATAGCGGAGCTGCTGAGAGGGCTCCTGAGCCAGAGCATGGGAGGAGGATAGGGCACAAGAGATTAAGGTGAGCAAATTGCGAGGCCCTCCTCAGCAGTCCCAGCTGTCACAGGAGGTATGTAAGAAGTGTAACGCAGATCTGTTTGAGGAAGAGGGGCTTTTATGCCACCATGAAAGGAATTTTAGCTGTTTTCTTAGCCTGGTTGGATCAGGGAAAGAGCCTTTTGCCTTCCTTGTAATTCAGGGCATGCTTTCACACTAAGCAAAATATGAGCAAAAATGATAGAAGTGTTCCTTTCCTCTGAAGCTTTTTGAAGTCAATGGGAATTTTTCCATTGACTTCATTTGGATCAGACCCTAAGGGGTCCTTTGTGCCCACACAATAGGCAGGACCTATTCATCTTTTCAAATCCAGGATTTTTTTTTTTATTGTTTTGGAAGATAGGAAATACTGTGCCATCACACTGTTTTGAAAACAGAATGATTTTTGCAGACACCACTTAAACTGTGCAGACACAGCTTTCTTCTTTGGAAAAGAGGGGGCAAAACATATTACAGGGAAGAGCATAAAGATATAAGAGTTAGTTTCATTTTGTCAAAATAAAAAGGCTCCTGGCTACATTTACAAAAAGGAACTTTCCTTCAAGAAAGAGCCCTTCGTGCCAAACAATGCAGCGCGGTTCGGCTTCGCAGTCTCTTTCATCATCTGCATTCAGCTGTCTGCTGCTGGTCTGTCTTTGTACTGTCAGTTCCTTCCCTTTCATGAGATGATAGCAAGGCTCGGGGTTCTTGATAGGAACATAAACGCCTGTATAAATTGTCAGCAATAAAATGTTATTTGTTTATTTAACCATAAAACTCCTACAACATGAGCTAATACAACAGTAATGCACGCTGGCAGGTTTCAAAGAGCATTACCCTCTATACCAGTTTTGATCACTGGATCTTTCTCTTTTTAACTCATCTTTGAGGCCAACCTCGGCAACAAACAGTGAAGGAGCAGACATACCCCTCTGAATGCAAAAGTTCTCACTTGAAGTTTCCAGTCCTGCCTTGTAGTACCACCAAATTAGATTCTGAACAGTCTCTCATGCATACTATTATTGCTATAGCTTTATTTGAAGAATTGGACCTATCACTTCTCCCAGCAGAAACTATTTTAATAATCAAAGTCTCCGGTCCTGCAGCGAGCTTAGTGTGAGCGCACCACTCATTGTGAGAGAGATATGGAAGAGCCAAATTCTGCTGTCAGGTGCATGTGCAGACATCTCCTGCTGACTTCAGTGGGACCAGTATAATGGGGTCTAGTTGTTTAATTGTGATGCTCTGAAGTTCCATACAGCAGGGTGCAGGGAATCTCATTAGTTGTAGCATATATATTTATGGGATGTAACTCCAGACAGATGACTCAACAAAAATAGAAGGAAGTAAGAAACGACTGTAATTCTCGTTAATACTTCCCAACTTTCCCTTTTTTGCGAATTGCATACTAATACTGAAATGACAATTTCCAAGTACTAAATCTTACTTAATACACAATAGAGCTGGGTATTAGGGCCAATTCAAAATATATAACAGGGCTCTTTAAAAGAGGTCCTTTTGATTTCACTGAAGTGAAAGTTTGGTGTGAAGCTCCTATTTTATAACCAACTTATAGTGCTACATTACAAGTATCTCTGAGCCAATTACTTTAGCTCCTTCTCTCCAGATAAAGAATCTTGCAAATTATTCTGTGCATATACAAGATTGGATTGACTTTAATTCAATAGCTGGAATATATATCACCATTAACCGCTGAAGTATATTTTTCTTCTTCGAAAAATAGTTACAAAGGAGAATCTAAAGTAAAACCGCTTCAGAAAATATTAACTATGCTGGAAATAGTGATAAGAAGTTTAAGAAAGATTCTTAACTCAAGAATGATAATAAACTTGATATTCAGCTAATCTTCCATTTGCAAAGTCCTACTGCACCTATAGTGTAGTTTAATTTAGTTTATGTGTCTTTAGTGCTAGGTTTATCTGTATGATGGTGCAATGCTATGTGGATATATACTTGAGCTAGCCAGGGTACATAAGTGGGATAGCCATGTTTGAATGATGGTCTGTTTGGGCTAATAGATCCTGTTTCTCTGCAGGGCTAATTAGCCCAGGCAAACCACTCTCCTGTTCTAATGAGTTTACTTTTGCTTCCAGTCCGTTAGC
>NW_017728997.1:8009312-8017877 GCF_001723915.1 Gavialis gangeticus
TATATACTTGAGCTAGCCAGGGTACATAAGTGGGATAGCCATGTTTGAATGATGGTCTGTTTGGGCTAATAGATCCTGTTTCTCTGCAGGGCTAATTAGCCCAGGCAAACCACTCTCCTGTTCTAATGAGTTTACTTTTGCTTCCAGTCCATTAGCTAGTTTGGCTAGCTCTCTGTGGCACTATATTGTGCCATGTAGATATATCTTAACTGTTACCTATGCTAGCTAGAGACAGCTAGAGCAGGCATGCTAGCACACAATACAATCACAACCCCATTTTGCTGTCTCAGCACACCCTCAGTTATAAGCAAGCAAAGTCCTCGGACATAAGGAAAAAGAATGCAATTCACAGATTGTAGTTAGCAACCCATCCCTGAAATCCCCACAATGCCATTGAATGCCCTAAAAGAAATTGCCCGTTGGTCCGGAGGCTGAAGCTTACAGTTTTAAAGCAGAGCCCAGTTTCTTCTATTAACACTGCCCCCAAAGACTTCTGAATAGATGCAATGTCTTCCACGTGAAATGCTTGGTAGCTATGTGATTTGTGTTCCTTTCCTTGAATCTCTCAACTTCCTGACCCTTCAGTGAAGTAAACACCAATAGCATCCAGGTCCAAATGCTGTGACTCAGGTCTTTCTCTATAATAAACGACCAGGATACATTCTCAGTTCTGGTAAGCTTGAATATATATATACCTCCAGAGATGAAATCTCTCTGTGCCAAGATGCAATACATTTTCTTGGCAAAAGTAAGATGAAACAGTTAGTGGAGGGTAAAAGATACTTTTAGACTAACTCACAATTAACAACTTGAACAGAGGAGATTGGGGGGGGGAACCCCCACCAATACCAAGCTAACCAGGACATTTTATAAAAACAGGCTTAAAGCAAACATACTTTTGTCTTACAACTTGAAGACCGTTTCCTTCAATTAAAGCACAAAGCAAAAGAGAAATCTCATTCAACAGTGCTGCAGAGCCTTTAGAAAAATGAAGGGAGAATTTTCCATTGAGAAGGTGTTTCATTTAGAAAGTGATAGTTCATCCCCACAGCCATATAATAGTACTCTGAGTAAGACTGGATCATGTGCCTACAAATGAACATGGTTTTTGCTAAACTTCCCTCTGTCTCCTTCCAGTGGTTTCCTCCTTTTATTCAATACTCTTTGTCAATTCAGAGAGCTGTATTTTAGTGAGAGAGAGACCAGAAAGGAAACTATAAAATCTGGCTCTTCTACAGTAAAGGTTCCTTTCATTTTAATGAGCATGGGGCAAGCAGTAATATAAGAAGGTGCTTGTCTCCTTTGCAAACTTTGTGATAGAAACCTTTGTTTTGCTCACCTTTGAGCCATCTGTCCTCGGTTCTCAAGACTAGATCTAGATTGGCCAATGTGGAAATGCCTGTATTGCCGGTGCGCACAAACTGGAAGATCAAAAACAGACATGATCAAATGGGGCTACTCTAATGACATGAATATATGCGAGTGTGACGAAGCGCGGACTCTGGAGCACATGCTCATTTGCAGACTCCTTGGTAAGACCCGTACAAAGGGGGCTTGCTGCAGCAATGGAAAGAGCCGACACTTGTGCACAATTCTGCCAAAACATCTAGTTTATGACAAGGACTGGAAAAGAAGAAATTATCAGAACTGAGACACCACATTCAACTTCTCTCTAATGAATACTGAATGAAGAGGAAAGCATGGCACAAAGTGGGGAGATTAGATTTTGCCTGAGTAAGGAGTGCAAGATCAGGAAGGACTCTAAGGACCTTTTCATTACACAACAGAAACCTGTCCTTAAACCAGGTACCACCAACTTAATCTTCACTCTCACGTGCCTCCCCCCCCCCCACAAAAAAAACAACAACATTGAACCAGATCAGTAATAAGACAATGAGGATATTATATAAAGCTTATATAAAATAATAAAGTCACCATATGGATGATCTAAGGCTACTAACATTCCCCATTTCTGCTTTACCTGGCTTTGACGATTGTAAGTTAGTTCCCTGCCTGATATAAATTCTCACAGTTCAATTGACTGCAATATACCTACTCAGATTTATACTACACGATATTGAGACACTTGCTAAAGTCCTAAGGGGGCAAAAAAACCAGCTCCCAAATTATGATTTTTTAAGGAGCAATGGCTGTGGGATATGCAATTAATCTGAGGAATGCTAGAAGTAGTACTGGATTTTTTTCCCCCATAAAATGCCATTTACTGTCTTGTGCCATAATGTTCAGATTATAAAACAATGTAGCATATAAAAATATTTATGGGGGATCTAAAGCTTTCTCTTTGGTTTCCTGGTGGAAGAAATAAACATAAAAATAAAATCAGATGCTTTAGAATTTATGAAGTTGATATAATTTCATTCTAGTGACTGTTTTAAACAGCCTATTAACATCTTCCCCTCAGGAACTGCAATGACATAAATGAAGACAACGGAGCCCTATATTAATATAACCAAATTGAGTTGGGACGGTTCCCAAGGCTGCACTTAAATATACTGTAAACATCTAGCCCTATTCATCTGCATTATGGAGTATGCATGTCAAGTACCTTACTACAAGCTCCACTACAGCAAATTCTTCCAAGCCCTTCCTCTAGAAATGGGATCTGACCCCGGGAAGGGCTGAGGGTGCTTGCCAAGCCCTCTATTCCCACTGAAATTGGTAGGCTCTTACTATGCTCAGTACCTTGCAAGACTGGTAATGTTCTTCCTTTCAAGTGAAGACAGTTCCAATCAGTTGTCATGGCATTAAGAGACTTTTACAGATGATTTGTATCTTGTTAATTCCTTAAGTGTCAGATACGAGCACATCTAATTCATTGTAAAAGTATAAAGGCCGTTGACTGTTACCAATAAAAAACTGCTCATGGGTTGTTCTGCCCAACGTGACATCTTCTTAACATTTCTCTGTACCCTATGAGCTTTGTTATATAATATTAATATAGGCCATTAACGCAGTGCTATTCCAAAAAGCTCATAAATTATGACAAACCAGAGACCACAGGTTTTAATTGTGCATGAAATATATTTCATGCCTCAGACATCCAGAAGGAAGAAGTAAACTCTTTCTCACAAACTTGATTTATACTTTTTTTCAGCTTGAAAATTACAGAACGGGAATACTTACAATGGAGTGCAGGTGTTAGGACTCTCTGCTACAAAACAGAGTCAGTATTCAACACAGCCTGATCGCACTATCTACCATAGTTTAGGAGAAGCTATTATGTTATGGGACACAATTTTAAAAACAGGTGCTAACAATTGTCTAAATCTAGAGTTGGGAGCTAACTAAATCTTTGGTATATCATTTCCAATTTTTCTCTGGATCCATTGTCTCGTACTGGATCCACTGGGTGTTCAGCATTTTTTAACACTCCTTTTTGTTTTAGGAGTAAAATCCTGTTGGCTTTATTCATCCAGGATTTTACCCAGCTTGTCTAAATGTAGACAGAAGAAACTAGGGAAGCCAATGGTCAAACCTGAATTTTACCTTGGTATCTTATGCCCTTTATGTGTTCAGAAGAGCAAGCTACGAAGCCTGACATGATATAAAAAGCAGCTCCTTATCACTCTCCATCTATATCTAATACAGAGTAGGAAGCAATGCAATTGAATTACTGTAGCAATTCTGACACCATAGTTCAGCCTTTTGGATTTATTTCAGGGCATAACTATTGGTTATGAACTCATTAATTGTCTCCAGCATCAGCATTACAGGACATTTCTCAGGTAGCTAAGCTTCAAACCATATAAACCCAGACTCCTAAAGGTTTTTAGGCATTATTCCTTGCAGCGTTTCAAGGCACTTAGAGGTATTTAGGTGTCTAACTACAACAGAAGAAATGGGATTTAGGTATCTAAAGGCCATTAAGGTAGCCTACTCTAAAAGCCATGATGTAGCCTAAGTGATTCAGATAGCTGAGTCCCTTTTTCAGAAATGTCTTAAGTGCCCGTGCTAATTATGAAAGAAAGATTTAGGATCAGATCTAGACTTACGTGTCTCAATGTCTAAAATTTGAGGCATGGTGCCCCAGGAAAACCATGATAAAAACCAACATGGTTAGTCATCTAGAATCCACATTTAGAAAATGTAGATATTTAGACCTCATGGGAAGTGATTGGCAAAGGGTGTGTGTGGTGGGGGGCAGGGGAGGTTTATTTCCCTCTCCTCCTGGGACCTTAGGTATTGGCATCAGGGCTATATACTGGGTGCCTTATCTCAGGATCCAGATGCCCAGAGGTGGTACCTACCTACCTGAATGGTTGGGGATGGCATTGGGTGTTGAGTTTAATATAAAACAATGTGACCCATAATCCTGCTTGAACAGAGCCTTGGGGCTGTTTCAGTTCACTCAGAAAGATGTAATCCTGGGTTCTGGGCCTCTTCCTCCTTGAATCCACATCTCCCACTCTCCAAAAGTGGGATGTGGGATCATTCTTATCATCAAATTATGGATTAGTCTGTGTGGGTGCCCTCAAGTATTCCTTTTGAAGATGGGCCACAGATTAGCCAAGAATGCAAGATCCATGAAGGTAGACAGAGAACAAGTAAAAGCAATAAAGACTCTGTACCCAATGAAGTGGCCATTCCCTTGAGGAGGTTCCAGGACTGGAGTCATTTCTGTGTTTTAACAAATGACTGTAAAATGCAAAGCCTTTCCAGGCAGCAGGATTTCACTGTTCCAAGCAAGTGCCCCTGTCGCTTGGCTTCCTCTCCCTTGCTCTCTTTCTAGACCCATAAATCTTGCATATAGGGTACCCATTGCCCCGCTTCCTACAGCAGAGCTGGAGAAGGCACTCACCTCGCCTACTCTAAACAGTACTAGTCAAACTGACTCATAGAGATCACTTAGCATATGAAATATTTGTGTTGAAAACAGAAAACCTTAATCCCTTCTCTAAAAATCAAACTGTGACTGGAAACCTTTCTCTCTAGCTGAACTAATGCTATAAATTTTCTGTCTGTTTTGTTGTAATACACTGTTTAATCTGGACATGGCCTCTGAAACACTTTTGTTTTATCCCAATTTCATTTAACATAACTGAATGAATTTTGAACTTAGATTAATTTGATTTGACAGAGTAAATTTGCAACCAGTTCAGCACCAGACTCTATAAAGTACCCAATGAGGTGAATTTTTTTGACATAGAATGAATGTAACTGCTCTTTGCAGTTTGCCAACAGCGGGAGAAAGATATAATTTTGCTGGTTAAGTATAAATTGATTTATTCACTTAGGAAGAATATAGGAAAGTAACAGCCCTGTATTCAGGCATACAAGGAGATTGATTCTGTGTTCTGGGAATGAAAACACATGACATTTAGAAGTTGGCTCTTCAAGGAAGTAATTAAGATGAACACATGTAAAAATAGAACAGCAAGAAATGTGTTGAATCATTTAAGCATGATCTAGGACTTGGAGGGCTGGAGAATCTACAGTTTCAGGAGATAACTGTCTTTCATCAGTTATAATTTTGGGCTTGATACATCATGGAGGTTTACTTTTCACATTCAGCCAACTGCTAAAAAGTCAGAGGAGCCAGAGACACATTAAGAGTTCTGACATTGTTATCATCTCCTTCTTCTCTCTGACATTTAGAAGTTTAAATAATTTTAGTCCAACAATAGAGAAGCTCGTCAATTTGACTAGCAGTCGGTGACAACCTGGATTTTCTTAAATACTCAAGTAAAGCTGATTTATACTACATTTGAATATGCTGAGTAATACATAGTAAAGGCTGGCTAGGAAAGGGTATCCATTGACTTGCAGATAAAGCAAATAGTCTACTACAGTTTTACCAAACAAGAAAAAAATCTTTATGGAACTTCTGATTTTCTTTAGAAAAGAAATGATATGATGTTGGAAGAGAATTTCTTCAACTACCTCAGATTTAGCAAAGCACATGCCAGTCATTGAGGGCTTCAGTGGACCGTGCATATGCTTAAGGTTAAAAAGATGCTTAGGTTTCTAAGGAATAAAAGGATTTTACCACTTGTAAGAAAAACTGATTTTATTTCTCTGTCTGAAGTATTTCTAAAGGGCCTGTCATTAAGTACTAACATTGATGGCAACATAAAATAAATGTCATTTTGACAAGTTTTAAATGTGCTGCCATGTCTTATGGGGTAGGAAATTCGCTATGATGCAAAACATCAAGAACTATTCTGGGGGGAAAAAAATCCCTTCTGTGAATAGCACCAAATTTGCCCTCTGCTAATGATGGGAAAGCCTCTTTGAGTGAAAGAAGAATGAACCATAACCTGTTCCTCAAATATGAACTGGTTTTGAAAAAACTTTTCACAGCTTCAAAGTGTTCTCAGATTGTAGTTTGTTGGTCATTTTCAAGTACTGTTGCATTTCTTGGTTGCAACCAGGCATTTCAGTTTCACCATACTATGAGGCTAGGGACAGAAATTACACACAAACCAGTATAAGTGACTGGAAACCAGTTCAAATCCATAACACAACAGAAATTCAGTGCACATAAACCATTTTCAAAATGACCAAAACTGGTTTAAGATAAACCTGGATGGATGCAGTATCAAATGTAACTGATTTAGGTTAAATTGATTTACTGAACTTCTGTCCCAGATCCCCTCCAGATTCAAATTAGCTCACTGTCCCCCAGCATCCCAGGATGCTTTGCACCTCCCCCATTAACCTGCTCTCATAGGGTGGGAAGGCTAGCCTTGTCCCAAGCTGTCTGCTGCAGCCAAGCAGAAGGATGTGCTCTAGCACCTTCAGCTTCTGGTCTGGGCCACTGCAGGCAGATGGCTGCATTTCTGGAATCAAAACTGAACGTCTGTTCACTTGCTTATCTGTTTAGTCTATATCGATGCAGCTCAGACTAACCTACAAAGATTGAATTGATTCAGCCTTGGACTTTTTGATTGTCTGTACTTAGTCTGTGAGTTCTCCAGGGGTTGGAGCCTGACAAAATAAAAGCAGGGAGTTCTAGGTATCCTACAAGAGTCTGTTCTCATGAGATGTCCATATCTAACAAACCCCCAGCTCCAGGGAATCCTGATAAGGGTTTACATGCCCATTCCCATTGTATTTGTTACCTGAACTGAACTTCCCAGATCACTTGAGTTTGCCTCTCACTGCTTTTTCTGGATTATTTCTCAAAGCCCTTAGAGAAATT
Source organism: Gavialis gangeticus (assembly GCF_001723915.1). Classification (NCBI taxonomy): domain Eukaryota; kingdom Metazoa; phylum Chordata; order Crocodylia; family Gavialidae; genus Gavialis; species Gavialis gangeticus. Next base: position 8,016,475 of record NW_017728997.1, read on the forward strand.
TCATCTTGCATTATCAGCTTGGATCAAAGTGGCACTCATATCACACTTCAACAGTCAACAGTGTTCTGCACAGATTTCCCTTAAACAATAGTATTTCGCAATTGCAGAATACAACTTAGTAACCAAAAATGATTGCTTTCAGACAAACTAATCTGTTGGCAACATGTAATGTAATCAGCCTGCCACAGAACAGGAAGATGCATTGGAGCAACTGGCTTTTAGTGTGATCCATATTTCCTCCTTTTTTCAGCTAGATTTTAATGCAAAATAAGGCCAAGTAACTTTCTCAAGGTCACCAAATGAGTTACTTGTAGGAGTGAATACACTACTGCATTCAGTTAATGAAGGATTTGCTGGCTGTTCCCTGCAATGTTTATTCATGGGAATTGGTGCTGAACGAGTCGCTGAAGCTTTATATGGAGATTTGAGCTGGAAGAATTCAAACCTACAAAGGGATTATTCCTTGTAACTGTCCTTTCTGTCGTATCTAAATTCACTCTGTCACCTTGTGGACTCAAGCACCTCCAGTTTCTCTTAAGTGTGAATACATTAACCTGTCTCTCGGTAGTGCTGGGGTTATGAGGGGTATGTGCTTTGGGTAGTTGTTCTCTAAGAGAGCAATGGGACTTCTGGGGGTTGTCAGACCTGATACCCTGCCCCTCTTTAAAAAAAACAAAGGAACAACAAAGTCCCACCTGTACCCACACAGCTCTATCAGTTTAGCAATGGGGAAGCAATGAGGCAGGTTTTGATTACAATAACAATTGCTTTACTGGTTCGAGGACAAGGGGGAAAACGTTTTGTTTTCAGGGGAAAAAAAGCAGGTTAATTTAACAAAGAGGCTTTGCTTCAGAATAATGCAAAATCAGAGACATAAACTTTCATGGATTTGCTCTTTATGGCACAGAAACAAACCTAGGTTCTTATGCTTAATGTTTCAGGTTCTGATTTTCTTTTTTTTTACTGTTACACTGGTATTTGAATTCCTCAAAATCTAACCTATTTGTCCCCACAACACTTGTGTAATAGGCTATTGAGCACCGAAAAGGACCTAAAAATGCACACAGCTATTGAGAGAGAATATCAAACCTGCTTAGATGCCTAACTCGCATGAAACACATACCCATTATTTGTTCATCTATATCCTTAGGATCCTATGAATATCTGGTTCCTATTTCTCAAGTAGTACCACTCAAATCAATGAAAGTATACACTTAGATCTCTAGTGGGATTTTCAAAAGCATCCATCTGCAACTTTAGCCACCAAAACATCTTTGAAAAATCAGGCCTTAAACTACTGAGTAAAAGTAACAGAATTAGGCCCCACATAATGACATAAAGCTGGGTAAAGTGCCAGCACTCTGGAGGGTAATATTAAAACTCAGAATAATTTTGATAAACCA
>NW_017728997.1:8018025-8019581 GCF_001723915.1 Gavialis gangeticus
AAAAAATTTTTATAAACCAAAAAAAAAAAAAAAAAAAAAAAAAGTCTGAAATTAATCAAATGAAATTAGTTGTGGACAAATGCCAAGTCCTGTAGTTAGGGTGGAACAATCACATGCCCAGATTGAGAAATTATTGGGTAGGCTGAAGCATTGAGTTTATAGCAGCCCTCAATAAACAACTGAGGATTTGCATTTTCATCCAGTTGCTCACAATCTGCCAAGAAATGCTCGATCCATTAATCAGTATTATGATTATGAACTTAAAAGTATAAAGACATCTCTTTAATGTGCTGAAAAGTTCAGTTGAAGATAACTGGCATCCATATTATAGAGAGCGATAAGTGTTTTCCTAGCATAACATGTAAGGCATGCTTATAAAAGCTACTGCATAATATATAAATTAAAAACAGAATTTAATCCTCATCCAGAAAACTGAAAGCAGAGATAAGAATGGGGAAAAATATGTAAGAAAAAATATACACAATAAACCTTCAAACTTAAGAAGTACTCTATCTGAGTGACAGTAATAAATATTCATTCTATACACTTAGTGAAATTGCTTTAAAGAAAGACTTTTCTGAAAAATAGTTGATTTCAAGCAAAATAAAACACACTCATAGAAGGAATATTTACAAGCTTACAGACTGGATCATAATCTTGAGCCAAATGATCACGCCATAGCAAACCATTTTCAACTTTAGATGAATAAGTGGACACATCTCATACATCATTTAAAAATCTTAAGCCAATGTTAAATTGCTACAGACCATAACTTAGACAATAGAGGAAGACAAAGAATTCAATAACTATTAACTACAGGGTAAGTAAAACTCACAAATCCTCTAGCTTGCCATAAATTTGATTTCATACAGACATACGCACTTATATCAAGTATGATAAGTTGTAAATATGTGTCTCGAACATTAGTCAGCTTTTTCAGGCATATAATCTTGATCAATTCTTCCCATTGATTTCCCTAACCTACCCAAATTTCCTCAGCATCAGCTCTACCACATGCCATAGTATGTAGGGAGAGTTTAATTCTTAGGATTTCTGTGTTTTATAATCTGGTGATGTGAGGTTGATTAATATTCATACCAGCCTTAAGGCAACTTGCAATATCAGTTGGCCTCCAGAAAAAGATCTGACTGAAAAGATCCCACTCAGATATTACCCAAAGCGCACCAACAACAAATCAATCTAGTCATAAGGTCAAAGCATGTGGAGATCGTTGAACAAAACAGTCAGCTGGTCATCAGTCCACTCCCAAATTTGGGCATGTGTGCACATTCATCAGGGTCAATGAGATTGGCAGAGAAAAGAACAAAGTAGATAAAATACATGCTTAAATCTTCCTGTTTTGGTGAAGGCAGGGAAATAAAGCGACAGCAGGTGACCAAAAGTAAATTCAGGTTTTTGAGTACAGTGAAAAATGAAATAATAATAATAATTTGTTTCATTTGGATGGTTTTATAAACTTCAGTAACAAGAGAGAAGCCCTAAACATGCTTATAAATAGTTTTGAGGATATTTTCTCCCTTGTAAAAAAAAAAAAA
>NW_017728997.1:8019652-8026419 GCF_001723915.1 Gavialis gangeticus
CTTTTAAAAAAAAAAAAAAAAAAAAAAATGAAAAAAAGTTATAATCGTAAGCATGTGAGACAAATATAGTGTTAATCAATTGCTTAAGACGTCATCATGACATTTTGGTCATGCAGTGAAATAGACATACCTCATTAACCTGCCATGATCCTAAGAGGCCATTCATCATGATGTCTATCATTGTGTCAAGTACCCAGTCCTTCCAAGAAGATAGCTGTCTATCATTGTCAACACTCTCTAGTCAGACAATCCATTATTTTGAATGACACAAAAAATAGTTTTTATCGCTGTCTGTTGCTTCACCAAACAGGATGCCTAATCCTATGAACAGACTATGGGCTAAGGGCCAGATCCAATAAAGGATTTTGCTGCCTATGATTTAGGCTTTGTGCCACTTAAATTTTAAGCACCTGGCCACCAGAGTGGAGTCCAAAATTCAGAGTTAAGGGCTTTGGCTCATCCTACAAAGCATGGAGAGTGAGATGCCTCACAAGGCCAATCAAAGAAACCTGCATAGTGATCAGCAGGGCTCCCTGTTTTCCGTTTCCTGTGGGAAAACATGGATTTTCCCCTTTTAAAGGAGAAAAATGTGGATTTTCCCCTTTGAAGAGGAAACTGCAGGTTTCTCCTTTTGCAAACAGCTCCCTGCAGGCTAGCAGGATTCCAGCCAGCAAGAAGCTGCTTGCAAAGGGGCAGGAAACCCTAAACCCTGGACCCAGGAGGAGGGGAAGGGGCAAGGCCTGAGAATTGGAGCCAGACTTGGCTGACTTAAACTAACTTTCCTTCCTATGGCCTTTGGGTTAAGTGCAGCTTTTGGGGGGTGGGGCCCGGGGCCTGCTGGGGGCCCTTCCAGCAGGACTGTGGGACAGGGGGCTGCTGTGGGGAATGAGGGGCACTGGAAAGGCTTGGTGGGTCTTGTGGGTTGGGTAAGGGCATGCTTCTGGGGTTGGGGAGGGCTGTGGGGAGAGCTGGCAGGGCTGGTGGGGGGCAAGGCAGGGATATGTGGGTGGGGGCTGGAGGAGCAGGGAGGGGTCTGTGGGTGCTCCCAGGCTGGGATCGGAAAACCCGGGCAGAATCCCCACATTGGGACCCAGCCCCGCCGTGTCCCACCAGGGGTAGGGATGAGTCTCTTACCTGCATGGAGGAGGTGGCCACAGCGTGGGGCTGCACCTCGAGGAACACTGAGGTGTGCAGAGCATTGCTGCTGTAGTACCCAGCAATCACCCTGTCCTGTGCCATGAGCCATGGGCCAGGGCAGATGCGGGCTATGTTGTTCCACCGTGGCTCATCCTGGCTCATCTCAGGCTGGCGGCACTACTTACCTAGGGCAGTGATAGCCACTCATTGCAGGAGGGAGGGAATGTGCCCTCAGGGCCAGGTGGGGGGCCTAGGACTGAGGGCACTTCCAGCCAAGATGGCATTGGCACAGTGAGATCCCAGTGGTGGTGGCAGCACCCAGGCTGCAGCTCTGTACCCTACAGAAATCTGGTGGGGCACGTGCCCACCCATTTGCCCCTGATGCATCATCAATCAGTGTGCCCAGACCACCTCTGTGCCATCAGGGGCCCCTGATAGTACAGGGCTGGCTTGGTCATACCAGAGCTTGACTCACAATGACCTGGTCCCATCCTGCACTGTGAGGGCTCTGCAAATGGCACAGAGGCAGTCTGGGCATGCCAGAGCTTGGCACATGGCCCCAATGATGTGGGACCAGTCTGGGCCATCGGGGGCCATGCTCTGGCAAGTCCAGATGAGCCCTGCACCATTGGGGCAGAGGCCAAGTTCCATAAGGCCCCACAACCCCCTTCCCTCACCCTAACCTCCTGCCTCACATACATCCTCCCTTTCCTACACACCCAACCCTTTCTCCACATGCTGGAAGCAGCTGGGGACTCCCTCTGGCAGGGCTGGGGTAGAACAGGGGGCTGTGGGTCAGAAATGAGGGGCAGCCCCAGCCCACTGCCTCCTCCTCAACCCCCATCTGAGTTAAGGTGGGGTCTTACTGAGGCGCTGTAATGCCCTACCCCTATCTCAGTGCCCTGGGCAGTTGCCTTCACTGCCCGCCCCTAAGGCTGGCTCTGCCTGAAGGTCGTACTGGCAGAGCTGGCAGGGCAGATGTATGTGGGTCACACTGTGGGGACTGTTGCTTGGGAGTGAGGGGCACCTGCATATCAGGGCTAGTCAGTGCCACAAAGCAGCTGGGGGGACAGCCGCAGCTGGACCCGCATCCTAGTGAGTGAAGGGGGCAAGGGGAACACTGATTTTCCATGATAAAAAAAAAAATCAAATGCAAAAATATATAGGTATGTAGAATTTATTTTATTAAACTGAATGAGGTACTGGTAGGCTTCTAAATTGATTGAAAATTATAAATGAATAAATAAAACGTGTTCAAATGATACCTATTTATTTGGTGTTTCATTTTCGTCACAGAAAAACACAGATTTTGAAGGGTTTTATGAGAGAATTTTGAATTCATATCAGGGAGTTTTGAATTTTGAGTAGAGAAAACTAGGGTCTCTGGTGATCAGGAAGATGTCTAAAGAATGCCCCTCCCTGAAACTGGCAGTCCTGAATCCAGAGTCTTTTCCTGAGGTTGTCTTCCACAAAGGATCTAGCCCTTAGATTAGTCTAAAGAGTGTTGTCAATTGTCCCAGATGCCAATATAGCAATTGGGGATCAGCAAAACATAGAATACCCCAAGGCATGTCCTTTCCACGGCCTTGAATTTTTTTACTGAAAACAGGAAGCAAAGATGGAGTGGAAGATGACTCAATGCCACTTGGAGGAGCCCACTACATTAGGATGATCCATAACAGGACAACTGTTTTGGCTTCAGACCTTTCTTTTCCATTATGTAGCCTATAGCAACCAGAGCATAGGAGAAAATCTTTGAATCTATATAAATGTAATTGCCTGATCATAAAAATGCCTTGACAGTACTGAGGATTGTGGTATTAGCCTCCAGAACAGAATCATTGGCTAGGACAACATGACGTAGCTGGAGCTAGGTCAGTTTCTACCAGCTGAGGATCTGTTCTGTTGATGGTAGCTTTGGGCAAGTAAAAGGATGAGAAAATCCTTCTAGAATGAACAAATGCATAAGTAAGTTTAACTGAGTGGGCACATCTATACGAGATGCTTACTGTGCATTAGCTTAATAACACTGCGCAAGAGTGTTGCAGTTAAAAACCATGCTAATCACCTACTGCACAATGTTATTAGGCTAATGTGCAGTTACCATCATAAAAAAACCCATGTGCTGTAGTTACTACTCGGCACCTGTAGTTACTACGCATTTAGTTAGTACTTTATTCAGCAAGTACTAAACTCAGTGCACAGTATCTAAGATGCATTAATGAACATGTAGATGCACCTACTAACTATCAATTGGTTGAACAGTGCATTAGCGTATCATTTGAAGAAAATTCCTCATTACCCTAAATGATCCAATATGAGATCAACTTATTTTGGAGCAAAGAGCCCTGTTCTGGGATGTGTCTATGTACAACCTACACTTACCTACAATGTTTTTTGGTAGTTTACAAAGAACTGTACAGTTTTAAACACAGTTGAGTATATGAGTCATTTACTTTTATTTATGAATTAAATTGTTGATCTAAAAAGCAAGTTAATTCAAACTCCATCCGCACTGACTGAAATATAGTGCTGTCATAACTATTTTGAAAATGGTTCTTTTTTAATGGATAAAGTGCAGAAATGGTAGTAAAAAACTACCATTATCATTTTAGTGGTAAAATAAATACATAAAATGTTGTTACCTTTATTTACCCAACTGATTGGTGTGAATGGGACTAGCAGATGTTTTGCTTTATAATCTGCATTCAATTAGGCAGAAATCAGCAAATAAAACGCTGCCGTTAAACATAAAACAATAGTTATAAATTAACTTATCTTTCTATTTCCCTTGTCTCCTATACCCTGCAGAAGACAGGGATTTTGCACTGATAATAAGCATAGTCAGAAGCAGGTCTACGAACGGGCTTTAATAAACACATTTGTCTGCAGATATTAACACCTAAATAGACATATGCTTTCATAGTTTTTTATTAGAATGAAGCCAAATCAGCTTAAAGAAAAACATTTACGAGGTTGGAAAAATAAGTAGAGAGGTTTTACATACTGTACATTTTCTCTGAATATGAAGGGAAAAGGTTATAAGATCCTCTTAATCTATAGCAGTAGAAGTGGTCAAAGTTCAGGCTAAGCAGAAACATTTAGATGCTCCCTGCACATTTGACTCAACAAAGAAAGCCAATTGTACCCTTCCTAAGGAGCCTCAGTCTAATCAATCCGAGAAATGAAATACAGATATTTCTATTGAAGTGTATTCAAAATTTGGCCTGGAATATAGCAAGAAGAAGTGTTAAAGATAGCTAAAATAACATATACATGAAATTTCTAATGATTTCATAGACATTAGGGCTCGGAAGATCTTCGAGTCCAGCCCCCTGCGCCAGGAGCAGAAAGTCAGCAGGGGTCATAGGTTCCCAGCAAGATAAACATTCAAATGTCTCTTGAAGGCATTCAAAATACGTTCTTGAACCACCTCCATTGGCAGTCTATTCCAGACCTTGGGGGCTCGGACAGTAAAGAAGTTCTTCCTTATGTCCAGCTTGAAACAGTCCTGGAGGAGTTTGTTACCATTCAATCTTGTCATCCCTTGGGGCTCTCTGGTGAACAGACATTCCCCCAGATCCTGGTGAGCACCCCTTATAAACTTATAGGCAGCCATCAGATCACCCCTGAGCCTGCACTTTTTCAGGCTGTAGAGTCCCATAGCTCTCAGCCTCTCATCATAAGGTCTGTTTTCCTGACCTCTGATCACGCGCGTGGCTCTTTTCTGCACTCTCTCAAGCTTCTCCACATCCTTTTTGAATTGTGGAGCCCAAAACTGGATGCAGTACTCCAGCTGCGGCCTCACCAAGGCAATGGGAGAATGACATCCTGGGATTTTCTTGAGAAGCAACTATGGATGCAAGCCAGCGTTTCGCTTACTTTACTAGCTGTAGCATCACACTGATGGTTCATGTTCATTTTGTGGTCAGTCATGACCCCGAAATCCCTTTTGTTCATAGTGCTAGCCAGCGTAGTACTGCCAAGCCTATAAGCATGCTGCAGGTTTTTCTTCTCAAGGTGGATGTGGCAAAGTGGGGCTCTCCAACTAGCCACAGGGCTAGTTTGCCACTTGCCTTTGAGCATGCCAACCACCTGACTTTCCTGCCATGCCTTGTTGTTAAATAATTAGAATATTAATTAAGGCAGGAGGCTGCCCATTCTTGCTCCGATGCCAGGGGGCGCTATCTGCGGCTCCGTTCCTCCCCTACACCGCAGCCCAAGCCTTACAGATGACATCCAGATAACACAGTGCTCCCAGCCTACAGCCAGACCAAGCTTAGGTCTAGTTGTCAGGCCTCAGCCACACTTACATTCATACCGCCTTCCCCTCATGAGGGACTTTCACACTCCACCCCCTCTCACAGGGTCTCTTTCATGCATTAACAACTTATGGTACCTTGCTCCCTGTTGGAGCAGGCCCCTTAGGCCATAGGCTTAGCTAGTTCGTACCTTGGGTGGCAGACGTACCATCTTTTGGGTCTCTCCCGTGACCCTCACTGAGATAGTGGACAGGCAATTACCTAACTGGGCCTAAGCTTGCCCTGGCTCCTTCAGGGGCAACTCTATATACTCAGACATACTGGGCTCCCAGCCCTTGGGTTCCCCTCCTCCTCACTGGGGTGTTCTTAACTCGCACCATGACTGGTGTTCTGGATCTCATGGGGACTCTCACTCCCCCCCTGGAGCAGCAGTTCATTGTGCTCAACTATAGGTCTTGCTTTTGACCCACACTCAGCCTCCCAGCGGTGGAGGACTTACTGGGGTCAGGACTCGCCCTTATCTCTCGGGCTGAGCCCTCTTACTCAGCCTCTGGCCAAAACTACAGCTTGAGGTGTCTGGAGACATACCTAGGCCTACTCCCCTCACTTGGGGCTCCACACCACCCCCTTCCCTGGGGCCGCTCCCTCACTGGGGCTAATTATCTCTTGCCCCCTCACTGGGGCTCCATACCGCCCCTTCACTGGGACCACGGGGCTTCCCTCCCTGCTGGCTCAGGTGGCTGTAGCTGTGCCTAGCCCCAACTACCTTTCCTTGGGGTCCTACACCCCACAGGGCTCAGGTGGCCGCAGCCATGCCTGGCACCCACTCCTGCTCCATGGGGTCTTGCACCCCACAGGGCCCAGGTGGCCACAGCCGTGCCTGGCCCCAACTACCTCCAATGTTATGTAACCCACCTGAAGGTGAGGGCTACAGTTAAGGTGCTCCTACCCACCTTTCACCCGGGTGATAACTGGCCTGGAAATAGTACTAGCTTGGTACCACCTTTAGTGTAGTTATAGCTTCTCAGGTTAAAATTAGCTATCCACCCAACAGAGCTCCTGCACATACAGCATAGCTGTCAGTTTGCGCCACAGGCCAAATCCTGCTTGCTTGACTCATCCAAGCAGGATTGGTCAGTGGGAAAGTTATGGAATTTCCATGGGATTATCTTCAAGAGGGAGAGAGAAGCAGTACTTCTCCCAAGATCCAGCCCATCTTTGCAACACACCTCTCAAAGTATGCAAAGCAATATTTAAATTCAGCAAAAGTCCCATCTCTTATCCCCAACATTGCAGGCAGACAGGTTTTTAAAAATATATATATAAAAACAGCACACATCTACCCTTTTTCTACCCACCATGATTACT
>NW_017728997.1:8031419-8041736 GCF_001723915.1 Gavialis gangeticus
CCACTGGCAAGGATATCTGAGAATTCATGGCACTCGGGCGAAGTACCTAAAGATTGAAAGAGGGCCAATGTGGTGCCTATCTTCAAGAAAGGGAAGAAGGAAGATCCAGGGAACTACAGGACAATCAGTTTGACCTCAACCCTGGAAAGATCTTGGAAATATTATCAAAGGGAATATTATCAACATGCTAACAGAAGGCAACATTCTGTGGGATAGCCATCACGGGTTTGTTGTGGGCAGGTCTTGCCTGACTAATCTCAGTTTCTTCTATGTCCAGGTGATGCATCACCTAGACAAAGGGGAAGAGGTTGATATCATATATTTTTTTTCCTCCAGCTGAGAAAGGGGGAGAGGTTTTAACAATAAAGGTAGAAAGCAGTGTCATTTCAAGTGCTGCTTGGAGATAGACAGCTAAGTTCCCCCCGTACTGAGCAGACTTTGAAATTTTTTTTTTTTTTTAAATATACGGCTTAGGCTGCAATGCTACTGCTGAGAATGATTCCCTTTCTACCCATATGGGGATAACAGATCAGTAATCTGAAAAATGCAGATGATGTGGTTCTTATCTGTGCTATGTGGAACTGGCCAAATTATCAGGTGGAAAACATAATTTCTAGAAGTATCTGTTTGGCTCTCTCTAAATATCCTTGGAGAAAGTAGACACGTGTCATTACTGGAGTAGGCCCAACGTAATTGGATTGTTTTATTTTCATCTCATATTTAGGAGCTTCCCAGTAAAAAAGGTCTTCGCCACGCTACAAAAGCTCTATTCTTAATAGTTTTCTCCACAGTACTCAAAATGCCTGGCATTAATACAAAATGTCAAAAAGCAGATGAATAGGATATGAAAAGAATGTGATTCCCAAGCAGGCTGTTGATAATCCCTTGATGTATCAGTTTGGGATACTTCTCACCCTGAAGCAATCAGAGCTATTAAATACCAGTCTATAGGTGAATTTGCCAGTGCCCACTGGAATCTTCATGGCTTTATTAGAGTACAGGAGGGACCCGCTTGCACTGAGACACTTGCAAAATGAGGGCAAAAGCTACTGAAGTTATTCATATGGCAGAGAACACAAAAGGCATTAGGATCAAACAGCCAGGTGGGAAGTTTTTTTGAACAAAACGATTTTTCATTGGAATATATCCATTAGTCACAGCTGACGCTTTTTCTCGGAACAGTTTTTACAGTCTAGGATGAAATTTCTAGCGAAAATCATTGAGAGAATCTAAATACTCCACAATAACCTGCAATTAATGGGCAATGTGAAAAACTCAGGTTCCTACATCATCACTGCATTTCTGCTCACATCCCAGGTGAAGGCCTTGAATCTGTGTTTCTTGCATCCCTTACAAGTATCCTAACCACTTCTGGGGGTGGGATCAGGTGGCGTGGGGACACTACCTTGTTTTTCATGAAAATATTCTAAACATTTGGTTTTCTTCCCGAGTCAGAATTTTTTAAAATAGGGAATCATATTTCAAAGGACAGGAAAAACCCATTTCCTACCTAGCTTTAACTGGCAACAAGTTTCTAATTTTACTTGCAAGAAATACAGATGAGATCCTTACTGGATAGCTAGCTAATCCATTGCCTTGCATTTTTGGTGCTATTATAAATTGTTATTTTTTGCAAAGCTCTTTTTTTGGAGTCTTAAGTTAGCTTGAAACTACTGGTTCCCCTGGGATCCTGCTTAGCTAGGAATATCCCAAAGTGCAACACCTCTGGAACAGCATTCCAAAACTCAAGGTAATGTTTATTGACACACTTATATAGAAGCAAGTGTGTGTGTGTGTGTGTGTGTATATGAAACATAATTTAAGACACCCACTAAGCCTAGAGAGAAAAGTATTGATGACTGCAGCAATTACCTAGAATCTATATCCCTGCAGAAGTTTATCCTTTCTGGGGTTAAATACATTCTTTGAAGGATTGAGGTTGATTTCCCCAAGAGTAAATGTAATAAATAGGCCCATGTCTATTCAGTTCTATTTTTAGGGCATTTACTGAAGGTGCTTGATTCACTGTAATCATTTATTGTATACCAAATGGTAAAATATAGTCATCAGATCCTTGGAGAAATATTTAAAATTTTATCTTGAAAAAGCGAGAGTGAAAAACTGCCGCCTGGTACAAATTATGTTTTATCCCCAAAGAACTATAATTCTACAAATTAATTAGATGTAGGATCTTAGTCGATAAATTTTATAGGTAAGTGACAAACAAAAATGTTCACCTCACACATACAAGGTACTTTTCTGTTTGTTTTAAAACTTGCTTCCGTCAGCCTTCTTCACATTAGTGAACATACCTCAGCCCATACTCCACTTATTACATTTATACCATAGTGAGAACACTTAAAACACAAGCATCTGTATGCTAAAGCTCGTTAACTTGTGCTAAGTGCTGTCCGAGCGTCTCAAAGTTACACCATTTAAGATGAGAGTTAACTCTGGGCCATGCTACCAAGCTTGTGTCAGGGTAAGTTCAGTCTGTTCTGCAGAGATAAAACAAGCAATCTTTGGTCCTCCAGCATCCCAGGATGCACCACTCCCATCTCACAGTTGTCAAGTCAAGTACATGCATACATTTTTTTTTTCCTGAAACAGGACTTGAAGTTTAAATCTATAAAAAGGTTCAGGTGTGCTTGCAACACAATGCAATGCCAAGTAGAGGTACCCAAAGCAGGCCTAAAGAGGTTTCATACCCAAAACAGTGTAGCAGCCAAGTTCTTTATAAGTGTGTGTTTACCCTGATGATAAATTCAAATGCAATTTCAAGTGTTCATGAAGATAAAATTTCTGACCTGGAAATCAAGAGTTCACACAAGAGCACAAATCCAAGTCTATGCCTACTAGGGTACTATTTTCAAAAGCTTGTAAGCACATTTATACTGTGAGGTATATAAGACTCCAATGGGACTACTTACACATTGAACCTGGGGCCATAGTTAGGGAACAGAAGTGATGACATGTAGTTTGTGTGTCCAGTCAAAACTACAGTTTTGACTTTTAACAATAGAATCCAAACAATTCACAGGCCAAGAATAATTCACCCAAATTATTTGGGAAATATTGTATCTGTTTGTATGAACTGCTCATGGGTAACTTAAGTATACTTTCTAGAGAAAGCACTATTTTTTTTTCAGTCTGTATTTATACAGTGCCTACCACAGCGTGCTGGCTGGGACTCAGAGGTAATATTATAGTAACAATAATGATAATAATAACAATCATGATGTTAACAACAATAATGGGAACATTAACATAATCAGCTAGTGGCCATAAATGATTTGCTTACCTCTCATACAGTATCATGGCCACAGTGAAGGCGCACAGAGAATGGCAGACTTGAGAGAATGCAGTAAATTCACTATTATATATCTCTTAGGGCTTCATACCCCCTAGCTCTAGACTAATTAAGGAGGTATTTAAGTGCCACCTGGTGGATATCTTTTGAACTCTCCTCTTCACACATTTTCTGAGCTCTCCTAAATTACATTCACATATGTAACCTATGGCCTTTGACATCAGCAAGGTTGAAATAATGTTTGTATGTTCAAGTATTGCATGAAATGTCTTACTGGAGGGTACATTGTGGCAGTAGAGGGTGTGCATTCAAATTTTATATGGAGTCTACGGTCACGTCTGGGAGTGTAAGAGACCGTCCCACAAAAATGAGTGTAAATTCTTCTGGTTATTGTGAGATGCTTTAATTAAGGAATGCAAAGTATGGTTCCTTTAACTGGAAATTGTCTTTCCTTCCAGGTATACCTCCCTTATATAAATCTCTCTCCCTGTCTCTCGTACACACACATGTGCATTTACAAATGTTACTGTATGTCGGTCCCAAACAGACTACCAACAGTTTTAAAGTTCATCTTAAATGGGGAGTCCTTTTAGGTTTTTCTCTGTGTATATGCATTGTTATGTGTACAGCATCAAAGAAGAAGAGTCTTTAATCCTTATTTGGGCTGTTGGGTATGAGAGCGATATAAATATTGAATGAATAATCATTATACTTGCATATTTTGCTGGTCAGGACCATAGTGACTATCTTTTTGTGAATGTTACAGTGTAGTTTAGGATGCATGAAAGGATGATTATGATGATTATAAATGATGATGATGATGATTTTCCCCTTAGCTTTCCAAATCCTGGAGTACATACAAATAGGTCATCTTTCATACGCTAGAAATGGCAAGCACAGTGACTGAAGCTGTCAGAGATGCAACAAAACTGATCAATAATGTACCCCCTAAGTAGGCTGAAGCAATCACTTTCATTGACTTTAGCAGGCAATTTCTGTTTATCTTACAAAACAGCTGCATATGAACGAGGAGAGCAGAAAGCAGATAAAAGTGGCAGCACATCAATTGTTGCTGGGGGTTGTGGCCAATTACTGGAATTAAAATAGCCTTGTACAGAATATAGCAAGATTAGTTGTTGACCCTGTTGGCCTAAGACAGTTGTTATTATACTTATTGTCATCAGTCCCTCCATCCTACCTCCACTGATTATTTTGTAATTGAAAGCAGCCACTCTTGTATGTGTTGATGCTACACTGGCATCCAGAATTCACAGATTTCAAGTCTTGATGTTTGGCCTTAATGTGGCCTGAGAAAATGTAAGTACAATATTGACACAGATTAAAAAATGAATTCAGTATTTAGAGCTTGAGGGAAGGCGGCCTCTGGAAACTAAACTTTAATACCTGCAATGAACCTAAACATCAGTCTCGGATAATTTCCGTTGGTTAATTTAAGAAAAAATATTATATTCTACTGTCTCCTTCAAAAAATGTGACGTGTTTACTGTTTGACCTTACAATTATGACAGAGTACCACAAAAAGTCCAGAAACCTAAAAGAAAAGGGTGCTATCATGTTTATTGCCAATTTAAGGCTTAATTGTGCAGCTATCACTGTAATGAGGCTTTCATTAAAAATACTGATAAGACTTCTTGTGTGAAGAAGAGCTGGCTGCCTGAGCAGAGGTTCATCATCTAACACTCACTCAAGTCAACAGGAACCAGAAGGTCTACTGGCTCATAATAGAACGGGCTATGCCCTAAATGAACCTAAAGATTTTGGATTAATAACATTATACCTGCTTATTTTATACTACATCTTATTTTCAATTTGTGTGGTTGTCAAGTACATACACGGCCATTTTCAGAAATGTTTACCAGCCATTTTAGCCACGTCCAGCTTTAAATTGGATTTCCACTATTTGTAAATAGCCATAAATAACTGGGTGAGCAGTAGATTGGGTGACGTCAGAAGTTGGAAATACCCTAAGTGTCCCTAGTTAGACGCAACCAATATGCAATGTGATACAGGTAATTGAGCACTTCTGAGAATGAAAGTTACAGGTAGCTAAATTTGGTTGTTTTCAGATGAGATGTCCATTAACTAATACATGAAATGTATTCTTTTTCCCCTGATAGAATTTGAGGTCAGATCCTAGAAGCATGTGCTTCAAGACGAGAAAGGCAAATGTCATTTCCATAAAGTCCCAGCTCTCTTTTCTTGCTCAACCTTTCCTCCCTAAGCAGCACAAGGTTGCTGTGACAAGGACATCAGCTGGCAAGCTGAGTTCACAGTAGGTCACCCTTTGTAGAGAACAGAGAGGGTTGTCACATAAAATAGAAGGACACCTTTTAGATGCTAACTTTCCAGCCACAGGGATGATGCCAAACAGGTTGAGAAAATATGTAATAGGAAGAGGAAGCCTTGAGTTTTTTTAATTGTAAGGCCATTGACTACAATAAATTGGGGATAAACAGAACAGAGTGCAGCCTATGCATGGAAGTACCAACATTTATGAATGTGAATGGGACCTGTGAACTCTCTTGTCACGGCAGGCAACAGTGTATGATACTGCAAGGAGAATGAAATGATGCATTCTGAGCACCATTCACAGTACATGCTGACCCAGGTGAAGTGTCTCTGTTGAAAATACATGGCGTGTCACCATCAGGAAAACTAAGACATGGCTTCTGTTTGCAAGAAAACATTGGTAGAGAGAAAGATTTGCATAGCAGGAATGTACAAGTCTTATAGGAAATAGTGGCAGCAATATAACCCACTTGAATGGCATTCTTGCTGTTAAACGCCACCTGTTGGAAAATTATTTTGAATATTGTTTCCTACCTGCAAGTGTCATTGAGAGTCATATGCAGCACAGACATAAACTTCTGTAAATACCAACCCAAAACGTTTCACTCCTTCAACCAGTTCTCAAGAAAGAGTCTGTCAGGCAGTAGGGCTATATTAATGTTCTTTAATTCAAGCTGCCATTATTGACTCAAATACTATGCTTACTCAGAGTATTTGGCTGAACAGTTATTGAAAGCAAATAAAGATGATAAACTATTCACAATGAATAGACAAGGTTAAAAATACAAGGTTGAATTTCACCAACTAAAGTAAGGTCTGGGATAACAGAGAAAATAGTGTAGTACATAAAAGTGATTTGAAGGGACTTGGATGCCTCGATACGTGCTAAGCAGAAACCCAATAAACTCAATTACTCCTGTTATTACTTCCTTCACTGTAGATACAAACTTAGTCTTCATACTCATTAGTCATTCCTTACAGAATTATAATCTATCATCACTTCATCTTTTCCTTACTCCTTTGGGTATAGAGAATGGAAAACAAATCTATAAGCCATAAACAGTATATATAAATAAAAAAACAAACAGGAAAGAAAGGAAAAGACAGCTGTAAAATCCTGCTCGTACTTCAGGAAGACAATCAATATTAAATATCTTTTACTTTGCCGATGATTGATTGTCCTTCACTTCTGCATTATAACATAAAAAAGGAGATTTTTTTTTCAAACATACGGGCATCTCAAAGGAAGAGCGCTTGTTCCTAAACAGTTCAGAGCCATTTGTTTTTTTATATAATATCGGTTTCAAGAAGTAGATGATGAAAGATCCTCCTTTAGAACTTGTGATCCAAGCTCCAGCTAGGATTAAATATAACCTGCCCAACAGCACCTAGTGACATGCTCCAAACAAGCATGGAAATTTGCCTGTGAGGCTACTCAATGGCATCCTCACTTCAGTCTGCTGTGTGCTTTAGAGCATGGCTGGCAATGGCCCTCAGGGGACATCACCAGCATATTTCCCGATTTGGAGCCTGTCAGCAGGAGCAGATAAATGGGGAATGCTCGTCAACATCCCCACCAGGGCACAACACCACCATGATGTAGACAGCTGCTCAGAATATGTCAGAAAACTATTTAAAATTGCATAAAATATTTCCCTCTCTTCAAAGCAACTTGTCCAACTAGAGCTTCTTTGGACAGTGGCTTGATTTGATCACTGACTGCCTGGTCCTGAAGTTCATAGCAGCTGCCAAGTGCTCAGCTTCTCATTCCTGTTATCAGACCCCAAATACAAAAGTGAGCTTCCATGCATGCTACCTTGAGTTGGAAATCTTTATTTCCAAGTTATTAAATCAGTTCCTGCACAATTCACCCTACTTTAACAGGGCAGCGGCACTACAATTGGTTTCATGAGTCTTCTGTGGCATCTTTCTGTCTATACCACTGGGATTTCTCTACTATAATAAAATTAAGAAAATCTGGAACATCATATTCGGAAAGTTTAGTGACTCTGTCAAATTAGCTTTTCTTGGTCCAGAGATGGCATGTATTTTGTGGATAAACTAAATTAAAATGAGAGTTTTCATCTATTTAGAAGGAATGAAGAAAACGTGAAAATACTGTGGCTTGTGGGGTGCAGTATAGGTACAGCTTTTTCAATGATTTATACTTTATATGAAGTATATATAGTTTATACTTTTATATCATCCTCAGCCATATTTACTACTAAATATACAAAAAGCCATAAAATGCTTATGGTAAAAGGAATTATGAATTATTAGCAATTGAGAAACTATTATTCATATTCTAAGAGTATAAAGATATTGTAAAATATTATGAAAAATGAACGATTTCAGAGCAGAGCTTTAATTGGCTTCCAAATCTCTACTTATTTAGAGTATTTTTCTACCTCCCCATACATATGTATAACTCCTACTAAAATAAATGAGAAACAGGATTTCCTGTACTGGAACAACTGTTCCATCTCAGGCCATTCTGCAAGACATTTCTTTAACGGTAATACGCTACCCACACTTTCCTTGCAGGTAGAATATTTAAACTATATGAGCATACTAAAGTTGCTATATATGATGTAAAGAAAAACATGCTTAAGTTTTCCTTCAATAGAAGGCATACACAAATCAACATCAGGGACCTTAAATAACTCAGAGCCATTCTACTGAACAAACAGCATAAATGTATTATATAATAATATTGGCAGAGTTTAGGATTCAGTCCTGGATTTTATTTATTTCAATGGCCTTTTAGATAATTCTCCACATATTGTTTATTATCATTTTAAGCAGCTGAGTGACAGGCCTTCTGGTAAATTTAATAAATGTTATTCAAATGCCTTCTAGCCAAGTAAATAAGAGACTCCTTGAGTTATAGAAATGGTAGATGTTTAATATTCTCTTCTGCAGTAACAGTGAGATTTGCTCAATTTGGAGAGACTCCAATGCCTATGTGTTACTAGCATCTCACTAATGCCACCAAAATAAATCCTAGGTGAGGCTTATGTGGAAAATAAGGCCTTCATGGCAGGGTGAATTGGAAATATAATTGGAAATCTAGCTCATGTAATAAAAGGGATTCTCTGTTTTTTCTTTTTTCAAGTCATGGACTACTTATTTCATATCATTGACCGTTTTCCCTTTTTTCCACTTTTGCCTCCCTCTTAGGAACTTGCCATTTCTGTGCCAATTACTGTTACTGCTTATATGGAACGTGTTATATAATTAAAGTATTTATGTATTTGACTATCTATTGGCCCAGTTTAGCATTTGGAACTGAAGGGCAGAAGTCAGTACTGAAGAATCAGGTATCCCACCGCAACACAACAACGTGTGCTCTGTAGATGAGTTCTGTTTCCAGGGATAAGACTTGGACAGTTCTGAATGAAACCAGCACGCTAGTCTTCCCTAGCGCTGGAGAAAGTCAATGTCCACAAAGGCTTTAGAGTACTCATACAACACCTCCACGGTAACTTGGGGCTGGAAAAGTGTACATAGCCATAATCACATGCAGAGGCAGCAGGGGTGGAGAAGTAGTTGTGAGTTGCCCACTTGCAGCCCTTCTTCCCCAACTTGCCTCATCTATTTTGAAGCATCCAACATAGTAACTCAATTTGATGCCCTATGGAGCAGTATTTCATGGTGTACAAATATGCCCCCTCTTTAAGACAGATGGCCACATTTTATGTGATGGGATTACATAGTTCTAGCTGCTTTTGTGGCCATGCTTGCACAAACATGTAGGAGAATTGGGCCCAGAAAAAAGAATTCATTATGTGAGACACAATTTTAAGAGAGTAAGGATGACTACTCCTGCGTTTTCATGAGCCCTGTGGAAATGAAGAGTACTTGGCCCTTTTTGATGTCTCAAGTCCTGGAGAACCCAGGAAACTATAGGCTCATAAGCCTCACATCGGTCTTGGGGAAAATCCTTGAAAAAATTATCAAGGATCACATCTGTGAGGGGTCAGCAGGGGAGATCATGCCCAGGGGAAATCAACATGGGTTCATCAAAGGCAGGTCCTGCCAGACCAACTTGATGGCCTTTTATGACCAGGTAACTAAATCCCTGGATGATGGTGTCACCATAGACGCAGTCTTTCTGGACTTCAAGAAGGCCTTTGACACTGTCTCTCACCCCATTCTCATTAATAAATTAAGGTACAGTGGCATTGATGCCTACACAGTTAGATGGGTCATAAATTGGCTGATGGAGCACACCCAGAGAGTGGTGGTGGACAGGTCGTACTCGGCCTGGCAGGATGTGAATAGTGGGGTCCCCCAGGGCTCGGTCCTGGGGCCTACACTGTTCAACATCTTCAACAGCGACTTGGACGAGGGGGTGGAAAACACGTTGTCCAAGTTTGCCGATGACACCAAGATGTGGGGAGAGGTAGGCACGCTCAAAGGGAGAGAGAGGCTGCAATTAGATTTAGACAGACTACAGAAGTGGGGGGATGGTAACAGGATGGGGCTCAATGTAGATAAATGCAGGGTGCTGCACCGGGGAAGAAGGAATCCACAGCATACATACAAGCTGGGGAGCTCCCCACTTATGAGCGCAGAGGCAGAAAGGGATCTTGGAGTCATTATTGACTCCAAGATGAACATGAGCCGCCAATGCCAGACTGCAGCCAGCAAAGCTAACCGCACCTTGTCATGCATCCAAAGATGCATCTCAACCT
>NW_017728997.1:8046736-8055140 GCF_001723915.1 Gavialis gangeticus
TACCTTGCGTAAATTCAAAAAGAGTTTGGATGAACACCTGTCTGGGGTCGTGTGATTCCAGTGTGTACTCCGGCCAGTGGCGGGGGGTTAGACTAGATGATCTGTTCAGGTCCCTTCTGACCCCAAACTACTATGAAATTATGAAAGTCCATGAAATCCTGATAAATTATGAACCACTGTTCTACACCTCCAGTTTAAATACTTTTTTATTCTATATGATACTTGTGACTGTTGGCAATAGAATGAATAATATATGAACTGAGTGCATCTACACATTCATTAATGTGCTTTTGGTGCTGAGCATTAAATTTAGTACCCCTGTGAGGTACTAAATAAATGCACATTATGCTGCCTTGATGCTCAGTAATGAAAGTGCATACTTTTTTAATGACACTTAGTGTGCAATAGCCTATTTTTACTGCGTATTAGCATGTTAGCATGGCTTTTGACATGACAGTTTAATCAGCAGTAAAATAGGCTACTGCTCATTAAAGTGCACGTGTAGACGTGCCCGCTGTGGCTCAAAGATTTGTTTTTCCATTAATATGCCTTAAACTGCAGTAGCATTATAAGGGCTTCGTTTTCAAGATCTTTTGATTGGTGTAAATCAACATAGCTCCATTGTGTTTAAAGGGGTTGCACCAGCTGATATTTACTGAGAGTTTGTTCCTATGTCTTTAATACACTGTCCAACTCCTTCACCTAACGCACAACAGCTTTTTAAAGTTTTTTATTCTTTGTCTAGAGTTATCCCTAGAGTACTTTTCAAGCAAAATCAAATGATTGCTTCACAGAGTGCAATATACATGAGGAGATATTAAAGAAATGCTAGGATTCCTAAGGGCATAAGCATGCCATGCCCAATTAGACCTTGGAAAACAACCTTTAAAAGTTCTGCTTAATATTAAATGGAAATACCATCATTTCATAGACGTTTAAAAACAAGTTTTGTAATGTTTCTTTAATATTACTGATGCATATCTCTGTTTCTCTTACTTTTAAGGTACTTGTTAGAATGCTAATTCTGAGAGGGTCACATCTACTAGAGAGGCAGATGGATCATTTAATTGAATGGTGCACTGCTAATGAAACAAAAACCCTTTATAACGGAGACTGCTTCAGTAAATCTGGCATACATGAGCAAGGCAATAAAATCACCCCACTCCTCATATGATCCAAATGACTACTTCTGTAGTTGTAAATGTCCAGTTATAGGAGAGTGATTTGTATGAAAGACTGGATAAAGGTAAACATACTTATCATAGAAAACATAAAGACATAACAGGTTAAAATTGTTTAACATACAAGACTCAAATTCACAATTCACAATCACAGAAGTAAAAAATTATAACATGCTGACAAGTGAAGGGTCCGTACAACCATTTATATTTTAAATAGATTTATTTCTTGATAGGTAGTTCAAAACCAGTGTGGTTTTCAACCTTTTTTTTTTTCATTTGCAGACCCCTAAATAATTTTGAATGGAGTGTTTGGAAATGAAGGACCCATTGAATGGTAAGTGTGGGTATTCACAGAGTTTTGATTGATCATAGTCATCTTTCACAGACAGTTTATGGACCAATTAATAGAGCCTGTGGACCAATTAATAGAGTCTGCAGGTGTCCTCGGACCACAGGATGAAAACTACTGTTCAAAACCGTGCACTGTCCGAAATTCTTTACAGAAGTGAGCGGAGGGATGAAAAAGGAGACTTGCCGTTTTCCCATTGTACAATCAATAATTCAGCTGAGATGCCATGAGATTAATAGGGTGAGCGCATATTTTGTAATAGATAGTAATGAAACAGTTTAGATCTGCTAATACATTTGTGACTTTATCAAACAGAGCCTATCGCACACTGTGTGTGGCAACCAATTAGCTTTGGTTAATTTTAGCTTGTAATACAGATGGCATTTTCTTTGAAAGATAAAGTTTATGTATTGATGCAACATTCTCTCTCAGATTGCATGGATAAAGTGTAAGTCAGGATTGAAGTGATGCTGCTCAGAAAGAAGAAATACTCAAAGGGCTTGCCAACCTATAGCTTTTCTTCCATTAAATGCATATACCCTCCATCCATTAAAGCTACACGGTCCTGTCTGACTCATCACTGAACTTGGATTAGTAGATAGTGTCAACTTAAAATAAATAAATAAATACAAATACTTTTTTTCTATTCCAGCTTTCTAGGAAAGTTTGTTTCTTCTCTCTGATAGGGACCTAGCCACAGCAATCCATAAATTTGTCACATTTGGGCTGGATTACCACTACTCATTATACTTGTAGCTGAATGTGACAATGCTGTAGATGACAGCTGGCACACAATATAGCTGGCTACTTTTTCCATACTAAAGCCGTCAAGAGCATGTCAGGACCACAAATTCCAGCTCTGTTTCAGGTCTTGATCTTAATTTTTAAAGTGATTAGTGGAGCAAAGGTCAGCTAAAACAGAAACAAAATACATGCCTCTGGGTTACTACAGACCACAAAGATGCATGGGAATAAGACACAAAACATTCTTGGCTAAGAGTATGGAACAAAACCCCAGTGGAACAGGGTCTTGCCATCTTTGTAGAAATATTGTAAGGTGTTTTGAGAACGCTTTTCCACTTTAAATGTCAGGATGGAAACACCTTCCCTATTTCCAAACCCATGCTAAACCTTCAGTATTCAAACACCCAAACATCCCCGTTTCCCACCAAGAATGCCCTACATGCATGGGTGTAGGGTCTTGGTTCAGGATCATGTGCTCTCCCTCTTTCATATGGTGTCAGATATCAACTTCCAAACTGATGAGCCAGTGCCTGTTAATGTTCAGATTCCATCTACTCCACCTGGGCATTTGTAAAGATTTCAGCTTTCGATTACAGGATGATAGTGTCACCTTCTCATGGTGCCTCTCAAAAGTAGCTGTAAAGGAAAACTAAAATTCACTACCAAAGCAATATGATGTTGTGCTAATACAATAACAGCAGTAAAACATAAGGAAAGCATTTGGCATTTTGTTTTAAAATATGCATTCAAAATACGAATGCAAGTGAATAAGTAACAAATAGGAGTTAGTGGAAAACATAGCCTGAAGGTGTGTTGCCAGTAGGTCAAGGGAAGTGATTATTCCCCTCTATTCAGCACTGGCGAGGCCACATCTGGAGTACTGTGTCCAATTTTGGGCCTCCACTACAGAAAGGATGTGGACAAATTGGAGATAGTCCAGTGGAGAGCAACAAAAATGTTGAGGGGGTTGGGGGACAGGACTTATGAGGAAAGGCTGAGAGAACTGGGCTTATGTAGTCTAGAGAAGAGGAGACTGAGGAGGGGAAGGGGAATGTAATAGCAGCCTTCAACTACCTGAAAGTAGGTTTGAAAAAGGATGGAGCTAAACTATTCTCAGTGGTGGTAGATGACAGAACAAGGACCAATGGTCTCAAGTTACAGCAAGAAAAGTTTAGGTTAGATATTAGGGAGAATTTTCTCACTAGGAGGGCAGCAAAACACTGAAACAGGTTACCTAGAGGGGTGGTGGAAGCTCCATCTTTGGGTTTTTCAAAGCCCAGCTAGACAAAGCTTTGGCTGAGATGATCTAGTTGGGGGGATGTCCGTGCTTTGAGCAGGAGTTTGGACTAGATGAGCTCCTGACCCTTCCAACCCTCATTTTCTATGATGCTATGAAATACAGATAAATACCCTGCACCTTATAAGAGATTAAAAGCAATCAGTATTATGGTTAGGTTTGTAGAAACCCATAAAGCATCTATACACATGCTCTGGGATGGAGCGGGGGGTGCTTTTATTTACAGCAACACTGAGAGCTGCTATAATTAAAGCACCCACACCATCACATGTATTCATCATCCTGTACTTCACAATAGTGCCAGGGGTGCTTTAAGTAAAGCTCATTTGATCAGTTAAAGCACGCCCACTGCCATTTTGAAATGCAGGGATGCTGAATACACATGACATGGAGGTCTGTCTCATGTATAGGCGCTCATGGAGTCCAAGTTTCATGGAATACATGAAAATAATTGTGGGTTCATTCGTGCTTTACTGGTAAAATTGCCACTAATATAGAATATACATTAAGTTTTCATGGCATAAAAACATCCACACTTGACCATTATGCATAAATTTCTGAGATGCTTCCATTACATTCTTTAATCTCTGAAAATTATGACCATATCAGCATTGACAGGAGTTGAGGAGATAGACTTTCTGAGTATATTCAGCAATATTGAACTCATGTTACAGTATGCTGTATTGTGCATCCGTAGTAGACTTACGGGGGTAGTTTGGATGGACACTGCACACTAATTAAATTTAAAAACCCTACAGTGTTAACAGGCAAATTCTCCATTACTTTTTCTCATGCTCCAGCAAACATTAAGAGGGGTCAATAAAGAATAAACATGATTATATTTAAACATAGTTAAGATTTTTTCATGTGATTTTTATTAAGGCAATATAAGAAAGGAGCCTCAATTCAATATTCCTGGAGTGTGAAGTACATTGGAAAAAATTCAGATATGATTGTGAGAGAAATAAGTGAAATGCTAATTTTAAAGAAAGTGAAAAAAAATAACAGAAGACTCGGAAGAAGCCATAAGCAATAGAATTTCAATGGTTGCCTAGGGCAGAAAACTGTCCAAGTGATGCATGACATACAACTCAGGAAGAAGGAGCTGGGAAATTGGTTGGCACGTATATTACTTGGCACATTTTTAATAAAGTGCCTGGAAAGTTTTGTGGGTGATTAGTTGCACACATTGGTATCTGCAGAGCTGTATCCTTACTAGCCCTAATTCGTTTCTACCACGTGCTTGCTATTCCATTGACCTCAGTTCCATGGATATATATTTGTTAGTTTTTCTATGAAAAATCATTTTTTTCCATATAATATGTCAAATTAGGGGAGCTCACAGATTGTATTGCCTCAACACACTCTACCTGTTGGAGTGCAGATAAGAGAAATTTAGTGATCCTCGTTTGCTAGTGGAATGAAGCTGTTTGACCCATCGAAGAACCAGACCACTCTGAGCCCACCATTCCCCTTCTGATTCTAAGGTTGCATGTGATGTTGGTCAAAGTCATGATCCTCTTTAGAGCAAACAATGGCCCAGTAGTAATTCTGTAGGTTCATTTTCATTTATGACGTATGTACACAGTGGCGCTGCTCCAGCACAAAGGCTCATGCAAGCTGGATTTTTTAAAGGATTTCATAGGTAGGAAAAATCACCAAGTCTTACCATTCTTTAAACCATTTGCATTATTTGATAACTGGCTCAATTTGTCCTCCGTCAGATGTTCACTAGATGCGGTTTGCACTTAGCATCCTCTCTACCCATGGCATAATTGCAGTGGGTGAATGATTGAGTCTATTTCTTTCTCTCTCAGAAGAGGAGCCCTTTCATAGGAGCCCTAACCCAGCAAAAGTTGCCCAGAAAATAGGTTAGAAGAACTCATTTCTCCTTCCATATCAATAAACACCAAGTCTGAGACCTTGACTATGTCATCTACCACTGGATGGGATTTGTGTCGGTCCAGATTCAGCTGGATTCCTGCTTCCGGTTGCTTGCCATCTGGGTTATAATGTCTTCTAATAAAGTAAATTGAAACCTGCAACTTTCCCTTTGGCTTTGCCATGTGGGTTACAGGTTTTTACAGAAATGTCTTTATTGTTATTTTATTAAAGCTGATACATTGGTAACATATGGTAACAACCACGTTGTCAGATTGTTAATCAGATGCTTTCATCCTGTTCTTTTGGTAAAATTAGATTGAGGCGAAACCAGATTTCTGTGGTTTATTAAAAATGTACTTACTGGTAATTTGTTGTCATCTGTATCATCACTAAGCTTCATTATTCCAATAATGCACGAAGCAGTGTCACTTTATTTATTTCTGCAACATATTGTAGCATTTTCACTTACAATATAAAAAAAAAGAAAGAACAAATGCTCAGATTTTCAAAGGCTTACTTGGACACATAGTCCATGAAAGTCCATAGGATATGGGTGCCTAACTGCTTAAAGTTCCTTTGATAATTCCAGCCCAGATTTTCAAGGGATGGAGCAAAATGGGCACCTGAAAAATGTGCCTGACAACTAAGCTCACAGAATCCCACATTTATAAATTGGCTACTAAGCATATGAATCTCAATACAAGTTTCCAAATGGATCCCTGTTTGCTGCTTTGCCGTGAATATAGTTTCTGTGAATGAGTACAACTTGAAAGGACAAGTAAGGTTTGAAGATGCAATGTGCGAGTGGGATTTTTTTCTGAGGATGTGCTGAATTGTCCGTTGACAATTAGGCCTTGGAAACCAATTATCCTTTCATGAAAAATAACCAAGGGCCCCATTATGAAAGTTCAAAATAATAACCTTCAACACAAATCATACAGTGCTGTTTGTACTACAAGCAGGAAGAATATGAGCTAGATGAGAACATGCTTACAAATATAATCTCTCACTTCGGAAAGAATTCAGGTAAATAGTCCATTGTCCTATTGAAAAACCAAAAGGATTCAGAAAGAAGAGAGAGAAGTCAGGGTCCTTCATTTCATAACGCTGAACTAAGTGTTAAAGAAATGTGTCAGCTAAAAATGTGGATGAAAACCTGCATGGGCTAAAACGTCTGCATTACCAGAGGAGAATATGTAGCTATTATTTCCAAGTGATCATATTCAAAATTAATATGCATCATTTTCCTCATGTAAACTTTTCAATTAAACAGAATTCTGTGGAACAAAAATATGTTGTTATGATTTATTAATTTGTCTACAAACCCCAGCTTTTTCAAGCATCTGTACACTATTTACATGATATATCTGGATGAAGTCAAATTGCAATTATAAAAACAACTATTTAAACCACTTTCACAGAAAGCTCACACTTGAAAATATCACATTTCAGCATTTAATGAAGTTGCAGCAGATGGAAAACTTTTTTCTTGTCATTGTTGTTTAAAAGACACTCTCATGAAATGTACTTATTTTTCTTATATCCTCCTCTTTTTTTTTTTTTTTGAAACAGATAAACAGCAAAATGTGCTTCTAAGAAACCCAAACCACCATCATTTCTGTTTATAGATATAACAGCAAGCCCTAAAAATGAAATGCAATCAGAGTTTTCACAGATGTTTTTCCTGAAGGGTAATAATAATGGTAGATTTTGAGCAACTTTTATACCTGGGAGCTTATAATGTCCTTGCAGAAAATCTCCTCAGCTGTGCCACATATTGTGCAGCACTTCTGCCAAAAGATAAGCATAAAAGAAAAGATTTGAACACAAAGAAGAGCCTCTCCCAATGCATTTTAAAATATGGAAAAATATTAAACTGTGTGCTCAGTCTGGGACAAATGCAGTACTTCTAGTTTATTCTGCGTAGGTGCAAACTGGAGGGAAGATTGAAGGGAATGATGATTTCAGAACACGGCCCTCAGTTTAGTGCATGGGCTATGGTCAAGGCAAACCAGGGAGTCGCCAGTATGCTGTCATAGTTTCATAGTTGGTAGGGTCGGAAGGGACCTGAGCAGATCATCAAGCCTGACTCACTGTCAGCTAGTGTACCTTGTGAACAAGCTTTGTTTTTAGAGCTTTCTAATATTGCTGGGATTGCTACCCTCTCGTTAATTTAATTAAAGCGGAGATTTCTAAAATGAGTGAAATAAGTAGGATGAGTTTCATATCTTCCTTGCAGACTTTCTCTCTAAAGGATTCTCTTCTCCAAACCACCATAAGAAAAACAAATAGCACAGGGAGTGCTTTGCACAGGTACATATTTAGTCCCATGCATTTGGCATGTACAGTAATTGCTTTATTTCCCAATTGCTATAAAGTAGCAAGCCAATGCTATGCATGTTTTGTTTTGTTTTCTAGGGGGTTGATTGCTGTTGTGATTTCCTAGGCAATTCAATGACTAATAAATATCCTTAACAAGAAGGGCTCAAGTCACTGTTTTCACCTTCCCCCAAGCTGAGCTACTCTGCTCTGTACATTTCCAACAGTTAGGTCACTGTCCAGAATGTTGTGTTTGCTAGAATTAGACAAATGGAGGTGGTAATGAGAGTGAATGTATAAGAGTATAAGCATTGAATATTAAAAGCAATGCAAGGAATTCTCTGATTATAGCCCATGTGGCAAAAAATGACACCACTGCAAATTTTACAAAACGCCTGTCATAAACAAGCCTACGAACTTCACTTCATAAATCTGCTAGATACAAAAAATCATGGACTTACTATAAACATTGGATTTTGAACACATTACAACCTGCCTGACACCCCAGGTAACCTGCCTCTAGCTGACCATTTGCATTCCTTCAGGCATTTCCCTGCCTCTCCCCCCCTCCACCCATCTCTACCCGTTGTCTTCCAAACTTCCACGCGTTTGCATTTTCACAGACCTGCT
>NW_017728997.1:8055266-8061599 GCF_001723915.1 Gavialis gangeticus
ATAAAAGATATCACATCTACCCAAAGAACCTTGCCTACCACTGAAAAATATGTTATATGAAAAAAGAACTTAGGATGAGAACTTCTCAGAGTTTCTTTGGTACAAAGTTTAAGCAAGGAAAGGGGATGGTTAATGCTGGAGACTTAACACTGGCCAAAAAATGTCGGCCAATGTCTGGATCCAAGTAATGTAACATATATGTATACTGGAGGAAGAACTATGTAAAAAGATCCTGGTGTGATAGTGGACAGGAAATCAGGCATGACTTTGCTTTATGAATGTACACAAACATCACATAAGTCTTTTTTGTAGGCCTTATTTCATTTCAATCCCATGGTAGAGCAAGGAGGAAACTTTCCCTTCCTACAAAGATAGTGGTGACTATGGCTGAAATACCGTAAGTTCTAGGTATCGCATTATGGGAATTACTGACCCGCTGAAGAATGATAACAAGTCAGATGTGGTTAGTGTGATGTAGCTCTGCAATGGCAGTCAGGAGCCTTTTGCACCACCTGTGATAAATCTCTCTTCTACCACCTCCCTACCATCATGTGAACAGCTGCTAAAAAAGATGGAATAGCATGCCAAACTTGATTAATATTTTAAGAATCATATTAAAAAAACTGGTGGTGTTTAGACACTTGAACTGAGATACGTGCACAAGGCAGAAACTGCCTGTAGCTTAGTCTATGCGCGTATATGGTAAGTATTTGTTCTTGTCACCTGGCAAAATAAGATGGGCTTTCTTTGTATAATATTATTTTTATAAATTAATTGACTGGTGCCTGTACTGCTGATACTAAATAACAAGAAAAAGAGGGAATTTGAAATGTATTTCTCATATTTTATGCACTGGAAGTATGAAAGGATGGTTTTAATTCCCTTGATATTAAAATGAGAAATAAGGCTTATTAATTGGCTGTTGATTTTTTAAAAAGAGAACATTTCAAGGGGGGAAAGAAGAAATCCCTAGTGAGATCAGTCTAACCCTTTTTAATACTAAGCCTTTAAAAAACGTTATGTTCTATTTAATGACAGTACAATTAAAGGGTGACATGATTGTACTGACATCTGCATTATGATTGAAAAGAATGGCATAGAATTAGATAGACAGCATTAAAATATCTACAGCCTCAAGCTTTATTCATGTCTTCTGTAATGAATAGAGTTCACTTGTTGATTAATATGAAATTCATCTTTGCTGGATGTTTATTTGATTAGGTGTTAAAGTATCCAATAAGGGCCAAAGCTAATGTTACGTGTGAGTACCAGGAAAGCCCTCCCAAGCCTTTTTGGCTTAAAGGGATTGTTATGGCTGTAGGCACATATTACTATTGTAATATGCAGGTAGTGCAGGCAAATTATAGTCCCTAGGTGTTTTAATTATACAACCCAGAACTAAAGTATGGTGGGGGAAGGGAAGACTGTCCATGCTCTGGTCTGCAGGTGAGGCTGCCCCCAAGTGTCCATGAATGAAATTGTGTGTATTCATATTATTAGAGGAAAAATCCAGGAACCCAATCCTGCAAAACTTTCGGTCTGCAAATAGTCTACACATGTGCACACACGTAGGTGTGATATCATCCCACAAGGGGCCATTGGGATTGCTCAGATGCATGATGTTTTTGAGGTCTGGGCAGATCTACGTTGGAACCTATTAATTTTTTCCCAATTTGTTTTACTTAGCTTTTCTAAATGTGAAATGAGCTAAAGTAGCTATGGACGCATTGATGATGGATAAGGGATAAGCCACGCTTCACCTAACAGAAAGGAAAAAAGGGTCACAAATAGGCTCTGGGGATTTAGAAAACAAAAGAACTAAAAAGCCAGAAAAAAACAAGGAAAAAAAAAAGAAAGTAAGACAACACAGGAGAGTTACCAATGTCGTGTTATTTTTCATATCCTCATTTTCACATAATAGAAAGCATGATGGCTTAGGTGTATTATATATCCTCCATTCAGGTACATAATTGAAGTGGCCCAATTTCCAAAATGACAAAGTACACAACATTTTTTTGAACAACTGTTCAAGAAAGCATTTCAGTTTTTTGGGGGGAAAACCTCAATGAGAGTTATTTCCACTGCTGCCACTGTGGCCCAGATCAGGCTCATAATGATGATTAAATCAGCTGGTCTTTGGCATCAGATCTCAAAATGCACTTGAGAGCCAAAATACACCATTGATTTTAGGGTGATTATTTTATAAGGATTATTTGCTACTCCTTACAAACTCTCAATTTTGGGCATCCAGAGGAGGAAAGGAGGGAGGTAACCTATATCATAAATCATTCAATGGTCCCTCCAATGTTATCAGTCTCGTCACATATGTGCATCACATTGCATTACATAAACCTTAATGTGACATGACTGGCACAAGCAGCCATAACTAGAATCATCAGCCCATGAAATTTTCAGAGAAAAGCATTTCTAAGTCTCTATTTCTTCTTCAGCAAGAAATGTAAGAAACGTGTGACTAAAACCATATAGTAAGGGTGAAAGAAAGTCCGTATATTTAAAAATCCATGCAAGATGTGGGCCTCATTCCTGCTTGTGGCTCTTTGTGGAAAAGCATCAGAAGGCTCTCTATGCCACAAACAACCCATATCTTTGTGTAGTCGAAGTTGTAGTAGAAATTGGGTCCATAATGATGCTCAGTATGCTGATAGGAACATCAAACTTCCACAGATGCAGTGGCTAGACTCCCACCTTTGTACCATGGAGAAAAGCTGCAAAAGGACCATGCAAGATCCAGGTAACCTGTCTCACCCAGTGCTGATTCTGGCCAACATCCAGGCCAATGCGGTCATACAAAAATGAAACCTTTGGGGGGGGCATAAGGTAGAATTCACTTTGCACTGGTATAAACTCTTTCACAGCATCTGAAGACACACTACTGTATGCAACCTTAGGCTTTCTTCAAGTGCCTTTACGTTAAATGAATGTTGCTTGCTGTTGTACAATTTATACTGATGTGTAGGAGTAAAAGTACTTCTTATGGAACAGTAGTATTGTCCTGAAGACAGAACTCCACTGAATCATACAAATAAGGGGGAAATGCTCTTCTTATATTTGCATAGTTGAAAGGAATAGGAATAAATATTAGATAATGTCTGGAGCTGAAAGTTTATGTGTATTGAACAATTGCATTTCATGTACTCATGAAAGAGAAGTGAATTAGAATCCCACAGAGAGATTTTATGTATACCTTCCCTGTTTCAGGGACTTTGCAAATGCTGAAATGTAATACTTACAATGTCATTTAAACCTCCTTTCAGCAAATCTGGCTTTTAATCTAATTTTACTGGTGTTTAATTATTTAAAATTAAAAAAAAAAAAGGAAAAACTCTGAAATCTATCATAGGCTGGGACTCACTCAATATCTGCATTAATATACTTTAAAGACCTTAAAAAACTACCATAGGAAGAGAGGTTAGCAGGGCCCTTAAACATTTTGCATTGCAGGAAAATTAAGAACAGCAACGTTGGGTATAATTCTGTTCTCTTTTCTGGCTAGGACAGTTTCATTTCATTTACTTTTGTGAAGTTACTCTTCATTTCTAGGACCCATTAGGCAAGTCTACATGGCCCCAGCACCATAGCAAGGAGCCTCATGGGAACCAGGGCAGTTTCCTCCTGAAATGGAAGTGATATAGTGCCTTAGAGGTACACTGGGAACATACCAATAACCCCTTTTAAGAGCTCTGCCATTACAGAGGCTACATTGGGGCATGTACAATGGGCATGCTCTGCTTTCCTGCAGTGCTCCATAGAGTAATACTGAGGGAGGTGTAGAGCTAGTGTCTTAGACAGTAGAAAGCAAGAGTATTTAGCACGTGTCACTGATACAGCCGATACCCTTTAAAGGGTGCATCTGTGTGCAATCAGTGTACATGCACATTCAGAAGTAGACTTAGGCAACTATTGGGGAAAAAAGGTAGCTGAGTCCCAGAATCTGGTCTCATCTTCATTGTACTCTGGGTTCCTGCATTACTGTAAACATTTTGCAGAAGTCTTTTACTGCACATCAATTTGAGGATGAGCTTTTTATCCATGAGAATACAGGTAACAAGGGGATTCACAGGCAAAGGATAACAGCTGTGCCCAGATAACAGAAAGTAAGCTGCAAGGAGTCACTAGGCTATGGCTACCACCTATGTCCACACAAGGTGAGACTTGGTGGGATGAGGTACCATGGGTAGGTTCAATCTCCAGTAGCAACACTACAGGTTCTTTAGCTCAGCTGCACAGAGACGTTTATACCTCCTCCTGCCATGCTTCCCCATAGCTTGTAGTTTCAGAAATGCCTATGTTCCATAGGTTAAAAATGTGCCAGAAATCATTAGAGAGCTGTATTTGCTATGAACAAAGTTTCTACTCTCTTTCCCCAACCATTTGTCTTTGTATCCCTTAGCCTAGGATCTTCCACTATTTCTCACTTCCTTTGACATTTCTTTTATTGCTCTCTGGTGAACTGGCTCATACTTACACATGTTAGAACAGTAACATCTTTCTGTAGCACTAGTTTTAATTAGTCTGCACTTTCCCTGTGGGATCTCTGTTTGCTCTAAAGCTTCCTGCGGGTGCATATTTCACACCATACATGGCACTATATTACCTGCACACTATATAACCTCCTTGCCAGTATTTTGTAATGAACATTTACCTTTCAGGTTGTCATCCATTCCTTCTCCCCCAGTGTGCCAGGCTTTGCCCTAGTTAGGTGATGAAAATTATTGGAGACACAGAAAGAATTTTTGTACAAGGGGAGGTTAGGAAGATTAGGGCAGTCATTTTGCAAGAGCTGCATCATTGATTTGGATAGCCAGTGACCATTAATTTTAACTGGAATTTGACATCCAAATCCCAGAGGGGACTTCCAGTATTTTTTTCCTAAATGTGCTTAGAGTGGAAATGGGTAAGATGGACTATAAGATCTGCATACAAATGAGTGACTGATACAGAATAAGTAAACCAGGTGCTCCTATTTATCTTTTGTTTGCATTGATCTGTTTGACCAGTTACAACAAATCACTGGGCTCAGCGGGAACCCAGTGACTACAGCTTGAAGGTTTGGCCTCTAAATCTGCTTTATGACACCTTTATATTTATTTATTGCTACCTAAGATCTTAAATATTTCTGCAGTGACCTCCATTCAGGAGCTTGACTCCATCTATTTCTACTGCTGCCCTCCAATGATAGTTATTTTCACATTCTACATCTTGTAGCTGTAGTATCTTTGCTCTTTTGAATCAAAGGTGCCAGGCTATTCTCAGCATGCTTTATGAAACGCATGGTACTTTTATATATCAAATCATCCGCAATTTTGTTTCTCTTATTTGGGAAATGTCTAAAATGGCTGCCAGTCAAACCTGACAATTCTTTCCCCCAAATCTCGGTTTGCTTTTTACACCTGGTGTCTTGATTGTGCTTACGTAAATTGCATCCTGGTCTATTTAATTATAGTAATTCCTTTTGTGTGCTGTAGCTGACAACCTAGCTGTAATCAGAATCGTTATTATAATGCTATCCATGTACCATAGTTCTATAGCTGATCTATACCCCACTGCTTTAGTAAAATAATTACTCGCAGCCACAATATATCTGATAAAATACATCAGATTCCTTTTAATGGGACAAAGTCCCCAGGTAATTCAGTCAATCTAGGTTTTCCATGGAAGTTTTTACAGAGTGAAGATGAGATAAAGACAGCTATGTCTTCCTTTATGACCTTGGCAAAGCTCCCACCCCTCCACTCATATCCATTCAAAATGCTGAAAAAATTATTTCCCTACTGACCATGGCACCCTACTCCATGCATTTCTTCATTAGCACCTCTTTCTCCACTGCGTCAAATAGACAGCTTGGGCCCCCAATATAGAAAGGATGTGGACAAATTAGAGAGAGTCCAAAGGAGGGCAGTGAAAATGGTTAGGGGGCTGGGCACATGGTCTTCTCTTTTCTAAAGCAAATAACCCCAGCTCTCTGAGTCTCTCCTCCAGAAATCAAGTAGGGATTTAATAGCATCCTGCAATTTCCTAAAGGGAGGCTCCAGAAATGATGGAGATGGGCTCTGTTCAGTGGTGGTAGATGACAAAACAAGGAGCAATGATCTCAAGTTGCAACAAGGGGAGCTGAAGTTAGGAAAAAAACTCTCTCACTTAGGAGGGTAGTAAAGCATTGGAAGAGGTCCCCCAGAGAGGCGATGGCATCTCCATCCGTGGAGGTTTTTAAGACCTGGCTAGACAAAGCCTTGGCTGGGATGATGTAGTTGGGGCTGGTCCTGCTTTGAGCAGGGGGTTGGACTAGATGTGACCTCCTGAGGTCCCGTCCAA
>NW_017728997.1:8061610-8097166 GCF_001723915.1 Gavialis gangeticus
ACTAGATGTGACCTCCTGAGGTCCCGTCCAACCCTCATTGTCTATGATGCTATGATTCTCTGACAGTTTGTCTTCACTTTCACAACATATTGCCACCCAGTTGTCTCTAATGTACTTTTGAGCTACTGAATCCTGTCCTCACTTGGCCATTACTACCAGTTTTTGTCTATTTCTTAAATTTTTAAAGCAGTACGTATGTGGTTTCTGCCATGCTCACCTTATGTTGGAGAAGCTTCCTATACCCATCTACAAACTCACCTCATTATCTTCCTTCAGCTCCTTTCTTAAAGTTTCTCTTTGCCATGATGCCTACAAAAAGCTTGACAACAGTTAAAAGTCTCAGGACACCAGCTGTCTAACTGTCAAACTAACCAACTTCTCATTATTTCCTTGTAGTTTCCAATCTGTGTAATTTAAGCTGTAAAAAGCAGGGTCTATTCTGTTTGTACAGATCCTAACTCAAAGGAGGCCCTGACTATTGCTCTTCTGCAATCTCACTGAGCAAATAATTAACAACAACAGCTCGATTTACTTCTCTGTTTATATACATGTTTGCTGGCAGGGTGCCGGCTTGTTTAAAATAACCTATAATCATCACTGCACTTGGCCATGATCTAACTCACATGTTCATAAAGAAACCTACTCTTCTTGTGACGCAGCCGTATATCCACTAGCCAGATTCAGCCAGATGTAGCAAGACTTTCTGTACTTTCATTTACTAACTTAATGAGCTAGGAAATCATTCTTGTGTTCTCCATGCAACTAGAAAACAGAGATTCTCTCTTAATTAGCTGATATATCTATTTGCGTAATTTGTAACAGATTAAGGTTAATCAATTACCCTTATTGGTGGAATGAGTAAAACAATTTAGCAGCCCTAAGCATTAAATATTGAAATCAGCTTAAACTGCTGCTTCCTTTCAGTAAACCACTCTTCTCTGCCCTCTTAACTGAAGGGGCTTTACCTAGGGAAAGTCCTTCTGAGTTTGGTAAATAATTTTGTTAAGGATACAGATGTTTTTACTGCATATGGGCAGATTGGCTTAGGTAAAATAAGTGACATGGCTGTATAGAGAGGTAAGTACTTTCTGCAGGTAAGGTTATTTATGCATATTGGCTATATGCAAGTTGATACCCTTGCATGTATCCAATAAAGCCACAGACAGACATTACACTTTTACCAGTGTCAATGATCAGAAACCAGTCCATACTCGTAACAGACGCTCATCACACACAGACTGGTTTAAAAATGGTGGAACCTGGTTTAAGATTGTCCCTGCCACCAAAGAGTGAATGTGTGCTTGGTTTGCTGCTGCTTACAGAAATCTGCATAACTTAAACTGATTCTGCCTTGGACTTTTTGAATATCTATACCTAACCTAAAGGTCTACTAAGTAGTCTCCCATTTATGACAAGTTAGAAGGGCTTAGTCCAGACTTGAGTGATGAGTAGATACTGGACTTCCCCAACAGAGTGAATTTAAGCCTGTGCTCAATACCTACTTTAATAAATTGTCTGTAAATCGTCTTTAATAAATACCTACTTTAATAAATCACCTTTTTTAATTCTATACAAATGGAGGCTTATCTGTTTGTATCACTGGAAACCCATACTTACTAGTGAGGGTTTGAAGCACTGAGTGTTAGATCTGCATTTAAACACCCATGTAAATCTTGGTCTGTATAACTAATGGCCACAAAAAAGGTTAAAACATTGATGGACTTTAATTAATGAAAGTAAAGACAAAAACAAAAGGGAAACATTGTTGCACACTATTGATTTTTTTTTTCTCTTCATTGAGATGAATAATGGCTTGAGGTTTTAGACAGTAGTAATACAGTTCTGGTTTATTTTAGATATTAATTCATATTTTTACTATTTTCTTTTTGACTGCTGGTGTAAAAAGTCCTTTATATTCTCATGTTATTTGTGAGAGAAGCAGATATGGAATTGAAACCTTAGATTGCAGTTTTTCAATCACTCACCTTCACTCCTCTTTAGCATCATCCATCACTTTAATTATTATTCTTTCACGATGGAGAGCCAAAGGGCATAGCAACAACAAGAACAGCAACAAAAAGGCAAAAAAAAATCCACCTATATTTCCAGGCATAAAACAATGCGCAGAATTTCTGAAGAGCATGCCAGTTTATCAAGCCACCTGGAAAAGATTTGGGTTATTAGTGATAGGCAATTTTGAGAGCCATTTGAAATGTTGATAAAGTCCATAAAACATCACCAGTGAGATTCATAGGCGAAAAAAATGAAGTAGCCTTTTGGCCAATTTTTGCACTAACCCCAGTGTTGAAAACCATTCTGTGTGCAAGCTTCAAGGGTGAGCACTCTGAAGACCATGCTTAGGACAATGTACTTGCTGGACCCAGTGAGAGTTTGGCCATCGACTTCAAAGGAAGCAAGTGCCTAATAGCTCACTGAAGTGCATTATAGCTATATAAATGATAGTCACAAATGAGTTGAAACTGAACTAAGCTTTTCATACTTGGATGATATTCTTGTTTCTTAGGGACCAATTGTACTATCTTTTTGTTTATGCAATACCACAAATGTGAACATTAAATTGACCTACGGGTGAAATACATTTTCATTTTCCAAAAACAAGGAACTAATGTACTAGTAAATGTTTGTGTCAGGAGATATGCACACAGCCTTGCCATCTAGCAAAGAGTTATTTGTGAGTCTATATTTTCAGACATATTACTTGTCACAGTTTCACTGTTGATACAGAGTCAGTAGACAGTATATAAGTAATTTCACTGGGAGTTCAGTCAGGCCCTGAATACATTCAGCCAGACAGGGAGAAACCCCTGCCCCTTTTTATTCCCTACAACATAAAGGGACAAAATCATCTTCTCTCATTCTTGTTTAGTAGTGAGCAATTTTTGCCTTGATTTTAATAGGATTGAACGAGTTGTGAGGCTCCTGCTTGTTTATAAGGGCAGGAGAGTTGGTCCCAAACTCTGTGCAATTTCACCTGCATATATACATTAATCTTATTGTAATGGGGAAAAAAAAAGAAGCAGAGTGGTTGCTATCCAACAATCAATATTTGCTAATAGTGCTTTGGCACATATTGACTTCCCAAGAGCTACCATTAGATTTGCCTTTGGTCAGTTAGCCCATTTTTAAGATTCTTATAAAGCATTGCCTTCTATAACATGTCTCCCTGTATTTTATGAGTTGCTGTCACAAAACCTGAATATAATTAACGTCTCTGGGATTCCCTCACATTCAGTCTTCCCTAAAATGTAACAGTTAATTGAGTGGAAAGTGAATTCACCATAGTATGAAACTTGGAAACAACTGATGTTTGCAGCATTTGCTACATGCTCTTATATAGTTAATAACATAATTTTTATATAGTTCTTCTTTATTTACACTTGCATACATACATGTAACATACTTGCATGTAACTTACATAGGTCATATATAGTTAACAACATAATATATAGGTAATAACATAACACAATATATCTGCCACGCCTCTGTGCGAAGGAAACAATTGCACCCTTAGGGGTAACTGAACTATTTCAGTTGGTCCCAATACTACAGTTTTGAGCAGAGAATTTCTATTATTTGAAAGCCTTATACTTGGGAACTAGCAGACGTTACCCAGCACACAGTCAAAGCAGCTCTTTGTCTTTTATAAATACACTAAACAGGATCCACCATAGAAATAAACAAGGCTTTTAATTGTTTGCTGTGATGAGAATCAATGAGTTTATCTTTAGCTACAATGTACACCCACCATTTTTTCGTGCAGACAATTAAACACCAATTTGCGCGGACAAAATTGCAGACAAAGGAATTAGTTTCTGCATCAGCAGTTCTTCATTAATAAATACAGCTGAAATGGGTCTGCAAGGGATTTGACAGGCAAAACACTGACATGCTCTCTTCATCAGTGACTTATTGCTTTTGCCTTTCTCCGAGTGCCTTTTGAAGCACTTGGAAGCTTAGGTCTATCAAATGAGGTGTTGCTAACTCATGTGCATGTCTGTGGGTGTTTTTGCACATGCTCCAGAGGTGTGGTGGGTGGGGGCCTTTAATTAGAGGGGCTCCAAGTGCTTTAATTTAATTTTTTTTATATAGTTTAATAAACTATAGTCTAATTAAAGCGCTTGGAGCATCTCGTGTATCAGCATCCCCATGCTTCAAAGTGGTGGCAGGAGCGCCTCATCATATGAGCTTTAGTTAGTGCCCCTGCCGCCATTTTTTTCAGCATGGGGACACTGATACACAAGACGCAGAGACTGGCTGGAGCGTGGTAATTACCATGCTCCGATTGAGTCTGCTCCAATGCGCTGTGATTAGGCCCTCATGCTTCTTCTGCCCCTGCAGTGCGCAAAGACAAAGGTCAGTGGATTTGACCTGGGTCTCATCCACAAGTCCCAGGAAGCTTGGCTTCTCCATGTCCTTGGGCTATTGTTCCTTTAGACAGGCTCCTCAATGGATTATACTACAGGCAGGGATGCCTGAAACTAGAGAGGCCATGAGGTATTCTCCCTGGAGAATTTAAGCTGCATTTGGCCCTTTCCAATTTCTACTCCCTTTCCCCACTGCCACATGCAATTCTTTAATCCCTCCCGTTCAGCAGGCAATGGTCACAAAGCATTCAGGCATAGCCCTGTATACAGAACAGAGCCCTCCCAAGACGAGCACAGTCATTCGTAATTTAGGGAATGATGTGGCATTGATTTTAGAGCTTTAGACGTTGCACTATCTAAAGACCAAAGGAATAGTAGGAGAACTTGAAAGTAAAGTAGACTTGACATGAGTCAAGGAGATGGGCACTACCGGATTTACAAACTGCTTGAAACCTCTCTCTTTCTCTCTCTTTGGGTGTCAGATTTGATGATACAAAGTACACAAAGTTTGTCACCTGTGGTTTGTGTTTTGAACAAAGATTCATCTCTAACCTGGACACTGGCTATGTTTCTAAAGAGGTCATGTGTGAACTGAATACATTGGATTCAGGAGGGATGAGAGGTTCCTTGGCTGCTCTGCAATTTTCTGTGCCACACGGAAGCCGCGTGTGTCCATGCTAAACTGCTGTTTCTGTAGAAGAGATTATGGCTGTCATTTCCGCGAGCCAAAAGCAGTCCGGTGACATAACTTCCAGTCATGTGGGAGAAGTGGGCTAGCTGCTTTGCAGCACTGCTTTCCCTAGTCTAATAGAGAAATTGTACTTTTAGATTCTCTGATGTATGGCGAATATAAAATCAGGCACGTAATGGTCACAAAAAGAAATTTCACGCTGGATATTTTAATTGAAGTTTTATTTATGCAATTTTACTCCAGCTGAAATAATAAAAAAGTACCGTCTTTAATGCAAAAGGGGTTTCCTTTGTGTTTCATTAAATATTTATAGAAAATTCAATTGACTGTGCCACTTAGATACAGAAAAGGAATCTGGTTATTTTACATTTTAAGTGTTTTATGTCACATACAAACACAGACTGAATTCTGGATTTCTTCAACCTAACTGAATATGGAACAGAATATAAAAACCATCACTCCTAATTGGTGCAGTTCATTAAAATAAGAAATACTGCTATTCTAGGAAAAGAAAACATTTATGTATATGATATAAAGAAAACTCTGGCCAAGATATTCAAAGCAGAGTGTCTCGCATTAAGCATGTAAGACTGTATACTATTGCAAATATATATAATAGCCAAAAATGCCAGGAATCCTCAGCTCCCACTGACTTCAGTGAGCATGTGGGTGTCTGGCACTTCTGAGATGGCCTTTATTTGGGTGCCCAAATATGGATTTAGATACCTAACTTTAGATTTCCACATATTTATCTTGGGGCCCAATTTTCTGACATGATAACGGCTTCAACTGGCTTTAGGTGCCCAACATCTCCAAAACGTAGTAATGTTCTGGATGCTGGAGAAGACACTGTGTGAGGATTTAAGAATATTAATGTGCAACTTAATCACTGAGAGAGAAAATAGAACATAAATTAAGGGAGTGAAATGTTAATTGTGTGCCACTGTCCTTGAATATAGTTGGGTCTTTAGGTAAGAAAACCTGGGAAACAATTTAAGATAGCAATATCGGGATATTCAGTAATTCTAGGATCCTTTTAATTTTCCAGAGCTGGGTACTTTGATATCAAAAGAAGGGAAGAACTAAACATTTGTACCATCAGTCTTATTGTTTCTAAGACATGATTAGTTGAGGAAGTTTTTGTTCTTAGTAAATAACATTTTGCTTTAAGGAGGCCGTTTGGTCACTGATTACTTCTTCCATTGTGCTGAAGGGAATGAGATTGCAAAGTTTGGACATATGTCAGGACTCCAGGCAGGCTCTGGTCAGAGGATGACAGAGTAATGAGATCCTGTCCAGAGCTGAACAACAGCTAGAAACATTAGCATTTGGAGCTTATCAAGAAGATAAGAAGAGAGGCACGGTTTGCACGGTTATGCTAGCACCCCACACCATTAAAAATTAAAGCTCAATATAAAGGGGCATGGTTAAACCTTGTGTAAGAGATCTAAAATATCGCAGCCCATCTTTTTTTTAACAAAACAAGCAAGCTACGTGCCACTACTTACTATTTAACTGTTTCCAAGAGTTTCAAGAAAGAAAGAATCAAACGGATGTGATATTCTCTTACAAAAGCCTCATCCTTTGTCTCATCATTTGCTGATGTAAAATAGTAATATTTTTCCCACCACTTCACCATCTCTTTTAAGTGCTTCTGGAAGAACCTCTGAGTCAAAACAACTACCAATGCACCCACTTATTTCTGATCACTAGTAATAAAGAAAGGCATCTGCATAGTGCTAATAAATATGCACAGACAATACTCAGCAATATAAAAGCCCTTGCATCTGCACGGAGAAAAGTACTAGTCAGTAGAAGGTGTTGAGAATGTGATGCAGGGTGAAAACAAGATACTTCTAGGCCACAGACACAAATCAGTGGGTAGAAATGACATGTTCAGGGATAATATTTAGGATTCCCAGTTTCTCCTGTTACCATCTTAGGATAACAAGTCTGCTTGAAAGCCACCCTTGGAATGGGTTGCAACAGGTCCTACATATAATAGGAACATGCATTGTGCATGGCTTTTCCTGAAACCAAATCTTTTTTTTCTTTCAAATGCAAATACAAAGGTCACTCGTTGTTTGAATTTCGGCGATACATTTTATTGTATTTTATATTCAGAGAAATGCTGTCAATGTTGAATACTGTAATGCATTTGAATAAAAGTGTTTTATTTCCCACTGGAATTTCATGCTGCTTGTGAATTTATGAATTTGATTTCCAAGGGACAGTACTAAGCTCAGAGCAATTTTCAAAGGGGCAGGCAGAAAGTCATTAGCAGTGCTCCAAAAATAAATTCTACCTTTTCTGCACCGGCAAGATTTGTGATCTTGGTTCCCTTCACATTACTATGATTATTCATTGGTTATCTTTTTGTTACTCTTAAAGTCATTGGAAATAAAAATATTTCATATTACATGTGTCATTTCTCCTACTAGCCTCTTAAATCTTCTATTACTATAGGTTATACTGAAGATAATGATACATTTGTACCAAAGCACCTAATTCAGTGCTTTCAAAAACTAACATCTGAAGAGGGCAATAACTGTTATCTGGGCTATAACATCCAACATGAGGATTTCACCCAAGGACTTTTCCTGTTACTTTTCATTGAACAAACATTCATTTAGTTGGTCTGGGGTTTTGCTTTGTTAATCAGTGTTAAGAAAACAATTTACCTTTAGCTCCCAAGTGCACTGGCTTACTCTACAGGCCAGGTATATGTGAGTGGATAAATCACAGTCCTGCCTCCTCCAATGCCCCATGTATTCCTGTCCTCACTGACTGAAGTGTTGCATGGATAGCATGTCCTTCACTCCCCTTAATACAGGGAATAGGACTGTCATTGTTTCTTCCATAATGGTGTTTGGGCTAGAAAGGATAGGACTCCTTGGGACCCTCTCACTTAAGCACAGACCACTCAACTGGGCACACCATTATTCCTTTATATAATCAACCTCCAATTACTCAGCACTTGCTACTCACAGTTGCACTGCACGCCAACGGCAGATTCTGTTTGTGACAGTCATGTCCCAACATCGTTCAGTACAAATGTAATGCGCTGGGAAATGGGCAGGAACGCTGGCGTTCTGTTGGTCTATCTAGGTGTTCAGTGCTCACCATGTGAGCATGGTATCTGCCAATAGGTAACAACGGTTAACTGTCTGGAACGGAGTTATTTCGTTCTTTTTGATCAAGTCAATGCACTCTATTTGTCCTGAAGTAACCAGAAACCCTCATTTCCCTGAACAGTGGCAACCATACTCTCAATTCCCGCATCATCACCCAGACAAACTCACGAGATAGTAAGATGCATGAAGAATCAACCTCTCAGGGCTGCACAAAAGAGTGGAGATTTGCTGTTCTAGTCTTCATGTTTACAGTTCATTTGTAATACAGCAAGGGTTTCATCAAAAAATATTTGGTTTAAAGAAAAAAAGAGAGAGATGCACAGCTGAAAACCAGTTAATTCCTATGCCA
Organism: Gavialis gangeticus; assembly: GCF_001723915.1. Lineage (NCBI taxonomy): Eukaryota > Metazoa > Chordata > Crocodylia > Gavialidae > Gavialis > Gavialis gangeticus. Next base: position 8,070,170 of record NW_017728997.1, read on the forward strand.
CTTCATGGCAGGATGCTGTTTTCTTTGAGTCGAGCCCAGTGGAATTTAAGAGCGCAGGCGCTGGAGAGCGCTTTCAAATTACGAAGAGAACAAAATAGTTCTCGTTGTGTTATTTCCCAGATCATTTTAGCTGTTTCTGTCTTTCCAGTTGAAAGTGCCTGAAGTAAGACTAATCAGCTGGTCCTCCAGGGGGGAAACAAGGCTACTGGAAATAAAAATAATAAATCATTGTATTTTACTATAAAGAAGCAATATGCATTAAGAGAATGACTTTTATAATCTTACATTACTGTCTTTGACATAGCAAACTAATAACACAAGAGGTTAATTTAAGGATGATTTTTCTAGCAAATTAGTGGATTAGCACTGTTATGTACAAACACACATTTTCTACTTACTGCTGAAGCATTCAGGCTCTTTCATAGAAAAAAAGCAATATACAATGCCCAAATATAAACACACTTGTTTCCTACTTCCTGCACTTTAGTCAAGGTGACTTTTTTCCTTATGCATAAGCACATTGTAAGGGAAATAATCCACTAGGGACTGGTCAGTCCTAAGGTTAATTAGAATCCTGGTTGCATTGAATTTAATTAGGATATATTTAAGGCCCTATTTCCTTCAAAGATGTAATTCACATGGTTTCAATACATTTCTTTTCAGCTACTTGTTACTGCTGTTTATCCTGAAAGGTTTTTTTTTTTTTTTCTTCAAAGAAGAGACTATTTATTATTTGTTTAGACAGCGCCTAATACAGTAGACACCTGTGCTAGCCTCCAAGTCCAACTGTGATATCAGTGTTGGTCATGGATGAGTATCTGAAGGTGTAGAAAATGTATAATGCAAACCAAGGTAGTGGGAAGACCAGGTTAGTTGTACCTGCATTCAAAAAAAGCTGTATGTATTTTTAGCTGGGCTTTTCACAAGCTAGGCAAATAACACCTATCTAAATATTTGCACAGCCATTCTAGATACATTTTTATTTCTTACAATGGCAAAAGATATTTAACAGCTGTGGAATCATTTCTACCCAACCTTTCCAAAAAGAGCCCCCAGAAGTAATGTCTAAAAGGTTGTAGTCCAAAAACAAAAGACATCAGAAAGCTAAGAATAACTTAAAGTGCAAAATTACTTTAAAAAATGTATGCAGCATTAATTCTACCTGACTAGGTATAGAGATGACACATAAAATAGCATATGTGTTCAGAAACCAGTGTATACCTGTAAATGAACACAAGTTCAATGCACATAGACTGGTCCAGTCTAAGATAGACCTGGGTCAATGTGGTATTAGACTTCAGCGATTTAGTTTAGACCAGTTTATCGCACTTCTGTACCAGATCCCCTAGCAATTCAAGATAGGTCACGATCTGCCGCATCCCAGGTGTCTTTGTGGCTCCCTGCTGCCCCCGACTTTGCATGAAGGTGTGTCAGAACTCAGCTCATGCTTGGCTGCTATAGCCGAGCACCTAGCTGGCCCTGTCCCGGAGCTGTCACAGAGCCAAGGCAGCAAAGTCTTTGTCCCTAGCATCCTGACTGTGCCCATCAGTGGGGCTAGGCAGTGGGAGACAGGGAGAGTAGAGGCCCCTGGCAGCTGTGCTGGCTCAGGTCTGGGGGACTGGGACTGGGCCCAGGTCCACATGGCAGGGGACTCTGCTCCTCCTCCCCTGCATGCTGCCTAGTCCAGCTGACAGGTGCAGGCAGGATGAGGGGCTGGGAGACTTGTGGGAGTGCCCCCCGCCTTCTGGTCTTGACCAGTGCAGGCAGCCTGCACACCCCCTCCTACCCGCCCTGAAGGGGGAACATCTGTTCTGTTCACTCCCAACCTAAGCTAGGGCACTTAGAGTAAAGTGCAACATGTAGATCACTTCAGTCCTGGACTTTTCAAATGTCTGTACCTATCCCCTCTTAATTGTCCTTAGTAGAGTGGGTCTCTAACTAGAAAACACAAACAAACTGTGAAGTCCATATGCCTATACAGATCTGAGTAGTTCTGTGGATTTGGACAGCCCTACTACATAGTTAGGGTAAGCAGTTAGTTAGTTAAGCGTGGACTGGGGTGAGACAAACCCAGAACCTAATAAGTTTGATGCCATAATGGAAACTACCTTCATTTTACTTTAACATTGCTGAGGAAATAATGGGTGGATCTCTTCACCTGCGGGAGCAAGTACGCCATGATGATGTTACCCCAAGAGTGGGTTTTGCACGTTGTCCTATCAGAAGGATGAGGTTTCCTGGGAGCCAAGCCTAACAGGGACCTTTGTTAAAATCCTGCTGACTTCAAGGAGGGCAGCATTTCACCCTTGTTGCCTCCACTTTTTCTCCAGTGCATCCTCAGATTTCCTGACAGATTAACTGGGCCCGTCGCTGGGGCACTCCACCGCAAGACTGGCTCTCTCAAAAGTGTTAATGCTGCCTCTAGCCACTGCTTTTCGTGAGGATTATTTTGATGAATCTCTCCCCCCTGTATGCCGGAGAGACTGTAAATCAAAAAGTAATTGTGTATACTGTATTTTTTGTTCAGAGATTTTGGTGTGCAGTAAAGTACTACCCAGCTCTGGAGTTTGTCAGGACCAAAGCAGCTGTTAATCTTATAGCGATAATGTATCATTGTTCCTGAGGATGCACTTCTGAGGTTGAAAGCACATTTGGAACCCTAATCTGAAGCAATTCAGGTACATTGAAGTGATGGAAGATTGTTAATGTATTAAAATGAAATTCAAGATAAATTTCTCTTCTGGAAAGAAAAATCAAAGGAACTGCTTTTGATAGCATTATGAAAAATATTTTAAGTTCCCATTCCACGAACCATCTTTTAATTACATACAGGTCAACACAGCTGCTCATATCAAACAGCATTTAGGATTGTGCTTTAATCCAATACATTTGGTGGAAATGTTGTATTTTTATTCCTAGATTTACAGCTTAAACCTGTAATGATTAACCTTGCTATGAAAAAGGACAGAATCCTTTAATGATGTAAGATATCAAAGGAGTCCTATCATAAACTCTATAAAACGGATACATGCTATCTTCACAAGATGGGCACTATTTCCTTGAAGAAAAAGGAAAAGTAGTGTGAACAGCGAGGCTCTCTCTGGGTGGGAATGTTTTTCTTAGTATCATTTGTGCAGGCACAGGTTAGTTTTATTTTTAATTATTTGGCATAAAGCAAGGACTTAAAGATATTTAGGTTTGTAGTTAAACAGGAGTGCATATATGTGTGTAACAAAGTCAAATCATTCCCCATCATCTCTGATTTTTTAAAGGGACATTATTGCTAACAATTGCACTGGCTTATTTTAGGGGCATTTTGTTTTATTCGCCTGCTTTGCTTTTGCAACGCAAGTGACTTTGTGCCGCAAACAGAACATGTACTCTCCATGAAGCTTTCTCCCTTCAGTAATCTTTTATTGTTAAGTATTGCTGCTTTGCGTGGGAGCCCTGCTGTTTATATACATGCAATTAGATGGCAACATTTTTCAGCCCCACTTGTCTGTCATATATAGGCTATATCCTGTTTTTTAGATCACAACTTGCCAGGCTGACTTGTACTGTTCTCTTCTGCTCTGTGTTTAACTTCCTTCTACATCTCATCATTCAAGGCTCCTTCTTGTGTCCAATCAGTTGGTAGCTAGAGTGTTTGAAAAATAAATAGAATTTGTCAGCTCAAATAAAAAAAGTCACTCTCTGTTTCTTCATGTTACTGTTCTGGAAAGCTTGTCTAGTTGCTCAGTCTAATGACCCTGATCCTTATAACTGTGTCAACAAATGGCATGGTCGAGTGGCCCCTTCATCACACATTTCTCCTCTAAAGAGAACCAATCTCTTATGCATATTTGCTTCCCACTTACTTTAGGATACAATGCGCTCTGTCTTGTAATGCCTTCAAAGTGATTTCCAGAATGATGATTAGCTGTTTTGCTCTCCTCTTTCCCAATGGAAAAATGCTTCAGTACATGTCTCCTGGGCTGGATATAGATACTCAAAAAGCCTGAGGCAGAATTGATCTAAGTTGTATGGTTTTCTGTGGGTGGCATAGTTTAGATCAGTAGCCCATAGAACACACAAGGCACAGATAGAAGTGACACTGTTCACCCAATTTGGCCACTGAAAGCATGCTACAGTCATGACCAAACACAAGTGCATGGCTGCAAAGTGCTTTAAAGGGGTCTGATACCGTAACAATCTGAATCCTCATTGTTTGAAGGTTCAGTTGAAGATGCTCCAAAATGGACTGCCTTCATTAATGTCTGTCTGTGTAACACAGCTCAGCGCTGCTCCCAGTGCTGTTTTTGGAATGGGAGAGGTGGAAGAGAGTGGAGGGAGTTCGGTTTGGGTTTTTTCAACTGGTGCTGGTGGGTGGGACAGGTAGATTGAAGACTTCCCCCCTGTTTAGGGAGGGGGGTGGGCTCCAATCCAACCTCCAGTGCCAGCTGGAAAAACTTCAGATTGAACTCCCTCCACTTCCTCCCCCACCCCCCATTCTGAAGACAGAGCCAGGACTGGGAAGGGGAAGGGGCAGGACTAGGGGAGAGTGGTTTCAGACTTGGAGCTACCCCAAATTGCAACTGAGTGCCTCAACCCCTAGGACCTAACAGTGAACATCTGTTGAGTCGAGAGGATCGCTGGGAGTTACAGCTGGGAGCTGCACCTGTCTGCACCTACATTTGCCCTTTGGTTGGGGAGGAAGGTGAGGGGCACAAAGCTTATACTGTGCTCTGCCATTTTTAAACAAGTTTGTGTGTGTCAAACTTCTGTTCTGTTACAGGTATAGACCAGTTTCTGATCACTTAAACCAGTAAAAGTATAATGTCTGTACTCAGCCCTGATAATACACTAGGACTTTTTTACCTGTTCAGTATTGCAGAGTGAAGGTAACTTCTTTTTGTGACAAACATGTAAATCATGCATGTTATTCAATTTTTTATTATCCAAAATAACCAGTCTTCATTTGCTCAAAATTCACCCCCTCCCCCCACCTCCTCTCCAAAGTTAGTTGTGCTGACTTCCAACTTTATGAGGAAGATATTCACTCTTTTGTGGAAGACAGTGCAGTGAATTTTGCCCCTTACACATACCTGAACTTTGCATTGCATATTTCCATAGACATGTAGCATTGATGATGTATGTACAGTAACCTAATAATTAAGAATAAGTGAAAGAAAATCAAATGTCCTGATGTGATTCTTACCTGTTTGCTTCTCTTTTATCATAGCTAGATAAAAAGAAAGAACCTTATCTTCTCCGTGTCATTAAAATATCACACATCTCAGCGCAAGAAACAGTAAGAGCAATGCTCTCATTTTCCTCTCTTCCAGTAGCTAATGAAGACTTTAGAGCAATGGGGGAATGATTGTATTTATTTCTTAACTCTCATAAAGGACAAATACACTGTTGCATGGGTCAGAAGAGCTGATTAATGTCAGTGTTCCCTCGATATACAGAAATGTATGTAGAAAAGTTCCACGGAAGTAAATGGGTGTTTTGTGACTGCCTTCCCTGATTGGGCCCCAGGTAAGTGATAATTCATGGAGGCACTTCTATGGCAAATGTGAAAAATGAAAATGACCTATCCATTAACTTAATCATGATTCCATCCCTTCTCTAAGGCAAATAAAACACTAGATGGAGGCAGATGTTGTTGTAATTGAGGTCTTTTTTCTTATTTGAAAGAACCAATTTCTAAAGGTCATTGATGGAACCTGCTGGAAATAAGCCTTTAGAGTATGAATATTGATGGCTGAATAAAGCAGGGGTCTTTGGAAGGAGGATCATGCAAAAGAACCACGACTGCCTTAAGAAAATGATGGACCAAATCCTGCTCTCATTTGTGAGGCTATAAATCTAGAGTATCTCTTTTAACTTCACTGCAACCGAGAACACTCTTCATCCTGTTGGAATGAAGTGTCAGGCAAGATGGACATGATTGGAACACAATTTATTACAGGTTAAGTCTGCTTTGTCCTAGGAAAGTGGACAGGTGGAGTGGTTTTAAGAGCCAGAAACCAGACTGATGCTTGGCAGTCACAATCAGATTCTTGGCTCACACTTTGCTCCATGGAGGGGGTCACCTGTACAGCTCTGTACCAGGCACAGGTACTTTCCCGGGAATTCCAGTGCCTCTAAACTGGGTGAGGCATGGGGGGGAAGGGGCTCTAGCCAATCCCATCACAGCTTTGCTGTGGAATTTTGACTAATTAGCTCCACAGTAAAGCGTCACCGTATACATGTGCACCAGTATTAGGGTGCAATAAATTAACTCTGCTATAAGATCTGTCCCCAACAGTACTATCTTATGACAGAGAAATTTACTACACTGAAACGCAGGTGTGTATGCTGACCGTGGGTGTAAATTGTGCCGTGTCAGCCCAGCCAGCTGGGGGCATGTCCTTTCCCTGCTCAAATTGCTGCTGCCCCAGGTGTGCATGTAGATTCTGCAACCGAGAGCAGTTTCCTCCAGCTCAAATGGCTCTGGAGTTTATTGCGTCACCATCATTTCATATGTAGATGCACCCAGTAAGAGAAGGCAAAAGTTCTTCTTTCACCTGTACTGCTATCCTCAATTTAAACAGTCTGTCCAGATGGAGGAGACCCCTAAAGCCCATATTTCCTTTTGCAGCCACCTATGTCATAATTGTGTCCAAAAACAAAAGACACACCATACTGGGTCAGACCAATGGTCCATCTAGCCCAGTATCCTGTCTCTGACATATCTTTGACCCCCCCGACTCCCTTCCCTGCGTTCACATTTGTTGTCCCAGTAAATCAGTTGTTGTGTTTCCAGTAGCCTCCCTAATTAAGGGAGGCTTGAAGTTCTCTCCATGGGCCTATGTCCACTGAACCAAGGCATAATAAATACTAGTCCTGTCTCCAAGACTGGCAGAAGACAGAGCACTGAACTGGATAGATCTAAAATGAACTATCCCCTATCCACTATGCGCCCTGATATCCACTACTATTGGTTCAGAGATGCTACAGGAAACATTTCCAACCTTTCTGTTTAACAGCTATTAATAAATGAATCATCAATTAATTTTTCTAGTCCTTTTTTTTCCTAAACCTGGCTCTGTTATATGCCTCCACCACCTCCTGTTCCACTGAGGGTCCTGAACTCTCCTAAGCCTAGAAAGAAGGTGATTGAGGATATGACAGAGCAAGAAAGAGAGATAGGGAAAGGGAAGCAGGGGGCGTGGGTGGGGAGAGAGGGAGAGGGAACCATTTTTTGTTGTAGTTTATTCTTTTGTTGCGTCATGCTAAACAACTGAACTTGTCCTTTAATTCTTGCACTTCAGCTCATACTTTTGTTAGGTGATGAATGTATCCCTACATTTTCTCTGAGCCTATTTTCACCTTAATTCTACTTAGAAAGTTGACATAACTGGTCTGAGACATCATAAAAGAGTTTATTTTGCAGGTTCATAAGTAGACATAAGTCTCTGGTGCCTACTGTCTTTTCTTGTTAAGAGCTAATTACTTACTTAAAATTCAGTATTTATGTTTAAATTTCATGTCTCTCTAAAATATTACTTGAAAACAGAATGTTATTTACTATCATTGCCTAACCGTTAAGTTGTCAAAGGGGTTTTCTCCCAAGTATTTTAAAAAAAATAAAATTAAAAGAAAAATTCTTCCTGAGCAAAGACCATGTATGCCAAGTTTTAGAGCAAATGTTTATAGCTATTATAAACCTTTGAAGAATGAGGTTTATTATGCCTGTGCTGACACAACTTTAACTATCATGGCACAAACAGTACTGCTAAAATACATCTCCCTTGGACAGCTGGTATGGTCTGATACTCAGCAGATAAAAGAAATCAAGGAGAAAGACCAGTTTAGGCTAGAATATAAGAGCAAGATAAAAGTCATCACAAGCAACAGTCTCTCTCTTAACCAAAAGGAGAAGGTCAAAGAGGTTCATCTTTCTAAGAATGACATATAGCTGAAATACATGGTCCCTCTCCAGGCAAATGGAAGATAAATTTACCAACGTCCTAGAAAAAAGGATAGATCGATGATAAGAATTATGTTACATGATAGCAAACTGTAGCACCAAGTAGAGTAAGAAAATAAAGTAACAGATAGCTTCTGAGTAGGAAAATCAGAGGAAAGTTGGCAAAGGAGAGGCATGTCATGTCAAGACAGATGACAGCTAGGAGGATGCTGGTCAAGAGACCCATGAAAGGCAAAAAAATAAACTAGCTGCACCGAGAAGTGGGAAGGCAAAGTAAGAAAAGCATGTGGGAGGACAGAGAGGGGTTTATCCAGCAGTGGAAATAGTGCAGAAGATTTAAAACAAACTAAAAGTTGTGGAGAGTTTGCAAACTCAGTTATTGATCACCTCCACCAGGAAGAACTTCTAACATCTCCCAGGTTTATGTAGGACACAAAATGGGAAGCTCTAGCCAATTTACTGTTCTGCAAAGCAGAACATTAGGTAGGCATTGTTTTCAAGAAAGTTGTTGATACCGGTACTACATTTCCTGCTTGGAGGAACCCATATGCTACTGTTCTTTCAGCCGGCGGAGAAGGACACAAATAAATATGCCAAGGTGCTGTAATATTGTAACAGCAGCTAGTGAAAAGCAGTTTCTTATTACTACTTCTGTACGTCTCCCCTTATTACATCAGTAATTATATTACATGGCAACTGCTGATTACATCTGTGCTGGAGGTATGCAGTTGTGCAACCAGTGATCATTACAGGTTTTTTTGCTAGTCCTCATAAAACAAGAAGGGCTCCGATACTTCTCTAGCAATGCTCACAGTGTGTCAGACTGGCAAAAATCAGTTTTCACAATCATAACTTTGATTTTCGATTGCAAATCGCCATAGAGAAACAGATAAATAAAGATTGCATAATTCATACTTAGGCTAAAAGAAATTGGTTTAAATGTGCCTCGCTAGTTAGGGTTTGCAAATATCTCTTAGGTCAGTGCATTTTAACTTTTTCAGACTCCAGGGACCCCCTCCATAACTTTTGTAAATTGAGCGGCATCCAATTTCAAAAACTAATTAATTTATTTCAGTACCCTTTTACAATGCATACCTCCTAGCAGGGAGGTGAGCAGCGGGGCAGGGAGCAGCCAGGCAGAGACAAGCCTGAGCCTGCATTTACCTCCACTTATCTCATCACACCTTGTGAAACCCTTCAGAGGATCTCAGGGTACTGTAGCATCCCAGTTGAGAACTACAGTTTTAGGTGATTTTGTCCATTTTGTAATGACCTGAGCTTATTAGAGACAAAGTTGGGTCTTATCAATCTACCCTAGATAGACAGGTGCCTTATTCTCCCTATCAGCTCCCTTTAGGAGATTTAGATTTTGAGAAGTGTTCAGCACTCTGCAGCACTTCTAAACATCAAGCCCCAATAATGTTCAATATTCAAATATTTAAGCAAGCCATTTCTTTTCAGACGCACTAAAATGGCATTCTAGACTGCTGGTTTTGTAGAATTTCCAATATACTATAAAGGGAACACCCCAAAATTTCCACAAAGACCTACAGGGTTAAAGACTTCTTATGCTTTATCATACTACGTAAATTAATCCCCCAAATCCTCACCATTCAGTTCTATTCAGCTCAAGGTGCACAAAGATTCAGGCAGGATCATTTTATACTGTATCAAAGGTCTAATTTCAGTTGAGGTTCAGGCTCATATGTACTCTGTATGAAACTTCACTGAAATGAGATTAGGACAACTGGCATCAGCTGAGGACCTATGCCCACTTTTCCAAGAGTGATGTCTCAATCTTTTCTAATGGATACTTTCATTACACGTGTGTTTGATAGTCCTTTAATTTTGCAAACTTTATTCTTTTGCAATCAGTTGAGGAGCCAAATCATAGTGGGAAAATTAGGCCAATTCTACACTTGGAAAGTTGATAGGGAGGGTTGAAATATAGATTATTCTTCAAAGTACCTTTTACCCAAAAAAAAACATTTTTCAGAAGCTGTAACTGGAGATTTGTAGAACGCTTCATGGTTCATAATAGAGGTCCAGCATTACACGCAACTGCCCAATGAGTTTTGTGACTTCTGGCAAAAGATTGTTTTGAATCATGTCTTGAAAAGTAGGTGTCTAAATCACCGTCTAAATCCAGTTTAGATGCATTAGGAACCCTTCTGAAATGCACCTTTGGTGATTTTCCAATTAAGTGAAAGTCCAAGTAATTGATCAATCAATTAATTACAAAAATTTAAAAATCAAATAGTAAATTTTCTACTGAAACTTTGTGATTGTATTTCGTGCTTGAGGAAATGTTGAGAATGGCCCTTTATGTCCCCAGTTCTCACAGCTCTTCCTGTCTGTCCTTCACACCTAAACCATCTGCTTGTCATTTGTTGGCTCAGCCCATACCTCTTCACAAGCAAACCATCTGCTCAGAGCCTTTAAACTTCTATTTACAATACACTCTCTTTTATCTATTTTACAACTCTTTGCATATGTCAAATTTTAATTACACAGTCACATATTAGGATGTCATCTACTCAGGGGGCTCTTTCTAACAATGGTGCCTGCAAAGGTCTACAAGGCATTGAAAATGTGTTTTATGGCTCAGTGATACATTGTATTTATGAAAAGTGCAACAAATTTTCAAGTGAAGAAGCAGATGATGCATGAAGTCAAAAATTGTTCCAAGACACCCCCAAGTGATTGATGTCTGCATAATTCCACAAATGCTGCCGCTTTATTAAAATACAATAACAATATTAATTTATATGAAAATTCACTTCGGCTCACAGCTAATGTATTTAAATTTTATATAATCTAACAATACAATCTTCCTTCTGTCTACTGTCAGGCCAGAAATAAGGGAAGATTATTTCAGGTTCACCCACTATTGAGAATGCTTTCTCTGTGAGAAGAAAAGGAGGTATATTTTTATAAATGGTAGAAATATGATTTTTTAAATTAATCATTTTGAAGACCTAGGTGAATCTGATCTAGTAAACATATTTGCGTGAAACATACTTGCTCTGTGTGTGTGTGTTAACCTGAAAAAGAGCTTTTGTCTGAGTGAAGAAATTAAAAAGCAATGAAGTCACAGCCATGTAAAACTTCCTTGCTTCTTCCCCCTACATAGAAGTAGAATTGGTAGAAGTGGTTGAAAGATTCTTTAACTAAATATATATGAAAATGCTACTATGATGACTTTTCATTCTGGTCAATTTGCTTGCTTGTATGTCATTTGAACCATGGATTTACCATGTATTTTCCAAGGAGAGTGACTAGTTAGAAGGGCAAAATGCCTTCTCAGAGACTGCAGAGCATGGAGGGAAAAGGACAAATTCTAGTGCTCTGTTCTTGCCTTGTTTTCATAGTAATTTGCGGTTATGTAGTAGTATACAATATTGGTGACCCGGATTTCTTAGATGCCTTGGAGAAGAGACAGATGTCACTGCTCACAGTATATGGAAGCTTATAAAGTATTGCTGCCAATTTCTGACTAGTAATATTTTGTTCAGCACCTTACAGGAATGCCCAACCCCTTCCAAGCCTTGAGAACTAAATGACTTCCCTAAAGTTTCACAGCAAAATTGTGTTAGACTTAAAGTAAGACTCCTCATTGCCAGACTTTTAGTCCTATGCAGCAATTAGTTTTTGAACCATCTTAAAAATGGCAGCGTCTCTCATTGAGGAGCACTACTGCAATCACAAACTTAAAAAAATCCCCATTATTTTCTCCACTTTAAAAAAGAGAAATCAGGGCAGCTTTCAGACAAATTTATCCCTATCAGATTCAGCTGTAAGTCTCATAGAAGTAAGTGGAAGGGCTGACGTCTGTTGAATAGCTAGTTATTTTGTCTGGAATGACCACTGGCTTTCTTGGCTAGGGAGGGACTAGGAAGTTAAGTGTGGGTTCTCACTCTAGCTCTGCCACTGACTCACTGTGTGACCTTGAGCAAGTTAGATAACCCAAAATTTTCCCATCTATAAAATGAAATAGTAATGGTTGTCTGCTTGTTGCAAGTATGAAGCAGAAGGTCTCCACAGTGAATCCTAAAAATAACAGCATTAAGTATAGAAACACTTGCTTGTGTACACATCTCAGACAACATGTCCACACATTCACATAAACTTGGAGAATTCCTCCAGGTTTGTTCTCCTGGTAGAAAAAAACTTACTCAGAGCCTTGTGTACTGACATTTGAATGGTGAGAATCTCAAGAGTGGAGAGCTTGAAGTGCTGACACTGGGCAGCCAGGGGGTGGTTCTGTGCACACATCCCAGTGGGCTCTGCAGGCTCCTTTAGTCTGCTTGGTGACAGATGGCAGCCACGCATAAGGCAGCCCTGATTAGCTGACCCAAGCTGCCCATAGTCAGCCAGTGTTTCCCTGCTGCTGGATTGTGAAGGGGGCATATTCTGCTCTCTGGTGGAGCAGCAAAGTCTAGCAAGTGACACATTGTCTCATGGGAGCAAGGGGAAGGGGCACTGCTGGACAGCTATGTTTGCTTCTGAGAGAATCAATAGCATGTACAGACATTTGCTCTCCCAGGAGAAAATCTGTTCATAGGTTATTTTCCTCTGGAGGAGCCATTTTCACTCTGGGAGAAAAAAACCCTGAACACCTGTACACTCCTGGTTTCTCCTGAGACAGCAGTGTCTCTCCCAGGAGAAACTGAATGTCTATACAACGCCTTAATGGGTGCATCTACACAGGATGCTATGGTGATGCAGAGATGTGCTATGGCAATGTAGCAACCATGTGCATCTACACATGACCATCAGCTAGTTTGCCATAGTGGTGCGCTCCCTCATTATAGTGCACTGCTATGGCAAACTAGAGGATAAAATAACTATGAGCTCAGCATATGGTGCAGTATGGGCTGCTACTGCAGCATGCTTTAGTACTTCCAAAAGGAAGCACTAAAGCACGGCGTAGCAGCAACATCACTGTACGGGCATGTGTAGATGTGCCCAATTTTCCTTGAATACAATTCAAGCAGAAAGTTTTGTTAGAAATTCAACTTCTTATAGCAACTGCTTCCATAACAGACTAGACAACCCCTTTTAACTACTCAAGAGCAAACTGATTTGTGAATGTACTGGAGATGGGTTATCCAGGACAGACAGCTGGGTTTAAGTTAATACCACATATACAGGCAATTTTGGGGTGTTTAGAGGGAAGATCCCATCAATTTTTAGACAGAAAGACTACTAATGTTGCTAATCATTGCCCCATATAATCTTAAAGCAGAACCAATAGACCCACATCAGTACACTGTCTCCGTATGAGATTGCATCATTGTGCCCTAGATACTACTTTTATATTGGGCTCAGCTGAACCATTTATATGTAAGCAGTTTAATGTAGGAGAGCTCAGAGGTGGAATCCTGTAGAGAGAAAATCAACAGCAGGATTAAAACTCTCCCTATCACTGATCCCCTTGCGTCTCTCCCCTCTCATCTCCATTTTTTCCCTTGCCAAGGCATCAGAGCATCAGGCTGGCTGACTTGCACTCATTTTCAGGGAACATTCTTTGATAGCAAACATCCCAACATGTCCAAGTACAGGTGGGTTGCGGTATCCCATTACTGAGAAGCAGGGAGATGAGCTGTACAGTTTAATGCTGCTTTGTCTCTAATCTGACACCACCTGTAGAGTAATCGTTGTTTGCTGAAGTTTTATTAGCTTCAACAGAGCGAGCAGATGTCCTAATTCTAAAATTACATGGTGGACTGGAACGATTCCAAAAGAGCTATTCCTGTTATGCAACACACATTCCACTTTGGGTTTTCATTTTAAACTGCCAGATTCAAAAAAATAAATAAAGAACAGGAACACTTTAAAGGAGCTACTGTGCTCTTGTATGATAACATCCCTTTCCCCTTAGTTAAACTTTTGCTTTCAGTGGCTCAGCAGCATGAGATCAGATGCATAACTCAGATACGTACATGCCCCTTTCCATTTGATGTTCTCAGATATACACATACAATGCCAGATTTTTAAAAGAAATGCAGGAACACATGTCCGTATTGTTATTTAGAAATAACTTCTTTAAAAAAGAAATCTATGCCAGCTCTCAACTTTCCAGCTGTTCTTTTGCTTCATTACTCCTTTGTGAATGCACGATAACAATGTACCAAGGATTGAAGCAATGTGGATTTTTTTTATCTTTTCTGATTACTATAACTGTGATTATTCTCATTTATTCTGCCCTTAATAAGTAGCACATGAGGTATCATTTAGTGATGGAGAAGAAGCTGGCAGAACCAAATAAACAACAGGGAACTAAAAAGATACTTTCCTGAATACTTCTTTTCTTTTCATGTTGTTGAAAAGACTTTCTTATATTGTGGGCAGTGATGATCACACTATACCAGACTCTGATACCTTAGTAGATCCATTAATGTCTTATTTAAAAAAACAAAACAAAAACTTATAGAATCAGATATTACTTGGCAGAGAAAGTGCATCATCAGATCCATGTAAAATATTTGGAATGTCTCTGTTTGGAGATTTTGTTACTGATTTGAAACATGCCAAATTCAGCAGATAAGGTAGATAGTTTTTCACCTTCCCCTATTTAAAGGGTGTATTTTGAGGATGACTAAGCCCACTTAAATAGTAAACTGCAACTTCAGATGCTTCGGTTGGGATAGCTTTTTGCTTGTTGCTCTAGTTCTGTCTGTTCCCATCATGACTCATGCAATATAGCCCTAAGCTGACACACAGCCTGTAAGGGGAAATGGAAAAGCTCATGCAACTTGGGGAAAAATGTGTTCTTGCACAGAAATCTAAGTGTACATGTTTGTGGGATCCAAGCTACTACCAGACAGCTTGCTTTAAACAGTGTGATTATAGATTAGGTCCCGCTTTTACAGATGTTCGCCGGTGCCAGGAATACAATCTAAGTAAATCAGGTGGGGGAGGGGGTGGGGGCAGCTGGGGTTTGGGATGAGGCTAGCAGGTTCATGGGGGTGCTTGGTAGGATCTGGGGGGACAGGGAGGCTGGAAGGCCCGAAGAGGGCTTGGTGGGTCTGGGGTTGTTTGGCAGAATGTGGGACAGTTTGGGAGGGGAGCTAAAAATAGCCTGGTGGGGGGAGAATAGAAAAAGCACGGCCCCAGGGCTGGGACAGGTGATTGGGTTTCTCCAGTCACAGGGCTGGGCTCCAGATGTGTACAGATGTTCATTAGACTGAGCTGACCCATTCCCAATCTAACATAATTCACCTCACTAGGTGAACTACATTAGATTGGGTTGTCCATTTTTTGCCCAAGCTAAGCTCCCTGAACATCCGTCCACATATTAGTAATATCTGTACATAACCTAGGGGATCAGCACAGAGTAGGAAATGACCCACCACCTGCAGTAATGCAAATGTAATTTTAAAATATCCAGCATTTTCCAGTATGTGCTCCATGAGCTGGACTGTGTAGAAGAGTATGAATTAGAAAAACTTCCAAGTCTGGGAACTGAAGGTAGCCCAAGAACATTCCTCTTGTTAAACAGGAGAGCTCCTGCTATGAATTGTGACTGCTGATGCATAGCAGCAAGTACCTGTTAAGTGCCACCCTGCTTATTTTTGGTGTGGGTTTTTTTGACCCTGGGATATCCCAGGGTCAAGAAAACTCCCCGCTCTGCAAAGTAGCAGTGCAGGGAACCCCCGCATGTGCGGTGTGTGGCATTGCAGATGGGCCCGCCGCACCACATACTGCACATCTGGACTCATCTGGATAGTGCCCTAAAACATCCATTTTAAGGATGTTGCTAGGTACATACAATACTAGGACTTGTAGGTTTGCAAGTACCTACATGTGATTCATGAGATAAACCCAGAGATTTCAAATAGGAATTCATAGTTTCAAAAGCATTGTGACCTGCCTAAAAAATATTTTGAGTTATATATTTTTATTTTATGGTGTATTAGATAAATTAGGTTTTGAAATAGGGTTCTGCTAATTTCAGCCTGCCTTGGAAATGGAGGCATGCCATGAGTATAAAAAAAACTGCTGCCCTAAAGTAAATGTTTGTTAATGAGCACAGGATGAGAAATCATTGGTGTCTCAGCAATTATGTTAGAAAAGTGTCAACAACTTGTTGATTAATAAAATCCTAGTACAAACAATTTCCCAACTCAAGCAAAATAAGTTTACTCCTGGTAACTTTTTCTATACAAAAGTTTCATTTACAGAGTTATAAGCAGAGCTAGCAGTACTTGATAAGGTTACTCAACATTTCCTATTATAGCAACCTGTTTTCAGTTCCTTATAATACTGCCAAACTTTGACCATTAAACCTAACCTGAGGCTAAATTTTGGGGGGAAGTTTCAGTTAAAAATATTCTATTTTTTCCTATAAAAGTGACAGAGAAAAATACATTCAGTTACTTAATCTAATAGCTGGGTTTTTGTGTTTAGTCCTGTTGAATGTAATGGGACTGCCTAGGAGCAGAAAGCCAGAGATGCATTTATCTAATTTGTTGAATCAGGGTGTGAAAGAGCAAGAGTATTTGCACTACCAATCAGCTATAATTTAACATTACATTCTGTTGCCATAACAATATGTCATATCTATGGGTTTTAAACATTTTCCTTTGTTTTAAGTGAGGGATGGACACGGGGAATAGAATATGCAACAAAATGAGCTTATTTTTGGAACTACCTCAATCATACATCCAAATGGATCACCAGCTCCATTTCAGTCAATGGAACTGTTAGTTTGGGCAAAAATGGTTTACTTGCATGTGTGAGGGTTATTTTTTATATAGGATCACATTAAATTATTGGTAGGAGAATGGATTTGGGTTGTGACATTTTATGTTGCTGCTATAATCTTTGCCACTAAATTTGAAATAAGGTTTATGGACCTGGTCTAGGTTGGTATAAAGAACTGTTAGCTTTTTCTATCATTTCCAAGGGCCTTCTTTTGTGTTTGCAGGGAAAATGGAACAACTGGAAGCATTTCCATTTTTATGAATTGCTCCCTTGGTAAAGCTGGTAATTGGTACCAGCTCGCACGTGCTTTGCTGTCCTGATCTAAGGCTTAGGGAAGTCAGTAACATGCCTCTGGATTTCAATGAGTTGTGGATGGGGTCCAATTTTTCTATCAGTCATGTTTTTTCATCAGATGCCTCCATTTATGCTTGCGTGTCTGATTTGGTGAATAGTAGATTGAACAGCCCCACATACATTTTGCAAGCAGAAGATACAGTCTGTGATTCTTAGCTTTTCACCTATTTTAGTGTGAATTCATTGAGCACCACAAAGTTCCAGACAAAAAGGATACTTCCATAAGGACAGGAAAAATTGTATGTATTGAGGTCTGTAACTATGATTTCATGGTTGCTGCACCAAAAAAAAAAAAATACCCTCGGGCCTGTGTGCAGCCATAACAAAGGAGAAAGCAAATGACTTAGTGAATGATTTCAGTAAAAATACCATTAAATACCTCCATCACAGTCAAGAGAGTTGCACTGATTTAAGCAGCAGAGGCTTTACCCCGCCTGTTGCAAAGATGGCAGAACTTATTTAAGAAACTCCTTGTGCCAATAAACATGCCAAGTATTATCTCTTGCATCAGATAGCTGATTTTTGGTTCCACAGCCATAAAGAGCTATAAACAATTAGGAGGACCATATCAAACTGGCGAGGCCCATCAACAACACCATGTAGATGCATTCTCAATAAGGGAGGCACATGCATGGAAATGGTGTGTAATGTTACATATATTGCCAAGATTGGGAAGGTGTATTCCTGCAGAAAAGAAGCCCACAGGTGGCCCTGGGTCTACCTTGTCACCTCTCAGCCCTGGAGTAAATACTGATTTCCGAAAGATTCAGTCTTCCAGAAGGACCTGCTCTTGACACTTGCTTTAAGATGATCTCTAATCCCTGTACAAAATCCCTGCTTGTACCTCTCATTTTGTCAGAGGCTGCGGAAGGCAGCTTCGTCTTGCAGTCAAAACATGTCACACACATACTCTTGCACAGAAAGCAGTTGAGGCGGTAATGCTGATCTTGGAACATGTTTGATTTCCTGGCTGCCTTATTTGTTTACAACAATGCTCTTGAAATTGTCTCTACCATCTGTGTGGCTTCTAGTTGTTTGAATGAGAATGAGATATTAAAATGCCATCCAGATGTCTAGATGCATATCAGCATTAACATATTATGCAAATTGTTTGAAAGATATTTCCGCCCCTTCTTAAACAAAATAATATTTTTAGATGGAAGAGAAAGAAGTAAATCTGTGGAGGGTGATGAAAAAAGGAAGAAGAAAAAAGGAGGCACTGACTATACTTGGAAAAACTTCCCAATCACAGCTTCTGAAATAGTTTGGGTACAAAGTATCTTCAGTAGTTGCTGTTGAAAATCCAGGAGAACATCATTGGATAAAAATAACAGTTTAAAATTAAACATTTAACTATGGGAAACACCAGTAAGATGAAAGCTTTGACTAATTTAAATGTAAAAGTTGTGCCTTGTTCATGGCAATGAGTCTTCAGGCACAAAACAAGTCCTTCAGCTGTTAAACAAGCTTTCTCAATATACCTTATGCACTAACTCCGCAATTTTTTATGCATGAAACGTAAGGTTAGGATCCTGAATGACCTGGATAGACTGGGGAAATGGTCCACAATCAACCAGGTGAGATTCAAGAGGGACGAGTGCGAAGTCCTGCACTTTGTGCATGCAATTTTTTCTTCCCAAGACAGACTGGGGAGTGATTGCTTAAGATGCAGTACCACAAAGAAGGACGTAAGGGTTATAGTAGACCATAAGCTGAATATGAGCCACTAGTGTGTTCTTTTTGCAAAAAAAGGTCAACAGCATACTGGTTGTATTAGCAGGAGTGTCACTTGTAAAACAAGAGAAGTGTTGCTTTGAGCAGGAGGCTGGGTTAGATAACCTTGTGAAGTGCCTTCCAGCCCTACTTTCCTATGCTCCTGTGGAAGGTGGCACACTAAAATCAGTGATGGATGATCAGGTTATAGTTCAAATTATTTGCTCATAGGTTTACTATCATAAGTAAACACCATGGCCAAAAAATGAAGACTAATCCATTTTCTCTAGGTTGTTTTTTTAGTAGGCATTTTTATTCTTATAAATAAGAAACATTATGATGGAAGAAAAGTGAAATACCACAGAGATGAAAGCAGCAGAAATGCTTAAAATATGCATTTGGGTTTTTTTTTTAAATCCATGTAGCACAGATTTCATATGTAACCCTTCTGCTGGGCACTAGTCAGCAGCAACAAGGGCTGGGTTCAATTTTGGGGTACTAAATAACTCTGCTTGTAACTCTATAAATGAAACTGTTCTATAGAAAAAGTTAGATTTTACCTTGGCTCAAGCCCTCACCCAGATGACCTGGGAAACACTAAATGACTTACTGGGTTATCCCACATAAACAAAACCCCGCTCCTACAAGCAGTGTAAACACAAAAGACAAATTTATCACAGAAAAAAGAGGAAAACACCAAATGCAATTTAAAACACTGCTAACTACAAGACATAGTCTGTAGGTTGTGCTGTGCCAGAGGAAGGTGCTAGAGAGCGTGGCTCCTTCTGCTGTGCAAGGGGCCCCTCATTGCTCTTCGAAGGGTGGTAGCATGCCACGGAGAGGCTGTATGTGCGTGTGGGAAGTGTGTGTGGCTCCAGACACCAGGCACACACCCCAAAACTTCTTGGCTGGATTTTATGGCCTCCTAAATGAAACTGCAAGAAAAACTACAGAAGGAGCCAGGTTGATTAATGGTTACAGCTGGCCCAACCACACAACTGGAATAGAGCAAAGGACCATCAAGAGAAACAAGAGGAAAGACCAGGCCTGCCCTCTAGGCCTGAGCTACAGGTAGTTTGCATCACAGCTCCACTGGGAGCAGAGGGTTGCAAACCTCAACCCCGGCCTAAACTGGAAGGAATAGAAACTCCCAGGTTTCAGCTCTGTTTAAACTGCTAGCCCTAACACCTGGACAGCAAACCCAAGGAACCGATACTCTTTTACCTAGTACTAGTCCTTTTAAACTTCAAAAGAACAAAAGGGAGGAAATGGAGGAGAGAGGAGTCCCAGACACTGAGACAATTCTCCCTCTCTCTCGCCCCCTACTTGAGCTTCCCTTTTTCTTGTCTGCAACTCCTTCTCCCTTGGAGGATGCTTCACTCTTCAGTAGCCCTTAGCAGCTTCTCCCTTCCAAACCAGCCAAGCTCTCCTTATATCCCTTTGCATGACATCACCCTGGCCTTGTCCAGTCAGGGAGCGCCACACTCCAATTCCTCTCCCAACCAACCAGCCTGAAGCATCCTCTGCTTCCCCTGGCCAGTGAGGCCAGAGGGTTTTACCTATTTTCTCCAGATACAGGCCCCAGCTTGCCATGTGCTGAGCACATGGCCAAAACGCAGCGGCCATCTTGCCTACATAAAAAACATACAAAAAAACACAATATACAACCCAAGTATGTGGGGGTGTTACATTCCTCCTCCAGAATTTGATGTCCCAGCAAATAACTTCTTAACATGAATTGCTTCTACCACCTCCCTGGGAAGCTAACAGGTATTTCTGAAACAACTCTGGGGGGCATCATAAGTTAGGTGCTGCACAAGTCTCGCTGCCCTAGGTATATTAGGGGTGGACACAGTGGCTTATTTTTGAAGGGGTTAGGGAAGTCAGGGGACTTTCCTCTTTCTCTGCCCCATATCATTTGGAGTCTCCAGCCATTCTCCAGAAGGGGTGAATTCCATTGCACGTGAGCTTAATGCACCATGGGCCTCACCATCAGTTCCTGTTGGGGTGTGCATCACAGAGGGCAACCCTGCATTAGAATGGATATCCTGACATATTGTATCACCCCTGGCAGATGTGACACGTAAGACATGATTAACCAGTTAAATAAAACACAAACTTCTACTCAGATATCCCTTGTCTTAAAACTAATAACTTCTGTCTCAGTATAATCTGATTCCAAGAAAGAAAACCAGTTTTGGTTTGACGATATTAAGAGACAAAGAATATGCTGCCATACAGGTACAATTCATACTGAGGCAACTGGGAGTCTTTGCACTACTGAAGTTCAATACCAGCCTTCAAGCTCGAAGATGTAACATGTAGAACTTGGGCTGGTTGCCTACAGAAGTGAATTTCACCCTATTTTGTTTCTAGAGGTGATCTGTTCCAAAAATTTCCTTTCTTATGCAAATATCCCTAATAATATACAAAACAGACAGAGTTCTTGTCTATATATAATAGATGGAGAGAACAGCCAGCGATTTTGAACAGCTGCTATGACACAAGTGTCACTGTACAGTGGCAGAACTATAATAGCACTAAAAAAATTCAAGGAAAAATAATAATAAACTACAGGTTTTAACAGTTATTTTAAAAAGTCAAATCAGGTGAAACTTTATTAAAGAACTAGCTATCTGTTTCTTCGATACTTACTTTCTGGGCTCATCTATACATGTGCTTTAATGTGCATTAGCCTATTTTAATGTGCATTAAAGTCTCACTAAAAAAGAATTGCTCTTTCATCAATGGTCACTAAGACAAGCTAACGCGCATTTTCTTAGTATGTCACAATGGATCCGGTCACTTTTACACATGTTCCGAGGGTTGAATGGGGAGGCAATTTAATTAGAGTGACTCTGAGAGCCACTCTAATTAAATTAACACAGCATCTCAAGTATCAGTGTCCCTGTGCTTCAGAATAGTGGTAGAGGTGCTTGAACTGAAGTTGTTCAACAAGCTTTAGTTCAAGCACCCCCACTGCCATTTTGAAGCTTGGAGATGGTGATACATGAGACATGGAGGCAGGCTGGAGCACGGTAAGCACCATGCTCCAGCAGACTCAGTTGAGTCTGCTCTGATGTGCTGTAATTACAGTGTATTAGAGCAGCCTCCATGCTCATATACAGGCACCCAGAGGTACTAGATTTAATGTGCATTAACTAAAGCACGTTAATGCACATGTAGACATGCCCTCTATGTAGTAGTACCTGACACCAAATAGTCCCACTAGTTTTAGTAGCATTACTTGAGGGTAAAGTAGTCCTTTGCATGAATAACACTACCAAGAGAATAGTTCCAACGAGTTAGTTTGTGAGCTGCTTATTTCTATCTGGAAAAATTTTCCATACAAATAATACACTACATAAGTCCCACTTTAGGCTGCAAAACAGATCTACATCAAGCACAATTTTGAGTTCTTAAGCACCTGCACTTGGTGTCCCCTGCATAGACTGAATAGTATTTTAAAAGAAGAATCAACTTATGGTTATGCCAGCAGTTTTCTGATTTTTTTTTTCTGTCAAAGACACAGAAATGAGCATCAGTGACAGAAGAGTTTCCCCTGTAGATGTAATACATTTTATGAATCATTTGGGGGGGGGGGGGGGTTGCCCACTGGTTTTAACTTTCAAATATGCGAATCATGCTTGGTGGCTTGCTTAAAAAACACATTGCTTACAGAACAGCTTTTCACCTAAATCAATTATATTGAAATCAATATGTGGTGTGCAGCAACAGCACTTTTATGATAGCTTGAGTGACACACTCATCAAGGATAAATAAACAGGCAGTCATTCTCTCACATCACTTCTCCTGACAGTTATGGTCTATAAACTACCCAGGTGACCTCTTCAATTTTAAAACAGTGTTTGTTCATTAAGGAGAGTTGTGTTTACAACAGTCAGATTCAGTGTATTTTTTTAATGTAAATCTTAAATTTTAGAGACACTGAGTCTTCAGGGTCCTTGGATGATTATGTATCTACGGAGAGTTTTAGGGCATTAATACACACATTTTTTTCTCCCATGACGTGCCGGAAATCCACTGCTTTGGAGCAGACTTGATTAATTGAGTCTGCTCTGCACACGAGCTGATGCAAACCATGCTGCACCATGTGCAGTTGTATAAGCAACACATAAAATGGCCGCGGTGTGCTTTTGAACTAAAACACCACGTGTTTTAGTTCAGAAGTCTGCTGCTGCCATTTTATCAGCGCTGACGCACTTTTTGCTGCTTATACAACTGCAAGCAACGTGGCGCTTATATGTGTAGAAAAGCCTTTAGTATTGAAATGACATGCTTTTTCTGATGAAAAATATTCTTATGGAAGATGTATTTGCAGTTCTAATCTTTTAATGCAGACAGAAAATGCTCATTATTCAGACACAAGGCTTTTAATGCAGACAGAAAAGGTTCATGGCTTTGATGTTACCATTG
The DNA here is from genome assembly GCF_001723915.1 of Gavialis gangeticus. Lineage (NCBI taxonomy): Eukaryota > Metazoa > Chordata > Crocodylia > Gavialidae > Gavialis > Gavialis gangeticus. Next base: position 8,093,340 of record NW_017728997.1, read on the forward strand.
ACAACCCGTGTAAGTGTGTCCTGCCATATTTACAACACTGTAAAAACCTGTATAAGAGTAGGGCTCGCTGAAAAATGGCTAACCAAATTTGTGGGGGGAAAAAAAAATTTCAAATAATACTGGTTTTAAAACTGGATGTTTTGAAGTGTCTGTTTTTGTTCTTCCCTTCTTTTACTTACAATATTTTCTTGTTTCTTTCACCACTGAATACAACAGGATGACTAATTTTTAATATTTTTAATATTTATAATTCTCTTCTTTCCCAACAGATAGTATAGGCAACATGGCCCCAGGTGAGGTGTTGTCATCATTCCAACCAGTCAGAATGGCTTTTTGGGCCGCTTGTACAATGAAGAACAGCTTGGAGGCTTCTCTATATTAGAGCAGAGAAATAGACTGGAGCCTGGCATTTCCAAGATTGAAAGAAGGCAAAAAGTAGGATAGAATAACCTTTGTATCTCCTCAACTACTAAATTGTGGTTGAGGGGGAAAATATCCCTAATCCTTGAATCTGATCCTTCATCAGTATTACATACATAATATCATGAAAGTCATACTTTTTTCCATCATGCAATTCATGCATATTTTCAGTTTGTTCCATTTATGTCAATTGAGTCTTTAATTCCTTCATTTAAATCAAAATCCAAGTTTATGATATTGACATTTCTTGCACTTATACACTCCACGCTTCTCAACTGAAAAACTAATTGCTTTACTCCTGTTAAGAAAACAATTTCTGCAGATTCATTTTCTCACTGTAATTATGTCCAAATTGCCAAAACAGCTATTTTTAGAGTACTGTGCTTTAAGCAAAACTCTCATATTCTGCGCAGAAGCTTGAAATAATGATTTTGTGGTTTAAAAACTTTTTGGCTTGATGTATTTCAGCTTAATATAATTCAGGGGCATATGGTACCTTCACTAGAATGGGTCCTCAGTGTACAAAGACATTTCCAAACCAGGAACAATTTACCTACAATTAACGGGGGGGGGGGGCATCTGAAAAAGCTATAGTATTTGGACCAAACAGAGGAGGATTTTAGAGGATTCCTGAAGAGACTTCAAGACATCAAAAGAGAAGAAAGTGTTGCAAGCAGAAGCAAATTGAAGTGTGATTGAAAAGGCATGAATGGATATTTCATGCTAGTTCTGATCAGTGCAAACAATAAAGAGAAAACCTACATAGGCTCTCCACTGGAAGCAGTTTGAAACTAAATGGTGTACAATGGTGCACTTTAGAAGTAAATTCTTCCAGATAAATAGCCCATCACTCTTTCTACTAGATCAATGTGAAATGTTTGCAGTGAAGCCTGAAATCCTATAAACATTATCTTTTCACGTTTCTTTACAATGTCTAGACTTTTGAGCAAACATGATCGTCCAATACTTTTTTTGTCCAGTATCAACATCATGCAATATTCACAAAAAGAGTGTCCTGCTTTATGCTCATTCTACAGAGAGTACGTCAGGGAAGACTGGCTCTTTAGCTATATTTCTAGGTGCTCTTCTTTTGGGATTGGAGACCCACAGGTCGGTGATGATGACCAAAATGAAGGTCATGGGGTAAACGGGTTTCATTTTGAGATTGTGCATACCTTGCAACAGAGAGTGAGTGTTTGTCTGCAGCAGAATTAAATATTTGCACAACCTTTTCTGCAAATTTTCCAAATTTTCCAGAATTCAATGTCTTGCATTATTCGACCCTAAAACAGCAAAGAATGTTGCTGATCATCCTATCCTCTAAAACCAACCACAAGAGGGGAAAAAAAGAAACCTAAAAAGAAACAACCTTCGCTTCCAATCCAAAGTACATATTTCAACATCTATAATTAAATTGAGGCTCCTAGCCTAGGAGACAAAGGATCATTGGGTTTTTGGACAGTAAACCATTCAGAGGATAATTCTATTTGTGCACCATAAAAGCCTACTGGCAATATGTGAACAATAGTTACTGCTTAGGTGTTTGTGTGCATTGGCTCAGAGTATCTGCAGCCCGATACAAGTATTTGTAAACAATCCATGTACTCGGATTCATTTAGGGTTCCTGAGAGTTGTGACTGGGCAATGAAGGGATAATAAATATACACTCTTTGCTTTTTATTATTTTTAAACAACATTCATGGAGTTCTATTAACAACACTTAAAGGAAATATGCCTTCTACTTGAGAAGTTTTTGTAATTAAATAATGCAAGACTGTCGCCAAAGTCTTCCAAACCATAAAAAAGCAGAGCCTGATTCCCGGTGCACCAATATAAAGGACAGAGCTCACTAAACCTAAGATTTGTGTCCCCCAAAATGTCGCAGAGGGACTGGCAGAAATACCATAATGATATTGTTTTACAAAGAAAATAATAGCAATCATTTGATTTGTTTAAATTCTCACACCCTCCCTGCGGGTATCTAGTCCTTATTTACAGCATGCTACGTTTAGCATTAGCCCTTAACTTCATAAACCTCAAATTAAATTTAAGATCTCTGAACGTCCATTACACTGGTGAAGCAGGGATGAGTGATGATTTTGTATGCACTTCTACCACCTGAGTCAATCACTGCTGCTTATATAAGCACTGAAAATATGTACAGCAACAAAGGCAAATTGGTTCTAAAACACACACCTGGAGTCTTTAATTCTTCCTCTTGCATAACCCAGAGGATGATAAAGGAGCTTGTTGTAAATGGAGTGGGGGGAATTTCAGTTAGATTTTAATTGCTTTCACTCTCCTTGCTTTTATAGCATGCCATAGCTCCAGTGGGTCATCTTGGATTTTATTTAAGGCTAAGCAATGTCTTTATGATTTAGGTTTCTCATACTCTTAAAAGCTTTTCAATTTAAACTCTTTAAAATGCTCAGGAATGATCAGCTGCAACCACAACAGCTCTTGGGCAAGGCCTGATCCAAAAGCTTTTTTTATGTCAGTGAAAAGATTCCCATGGCCTTCACAGTCTTCTGACCTTTATGCATTGCCTGAAGCATGCCGGTTATGAGTAGTGCAGCATCATCCAGTCACATTTCACCATTCATGTTAAAGCTCCTGAATTGCTTCAGTTGCTGCTTTTGTCCAGGTCTGAACTCTTCTACACAGAAGTACATCAAGGGAAATGGGATGGTGTCTTCAGATCAAGAGCCATACCTTTCTAGAGGACATGCTTTAGCTGAACACAAGTTATTGGGCTTCGCGGTTCTGCAACTGGGTGGAACTGCATCGTCCCAGTGTACCAGAAGTAAGACTAGATGATTTAATTGTCTCTTCCATCTTGATAAGTTATGGATCTATGACTTAGAGCTGATCAAGTGACATCAGTCATTTTCTAAGGATAGCCAAAAATTCTATTTGACCATACTCAAGAGCCCTTCATACTGACTTTCTTCAGACATTCCCAGGCATACATGTCAATAATGCAAACATTCACAAAATGATATTTTTTACCACTGATGATTACTTTTAAAGATAATTTTTAAATAAAGCATATTCAAAAGTGATATTAGATATCCTCAGTGATACTCAAAAGTGTTATTAGACATCCTTACTGCATGCATTGGTCCTCCAAATGAAGAGCAGACACAATACCACATAATTTATTTGAAGAATTTCATAAATAATTTTAATAATAATGCTTTTAAGTATTAACTAGTCTGCTCATGGCCATTTCACAAAGAGTTAAAGTGATGAAGTTAGATTAATAAATTATTCATTAAAAGCGATTTGATCAGCCCAGTGCTGAATAGAAGAAAATTTAACAACTTAAACTAGAGTTCTGTGAAGCAGGAGTGAAGTTTGTACACACACACACACTCATATATATATATATATATATATATATATAT
>NW_017728997.1:8102166-8102424 GCF_001723915.1 Gavialis gangeticus
GGAGGATACCAGAAAATCCACTTTTAAAGGGTTGTGTTAGAACTCAAGATGGATTGCAACACCAGCTTTGAAATATCCAAAAATCAGAAAATGTAAATCCAGTTTTAAATTTGTGCTTGGTTACAGCTGTAAACATACTGAGCCACCCCCCTCTGTCTTCACTTCTCCAAACTATATAACCCTAGTCTTTTCAGTCTTTCTTCTTAAGTCTTGCCTTTGAGAACCCTACTTATTTTTGTCACTCTGCACTGGACTCTT
>NW_017728997.1:8107424-8121721 GCF_001723915.1 Gavialis gangeticus
TAAATTCTACCCCTCCTCTAAAGTTGGAATCAATGATTAATTTTACTTCTACCTGACAGCAACTTGGCTAGAGTGGTAAAGACCAGCCTGTTGATGTATACTACCGCCTGAACTCATCATAAACTGCTGCTCTCTCGAGGGATGCACATGTTGATTGGGTGCACCCACCAGCCATGGCATAACATGGCCTACCTCATTACACTCCAATGCAACCCTTCCCACTTGGAGTTCTGTGCACACTCAGGAAGTAAATATGGGGCACTGAGTGCAAAGACTATAATTTTGGCAGGATCTTACACAAGCAGCATGCAGGGATCTGGCACTTCTGGGGAAGTGAGGGCTGTAGACTAGGAATAACAGCATTTGTATCTGACTGTCTCTTTCCTTAGTTAACCATAGTGATGGCATTTTTTCGCTTTTATTGTTTACTTTTTCCCATCTTTTTTTTCCTCTCTCTCTTCCTTTGGCATTTAAACACAGTTCTAGCAAAGATATTATAACTAGAGAAGAAATATGGTTGGCAGTGGGAAATTAATTCTTGTTAGTTTTTTGGATATTTCTCCCTGAAAAATTAATAGCGCATCTTCCTGCTTCCACACAGACCTCAGGACTGATTAGGAGGCAGATTTCATTGCTGTTCCCACAGTATAATAAAAAAGTATAGATGTAACTTCACACCATTGTGTAGGTTTAAATTATGTTGATAATATCAACCTGAAGAATGAAATATAAGATATCAAAGTGAAAAATATAAAGGGAAAAAAAAACATAAGAAAGTAATTTCTCAAACTCCAAAATATAAAGCAGAAGAATGACCTACTAACCAAGGTAACAGATTTATATACCATGGGTGTAAGGAAACCACTTCAGTCCCACAAGAAGCAATTAGAAGATCCTGTGGAAATAGTGCATTAAAAAAGATGAGTCTCAAAAGCAATGAATTGCTTTCTGCTCATACTCTTATTTTATTGTTCACATGGAATTCGTCTAACTGCATATTCTCTCTGAGGTATTTGAATGTTGCTTTTCCCTTACAGTGTGATTATCTGGCCTCTGCTATAAAGAAGTATGAATAAGCTAATGCTTTCAAGGCTTCTGGAAGGCAAAAAGTCCTTTTCTTTGTCTTTGTAGAACACAAAGTGTGCGTCTACATGAGACGCTAACTGTGCAGTAGCGTAATAACACTGCACAGCAGTGTGCTGGGCAAAAACTGTGCTAATATGCTACTGCATAGTAGTATCAGGCTGGTGCACAGTAAGCATCACTAAAAACCCACACGCTGGCACTACTGTGCAGTAGATTCATAGATTGTTAGGGATTGGAAACGACCGTGCAGAGCATCGGGTCCAGCCCTGCCCCCCCCTTCCCCTCCCACCCCGGCTCTAGGCAGGAAGACAGCTAGAGTTAGGTGATCCCAGTGAGGTGACTGGCCAGTCTCCTCTTGAAAATCTCCAGCCTAGGTCACTGCACCACCTCTGAAGGGAGTTTATTCCACAGTCTGGACACCCTGACTCTGAAGGAGTTTTTCCTGGTTGTGAACGAGCACCCTCGTCCGTCCCTTCTGCAGATTCAGAAGGGTGCCCCGGCGATACCGAGCGTTCACTTTACGGAATATATGCGCCGAACTCTCCTGCCACGTCTTTGATGTTTCCCGGTTCAGTTGGATCGTCGGACGCGTACACGTCCAAAAATGAGACCTCGTCTTCTCGCCGGGTCCTGCGTTGTTGAGGGATCCTCCACCCCTACACCCTCGCCCGTGCCTCCGTGACTTAAGGCTGATCCCTTGACGGCCGGCCCTATAGTCCCGTCTTCTCTTCTATGGGCTCAAACCTCAACAACAAAAATGGTCAAGGAAACGCAACCGCAGCTCCTGTCCGGAGTTGCTGCTTCCGGGACCCGGCCTTCGCCCATGCGGGGTTTCCCGCTCCCTCACCGGGGTTGTCTTTCCCTTAATAGGGAGTCTTCAGCCCTCCCTCTGGGATGCTCGGTCCCCCACCATGATGGCCACCGCCAGCAGTCCGTCCGCCCCCTGTCCTGAGGTCCTTCCTTTGCTTGGGTTCTGCCGGACCCAGACACTCCCGGCCGGCCCGATCCGTCCCTCCGTGCTCGGGGTCATCCCCCTGAGTTCTGCTCCCCGCTGGGGTCTTACCCATGCCCCAGAATGTGCGGGTGCGGCGCTGGGCGGCACGCACCCGCCTCCCTGCTCTCTCGCTGGTGTCCGCCCTTTAAACTGACACTTCCGGTTCTGCTGCCTCCTTCTCTCTCTCCGATGATGCTTTTGCCTCCACCTCTCTCGCCGCACACCTGCAACAAGTAAGTGGTTGCCCCGCCTTCAGGGGCAGAGACGGGTGCGGTCCTGTCGGTGGCCCGACCCAGTGAGCCTTGGAGCCTCTTGGTTCACTCGCACCCGCACATTTCCCACCCCTCAAGATGCTTCTAAGCGTTCTTCCTATTCCCTTCTTTCCTCTTCCCCTACGCTTTCCCTCTTCCTGTCCTTCCTCTTCACATCTTGACAAGAAGTCTGCCACCGTATTCAATTTTCCTGGCTTGTATGCCACCTGGAAGTGGAAGGGCTGGTGCCCAACGCAGTATCTGTGCATTGTCAGTTTTGGCTGTGTGCAGCCATTTCAAGGGGGCATGATCCGTGATCAATCTAAATTCACGTCCGAGGAGATAGAACCGAAAATAGCCAACCCCTCATTGAATAGCCAGGCATTCTCTCTCTATAGCAGAGTACCTCTTTTCCTGGTCATTTAGTTTCCGGCTAGCATACGCAATCGGCTGCCCCACCCCGTCTATCTCTTGTGACAACACGGCCCCAAGGGCGTATGCCGAGGCATCCGTCTGTAACGTAAACGGGATGGCAAAATTGGGGGTATGCAGCATTACCTCCTGGCATAATGCCCTTTTGAGTTCTTCAAATGCTCCCAGACGTTCTTGGTTCCACTTGATCTTCCCCCTCCATTGACCCTTCGTGGCCTCCACCAATGACCTCGATATCTCTGCAAACTTAGGGATAAATCGTCTATAGTAGCTGGTCAGGCCTAGGAACGCTCGCATTTGCCTTTTTGTTGCCAGGGTGCTGTAGTCTTTAATAGCTGCCACTTTGTCCGCCAGTGGCCGTACTGGGCCCTGCCCCACCAAGAACCCTAGATATTTAGTTTCTTGCTGGCCTAGGGCACATTCCTTAGGGTTGGCTGTTAAACCAATTTGCCTTAGCTCTAACAGGACGGCCCTGAGAGCCTGCAGGTGCCGTTCCCACGTCTCTGTATAGATAACTATATCGTTGATGTAAGCCGCTGTGTACCCTTGGTGAGGCGCCAGGACCCAGTCCATTAATCTTTGAAAGGTGGCTGCCGCCCCATTCAGCCCCAAAGGCATCCTTTTGAACTCAAACAGACCCCAGGGAGTACCAAATGCGGTCTTCCGTTGGTCTTCCTTGTGCAGTGGGATCTGCCAATAGCCTTTGGACAGGTCGAGGGTTGAGATAAACCTCGCTGTCCTATACGCTCCACCAATTCACTAACGCGTGGCATCGGGAACGCGTCGAATTGGGTCAACGCGTTTAGTTTTCTAAAGTCCACGCAGAGCCTCAGGCTTCCGTCAGATTTCTCCACGGGCACCAGAGGGCTTCACCATGGACTCCGGGAGGGTGTTATGATTCCCTGTTTCAGCATGTGCTCCAGCTCCTTCTTAACCAGCTGGCATTTATGGTAGGGAATACGCCTCCACTTTTCACAGGCTATCTGGCCTTCCTTAGTGATAGTTTTATGTTCTACCCTGGAGGCTCTTCCTGGTTGATCTGAAAAAACAGCCTGGAACTCCCTCACTAGTCCCCTTAGTTGCCGGCATTGCGGTGCCTCTAACTGTTTCCCCAGCGGTACTGTTCCTCCCTCCCGGTTGCTGTCTGGATTGCCTGCAGGAGGGCTCTCCCACCCTTCAGTCTCTGGATCAGGGGAGATTAGGAGTCCTTTGGGCTTATGCCATTCTTTCAATAAGTTAATACGATAGATCTGCCATTCACGTTTGGCCCCGGGACGTATTATTTCATAGTCCACGGGCCCCACTTTCCTAGCCACCACAAATGGCCCTTGCCACTGGGTTAGGAACTTACTATTGGAGTCTGGCAGTAACACAAGCACTTTCTGTCCTACTCTTAATTCTCGGTCTTGTGCCGTGCCATCATAGCTCTCCTTCTGCTTTGTTTGGGCTCATCCCAGATTAGTTTGGGCTATTCCCTGAACTGTCTGGAGGCGTTCCCTAAAATCCCATACATACTCGTCGGCCCTCTTCCCCATGTTTGGTCCTGCTTCCCACCCCTCCCGCGTTATCTCCAACAGGCTACGTGGGCGGTGCCCAAAGGTTAATTCAAATGGAGAGTAGCCCATGGATGCCTGGGGGGCATCTCTTACTGCAAATAACAGGGGGGGAATCATTAGGCTCCACTTTCTAGGTTCCGTCTGCGCACACTTTATCAACATTCCCTTCAAAGTTCCATTAAAACGCTCCACTAACCCGTTAGTCTGGGGGTGGTAAACCGCTGTCCTTAGGTGCCGGATCTGGAGTACCTTACACAGTGCCCCCAACACGGCCGACATAAAGTTGGATCCCTGGTCCGTAATAATCTCGCGAGGGATCCCAAATTTGGACACCCACTTCATTAACTCCTCCGCTATTTTGGTGGCGGTAACCGCTCTCAGCGGAATGGGGCCAGGGAATCTGGTGGCATAGTCTATCAATACCAGGATGAATTGGTGTCCTGCCAGGCCCCAGGGCAGCGGGCCGACCACGTCCAGCGCTATCCTGGAAAACGGTTCCCGCACTAAGGCCATCGGCTGCAGGGGTACCCTTGGGGGTTTATGGGTGCTCACCCTTTGGCACGCCTCACAAGTGCGACAGTACTTCTCCACATCCTCATATAAATGGGGCCAAAAACACCATCGGGTCAATCGAGCCTCCATTTTGTTCTTGCCCAAGTGCCCTCCCAGGGGGTTCTTATGGGCCAGCCATAGTAGCTGGTCGCAGTAGTCCCGGGGGATGATTAATTGGGTCACCTTCTCCCCTTCTGCATTTCCCCGCCTAACTCTATACAACAACCCATTTCCTATTTCTACTATGGGGAGCGTCCTTGCGTGCTCGGGGTGTCTTACTTGCGCGCTGACGTTCTGCGCTTCTGCCTCCCAGAATGGCCGGAGTTCCGGGTCCGCTTCTTGGGCCGCGTGGAACTGCCCTGCATGGGCCAAGTCGCCTACTGGCAGGTCCCTCAGTGTTCCATCTCCGTCTCCTGCCAGCCCCTCTCTTACCCTCTCGGTGCTCTGATATGCTGCTATAAGGAGGAATATTTCCGGCCAGTCTCTGCCCAGGATCATCGGATACAAAATCTCCTCTTCCAACCCCACCAGGAGGCTTCTCTGGATGCCTCGCACCTGTACTGTTAGCAGACGTCGTTCTACATAGCTCCTCTGTTTGTGCAGGCACACCATGCTTACCCCAGGACATCATGGGGCTTGCTTCCACTGGACTAACGAGGGCCGAACTAAAGATTGAGCGCAGCCCGTGTCCACCACCACCTGAATTGGACTCCCCTTGACCCATACCCGGACTTCGGGTAATGGCTGAATTCGGCCCGCACTGTGACTGCCTACTCCACAATCCATTGACTCGATTTCTGGACAGACCCCGTGTACCTGCCGCGCGTCCAACGGGCCCTGTTCTTTGGCAGACCCTGCTTGAGCCTCTTGGGTGCAATTCCTGGCAATGTGCCCCTTCCGTCCACATGCAAAACACGTCAGGTTAGGGATGCTCCCCTTCCGGCCTCCTTTGGGTTCCAGGCCCCGTCTCATAAGGGCGTCAGTACCTTTCGTGTTTCGACTACGCCGCCGATCCCCTTGGGCCGTGTCAAATTGTTCTGCCAGCTGCAGGGCCTCACGGGACGTGGCGGGGCAGTGGCACTTTACCCACTTTTGCGTATCCTCTTCAAGGTCATTGATAAATTTTTCCAAGAAGATCTGATCATACATCTATTCCTTAGAAGATGACTCCGGCCTGAGCCACTTACTCAAGAGGTCAGCCAGGTGTTGCCACAGCACCCGAGGGGTCCTCATCTTACCCGTCTTCCTCTCTCTAAAGGTCTGGCAATGTTTCTCCGATGTAATTTCGAGCCGGCGGAGTATTTCCACTTTCACTTTGTCATAATCCAATGCATCCCCTCTGGTCTTCTCTCGGTAAGCAGCTTGGGCTTGGCCAATTAACAGGGTACCCAGCTGTCCTGCCCATTTGGCCTTCTCTACCCCGGCTGCTATGGCTGCTCTTTCGAATATCTCTAAAAAGGCTTCTGGGTCATCATCCAGCATCATCTTTGGCATCCGGCATTCCCCAGGGCCCTTTTGAGCCCACATCTGCTGCTGCAAAAAATGCTCCTGCAGCGTGGTCTGCGCAGGGCCTGTTGCTGCTGCTGTTGCAGCAGCTGCACCATTAAATTCATTAGCTGCTGCAAAGGTTCTGGTCTCGGTCAACTTGCCTGGTGCTCCATTTGTGTGGTCTAATGCTGCCAAGGAGGCCACTGCCAAAGATTCCCGGCCAATGCACCAGTGTGAATGAGCACCCTCATCCGTCCCTTCTGCAGATTCAGAAGGGTGCCTTGGCGATATCGAGCGTTCACTTTATGGAATATATGCGCTGAACTCGCCTGCCACATCTTTGATATTTCCCAGTTCAGTTAGATCGTCGGACACGTACATGTCCAAAAATGAGACCTTGTCTTCTTGCCGGGTCCTGTGTTGTTGAGGGCTCCTCCACCCCTACACCCTCGCCCGTGCCTCCGTGACTTAAGGCCGATCCCTTGATGGCCAGCCCTATAGTCCAGTCTTCTCTTCTATGGGCTCAAACCTCAACAACAAAAATGGTCAAGGAAACGCAACCGCCGCTCCTGTCCGGAGTTTCTGCTTCCAGGACCCGGCCTTCGCCCATGTGGGGTTTTCCGCTCCCTCACTGGGGTTGTCTGTGCCTTAATAGGGAGTCTTCAGCCCTCCATCCAGGACGCTCGGTCCCCCACCATGACGGCCGCTGCCAGCAGTCCGTCCGCCCCCCGTCCTGAGGTCCTTCCTTTGCTTGGGCTCCACCGGACCCAGACACTCCTGGCCGACCCGATCTGTCCCTCCGTGCTCGGGGTCACCCCCTTGAGTTCTGCTCCTTGCTGGGGTCTTACCCGTGCCCCAGAACATGCGGGTGTGGCGCTGGGTGGCACACACCCGCCTCCCTGCTCTCTCGCCAGTGTCCAGCCTTTGAACCAGCACTTCCGGTTCCACCGCCTCCTTCTCTTGCTCCGACGATGCTTTTACCTCTGCCTCTCTCACCGCACACCTGCAACAAGTAAGTGGTTGCCCCGCCTTCAGGGGCAGAGACGGGTGCGGTCCTGTGGGTGGCCCGACCCAGTGAGCCTTGGAGCCTCCTGGTTCACTCACACCCGCATACTGGTATTAAGCCGGAAGTGGCCTTCCAGAAGTTTGTATCCATTGGTCCTGGTCTTCCCCAGGGGTGCATGAGCTGCTGCACTTTGATTTAGTACTTGGTTAACCAACTACTAAATGTAATGTGTCATAACTACAGTACATTAATGAATGTGTAGAGGCACCTAAAAAGTGTAGGAGGGAGACAGTAAAGTAGTACTCTTCCTTACTTTTTAGAAACCTACGTGGCTTATTTTCCATGGAGCACAAATGTACCACAAAAAAATCATCCAGAGATTCATATAAGTACGTATACAAACTCAGGGTATAGGACTAACTGCTCCCATCAATTGTGCTAAATAAAGTAAAGGGTGTGAGTAGGAGGGAAATCCATCCCTGTGAGAGATTAATTTTCATCTATATACTTCTTCAATCTTACCAAAGTCCTTTCTAATTCATCCTCTCCATTCACTCCCTGAGACCTCATCTGGCATACTTTATCTAGTTTTGGGCCCCATATTTCAAGGACATGAATAGTTTGGAAAGAGTCCTGAACCGAGCAACAAAAATGATCAGGGGTCTGGGAGACAAAACTCGCAGGAAAGGTTGAAAGGACTAGGGTTATTTAGCCTAGAGAAGGAAAGACTGAGGGGGAATATGGTAAAAGTCTTCAAATACCTGAAGGGTGACTATAGAAAGGATGGAGATGGGCTTTTCTCTGTAGCTGCAGACAGTAGCAGCTTCAAGCTGCAGCAGGGGAAATTTAGGCTAGAGATTAGAAGGAACTTTCTGACCATGAAGGTGGTCAGGCATTGGAATAGCCTACCTAGAAAAGTTATGAAATATCCATGCATGGAAACTTTCAAAAGCAGGTTTGAAAAAATTAGTCAGGGATGATGATACCTTGAACTGAGGGCTGGACTAGATGACCTTATGGGCCAGGGGCAGAAATTACACATAAACTGATATCAGTGACTGGAAACCAGTTCAAATCTGCAGCATGACAGAAGTTCAGTGCACATAAACTGCTTTCAAAATGGCAAAACTGGTTTAAAATAAACCTGGATGGATGCAGTATCAGACTTATTGAACTTCAACCCAGATCCCCTCCAGATTTAAGTTAACTCACAGTCGCTCAGCATCCCAGGATGCTTTGGGCCTCCCCCACAAACCCCTCTCTCAGGGTAGGCAGGCTAGCCTTGGCCCAAGCTGTCCACTCCAGCCAAGCAGGGAGCCATGCTTTAGCACCCCCCGGCTTCTTGCCTGGGCCACTGCAAGTATGTGGTTGCATTTCCAGAATCAAAAGTGAATGTCTCTTCACTTGCTTTTTGTTTCAAACTATGCAGCTTAGACTAACATGTGAAAATTGAATGGATTCAGCCTCAGGCTTTTTAACTGTCTGTACTTAGCCATGAAGTCCCTTCCAGCCCTACTTCCCTATGTTCCTATAGGCTTGTGTGCCTCATATCCCAGTGTGCTCAGTCAACGGTTTTCAGAATCCAACCATCCCATCGGCCAGTCAGCACTTGTGTTTTCAAAATGTTTGCATCATTGTAATTTCTTCAGAATCACACTTAGAAGGAAAAAAGACCTATGAGACCCCAGGATCCATCTTTTCCTGTCGTGTGCATGTTATTGCTCTTTTGGGATGTAAGTAAATTGAAGATGTTTATGAAGGCTAAGGACTTTTGTGATCATTCAGCTCCAAATGTCTTATTTTTATATTACTTTTTTTAATGATGCCCTGTAAAAAATAGTGGGTTAATTTGTGCCAAAAAATTAGCCAGGGAGATGCACTACATCTGAGTAATGCTTTCATAACCACTGATACTACCTAAACTATAGAGTAAGAGCTTGGAATGAAGCTTGGAACTACTCTTTGAAGAGAGGTGCCAATGACTGCATCAGCTAACTGAAATGATCTGACTACATACACAGAATTTCTGTAATATTATAGATTTTTTTTATCATTAGTCAAATTCAAAAGTGCTAAATACACAGTGATGATAATGCCTAATCCTAGCTCAGGATATGAATAATAAACATTTTCTGTTAGAGTTTTGTTCTCATCAGATCCATTTAGCCAGCTTCCCCTCCCACCTCCATCCTTTGGCAACAAATATGGAGAGTCTTGCTTATATAGAATCACAAAACACCCACATTTCTGGCCGTACCAACATGCATTCTGTTATCGTTACAATCTTGAGATGTACCTTGTTCAGTAAATACAGTAAATAGCTACAACAAATTCACTGTAAGGGGTAAAGGAAGAAAGGGGATAGGAGTATGATATTACAAATGCAAAAAACAGGCTATGCAAAGGGTTAAAAAGACATGAGAAACCTAGTACATAGTGTGTCATAGCCTGCTTTGCCTATTCACTGTTGCCATTTTGAAGCAGTGGGGAGGGGAGAGCATCTCACCTGCTAATATATTATCAATCATATGCCCCTAATTTGGGTGAGGGCTACCTCTTATATGCTACTGTTTTCTGTGAAGACTTAGAAATCATTACAGAAATATTCCTATTTGTTCAATTCTTATGTGCCGTGGACTGTGGAACAAGTACACATCCTGATTTGCATGCAGATATATGAGTCAAGGGACTTGAACATGTAGCCCTTAGTATGCAAAATCATTTCACTTAATGGTAGCAAAATAGATCATCATTACCTACTGTAAAGATAGAAGACAACCAACTGCTACAGAATCTAGTTTGGAATTTCACACAAATCACATCTAAGGATTAATTTGGGAAAGAAGATAATAAGAACCTCACTTGATCTGTGTGGTCACGTAGTGATCTGCCAGAAAGCATTCAAATACTATGGTGACTGACAGGCGGACCTTAAAGGAACCTATTTAAATAGTAACAAATAGCTGTGTATATGCATACATGTCAGCTTAATAAAAGTGTGAAACCAAAATGAAGCCAACCTGCTGTAAAACAAACATACCCAGCATTTTTTCATTCTCTTCTTTTTGATTGTTTATAATTTTGGTTCACGTTAGCAGAAAACAAGCAAACAGGGTTACAAGCTAAAGTAGCATTAAAATGGCAAATGTCGTAGGGTTGGTAATAGGGCAAAATAAGAGTAGACTGAGCCTTTGCATTTTCAATTTCCCAGTGTGCTTTAGCAACTTTATGTATAGTGCACCATATGCTAATATTTCACATGACTTCACAACATGGAGCAGATTTTTCTCACCTTACATTTGTAGGGCTGGATCCAAAGCCCATGAAAAGAAATGAGTCTCTTTTTAGCGACTTCACCGTACTTTGGACCATAGAAAGCTTATGGAAGGCAAAGGGACTAGTTGAATGAGTATACTGGCTAGCGTTTGTACACTGTACCTTTATATGGAAGCCAGGAAAGTTAATATTACAACCCTTTTATATGGAAAATGAGTCCGCCCCGCTCAAGTTGTTGTTAGTGTTAGAATCTTATCCTTTGCAAAATACTTGCCCACTACATTTGCCAATGGATATTCCAGATGGCACCCAGTGAGCTGAAACCCAGAACCATAGACCCCTTACAACTGAGGACGGAGAAGTAGTTACATTACAGAAAGATACACAAGCAGTACTCCAAATAGTCCAACACCCAGCAATGTTAGAAGCATAATATCCAAAATGGCATTAATTCCATGTCCCACATTGTCTCTTTAAACTACCTAGATGGATGCCCCTCAATCTCAGAATGATATACTTCCTTCTGTGCAGACTCTCTATATGCCTGAGGAAGGGTGTTTGTGCCCGAAAGCTTGCACAGAACAATTTTCCAATTATTTACTTGGTCTAATAAAAGATATCACATCTACCCAAAGAACCTTGTCTGCCTATGTCCTTAGGCCAACATGGCTACAACCAGCAAGACTTTCTTCTGCACGTTCTTTTGTGCAAAAAGGGCGAGGGGGCAGTTGTAAATAAAAATCTTATCTCTGTTGTACCAAGAAATCAGTTCTGCTCCCTCTCTCTCTCTCTTTGTAACTGGGCACATTTCTTGGCAAGGAGTCCTCAGAGCTTTATCCCTACGGGAACAGAGCATGCCTTTTCAGTAAATTAAAAAAGAAACCTCCATCTTTGCTTCTGAATATCATGTGACATTCTTGTTGATTTACTCAACTTATTTTCCATTTCATAATTCTTCCAGACTGTACTCAAATGATCTCATCCTGTATTTGTTTGATGAAGGTTACCAATCTGGAAAAGCCATCTACTTCCACCCTCATTATTATGACTGATATTTCAGCTGCTCTGTTTACTTGCCACTAATCTATTACAAGGCTAAAATTTGTTTTTGGCTTCATCCATAAGGAATTCACCAATACCTCTGCCTTAGAAAGGGAGGAGGGGGACCCTTTTCATAACAAGTAATTCTTCCTCTTAAACTCTAATTTTTGACCCCATGCTGCATCAAGAACTATGGAAATGTGATGGCGTAGTTTGAACATCCCTAATTGAGCCGCATAATCCACCAATTTTCAGTCATAACCTGCATAATTGATTGTGATAAACCATTTTAAATTATGCAACTAAATGTGAGCAATTGATCAATTTTACCGTGTATTATCCTAACAATTATATGAATTTAATTACTTATCCTCTTTAGTCTTAGTGGCTAGCCAGGAACCTGGGTGGAACAGAAATGTCCCTGAGGTATTTTATATGCCATCAACTTTCCAGAGTGTGCTATGTTGAATTAGAGCTTGTCCAAACTATTGAACCTGGTCATATTTCTTCACCATCAGCGTTCTATATGTCATCTGTTGTTTCACCACCTGCTAATCCATCTGTGCTGTGGCTGTTGTCTTGATTTATAAACATGCCTATATCTTTCTTATTCTCCACATGCTAACATTGAAGCTACTTTATTCACCGCTGTTTGTCTTTTCAAGCTACTCCCACATGTTATTTTCAAATTCCAAAAGGTGGAAGAATGAATAATTCTATTCCAAAAGCCGTCATTTGATTTTTTTTTTTTTTCCTTGTCATCCTAAGGTCTTGAAATTACATTGACAAAGCAGGACATTGCAGCAATATAAATTTTGATCTATGATTTTATAACCTTCACTTCATCAGTATCAGAAATGAATTATTAACCATGTATGATATATATAATATTCTGAATATTTGTGTCCATGATCAGGCAGGGTTATAAGCAATTGCCTGCTGTGTTTAGCCAAGAGAATGTATACATGGGAAAATTTACTTCACCTAAAATCTATAATAATTTTAATAATACTGTTTCTCTTACATTCAACGTTATAAGGGAATATTTCTTATGCCAGTCAGGTAACTGATGCCTTTTGATTACCATCCATGTTTGCCTCTACCAGTTTGTGTCTGATGATGTCTGTGCTGTTCTTTCTGTATGCTAAGTTGCAATATGTTAGCACTATTTTTCCTTTCTTTCACTGCATCATCAGACCTATGCCATTAAGATTCTGGTTATGTCATAAGATAAATATTTTCCTTGGAATTTTCCGTAGCAATTTGAACGACATTCACCTTTTTTATTGATTGTGTGTTGATGTTACTGGCTCTGTTTTAGCCTCATTCTTGACAATTAGCAATTTGGACTGTCGTATCATCTAGGAGATTCATTGTTATTAGTTTGCCATCTTTGCCATTGTGCTCTTTCTTGTCTCTCTACCCTTGGGCCCTCACTAGTCTAATCACCTTTCTTAGGCTTAGCATTAGTTCACCCTGGTAGGGGTGTGCAAAACAAGCCATATTCAATTTGGATTCAGATTTGACCCAAATCAGAGGACAGTGATTCGATTAATTGATTCAGATCACTGAATCTGAAGTTTCAATGCTGATTCAGAGAATCAGCGATTCGGCCATAGACACAGCTGTAAATGTTTTTTCTACATACCTCGAGGTACCAGGTGCAGCTCATGAATGCTGAGAGGCTGGGGCAGATGGAGCATCCCACAGGAGCATGGGGGGGGGCATGTGCCCTGCACCTCCCTGGCTAAGCGGTTGGCCATGGGGGGACCCCGGGTACCCCTCCAGACCCAGGAGGCACCAGTCCCTGTGCCAGGGGTTGGGGGGGGGGGTCCCCCTCATGCTCCACATCATACCCAGAAGTAGACTTGAAGTGCTTTTGGTCCATTTCTGGGTCTGCTGCCAAGCACGCTGGGGATCCTCCCGTGCTCCCATGAGATGCTTCATCTGCCCCACCATCTCAGCATTCATGAGTTCACGAATCATTGAATCTCTCTGAATGGATTTGGAGGGTTCCAGTTTGATTCAGAAAGATTAAAGGGTCTCCTGATTCAATTCACATTCTGAGATTCAGCTGCCAAATTGGACCAAACCTCTGCTGAATCAAATAGCAACCGAAGCTTTGTATAGCCCTAATGACTAGGCCTTATCCACAACTTACCTATGTAAAATGGGTAAGAAGAAATAGGACCAGACATTTAAACGGTTTTTAGTTGCATAAAGAGGCAGATAGGCATCAAAGGTATATCTAAACTGCAGGAGACTACATTAGCAGACACAGAATATATGCCATGAACTCAGTGGCTATTTGTATGCTGAATACCTGTTCACAGACACTGAAGCCAAGTTTTTTCGACTCTGGACAATGTCTACTTTCTGAAAATGCTTCATACAAGGAAAGTGCAGTTAGCCTGCCTGCTGGTAGGCTTCTAGGTAAGATTTTCTTCCCTCAAAAACACATCCCTAAAACCACAGATTACACATGCCAACCAGACTGCATATGCCCCCATTCCTGCCTGCCCACTAAATGCATGGTTCCTACAGCCATCCCAATGCACTGCTAACCATCACAGTACAAGACATGCATAAAGCATAGTCATTTCCCCTTGCTTCTG
>NW_017728997.1:8126721-8129088 GCF_001723915.1 Gavialis gangeticus
GATTACACATGCCAACCAGACTGCATATGCCCCCATTCCTGCCTGCCCACTAAATGCATGGTTCCTACAGCCATCCCAATGCACTGCTAACCATCACAGTACAAGACATGCATAAAGCATAGTCATTTCCCCTTGCTTCATGTATATCCCTTGCAGGAGCAAAAATATTCATGTCTTTAGGCCCTTCTAAACAGTGGCTGAAACATGGTATAAATATAGGGAGTAGGGGACTGTCCGCGTTCTAGGCATATGTCATAAGGAGGTATTCCCAGGCAACCATATGAGCTACAGGTCACTTTCTAAAAATCAAAAAGTAGCCGTGAAGAGTAAACCATGGAAACAGCAAACAAGTACCAGAGCTCAGTTATGGATCTGCCTCTAGAGGTATCCAAGTCACTAGGACAATACAGGAAATCGTATCGTTTGCATCAGTTTTTTGTCTCTAAATAGCATGTGAGCATCCAAAGCAATTTGACTGGGTTAGCACAGTTATTATCCAAGTTGTGCTGGAAGCTGTAGCCTGATATTTTCCTCAATCTATTCATTGTTAATGAACATCCTAGCTACCAAATTAAAATAAAGCCATTTGATAACTCAGATTTAATGATTTCCTGCTGGGTCCTTTTTAATGTTCAGAATTGGCCTTCTGTGCAATACTTGGCTTGTTGGCAAATCTTGCCCTTAGTTTTGTTTTCCCCTCTGTTGAAGGTTACTTTCAAATTTTCACCTTTTCCTTTCAAATGTTTATACTCATAATGATTGTTGCCAGTGTGAGCAACTATTAGCTAGTTCTCTGCTTTAAGGTCAAGAGACAGCATGAGCTTTATAAGCCCCAAAGAATTGTAATAGGGTGAAGATTTAGGCCAAGAATTTTCAAAACTTAGGTAAAATGAACTTGCTGATTCACTGTGCGAATGAAATTAGAGTACTATAATAACAGCACATGGATATTTGTCTAAGAGTAGAGCACAACCCTTGAGAAGTGCAAACTACCTAGAATGAAATCAGCTTTCCCTTTAGCTTTACTATTCCAGCTTCTTTAATCTCCTCCAATGCTTATTTTTCCTTCTGGGAGCACAGCAACTGCAGGTTCCACAGCCTTGTCGTTATCACTGAAACAGCCAGATTTAAACTACATTTCTATGCTATGTTAATAATGCAATACGAATAGTTAGCATTCCAATGGCACTTTCCATCCAAAGCTACAAAGAAACATTGGGACCATTTGGCGTTGACACCCATGTGAGCTAGGTAATCTAGAAATAAGACAACTAATCACAAAGAAATTAGCGGTCCGCTAATTGCCCACAGAAGTCCTATTGCCCACAAAAGTCAATGGGAGTTATTTTGTGACTTGGTTGGCCATTGGTCAAAGCCTGTGTAACATAAAGAGGTCACTCAAGAAGCCTTTACCATTGTTGGGACAAGACCCCCAATATGTTGCACTCAGCAGTGACTTAACGCACGTCATGGTGCAGTCAATGAGCATATTTCTGGACTTCAGCCTCAGCTGCGGTTTTCCAAGATCCTATATCTCTGATAATATTTCAGGCAGTTTATTCATAAAAACAGGATGCCAAAGGAAAGTGCTGTTTGTGTGGCCAGGAACTTTATCCAGAGTCTAAATAAATGTCCGTGCCGCTATCATAATACACTTCAGCAGAGAAAATAAATACAGTGTTGTATTTACAAAAGTTGATTGATTTAGGGCCTAGAGCTGTAATAACTTAAATACTGGAGCTTTTATGCACAAAACTGCTGGAGCATAGTATGATTATTTATCAGGATGGTCTATGTGTTAGTATTATGCATTAGCACTTGCTTGAGATAACAAGAATAAACATTCCATCGAAGAACTCTGAAAAATATAGATCAAAAACACATTTTTTATAAAGTACCAGTACACTATTTATATAGATCATTTCACATAAAAAAGGATGTGCTAGGCCTACAAGAAAAGAACATGTATAAAGGAAAAAATAAAATTTATTATGGCAATATCACTTGAGAGACTTTTTAGATTTTAAGTGTGGACCTTAAATATACTAGTGGTATAAGTTCACCTTATGTGTGACCCTGAGGTCATTTAACACTCATAGAGTGATATAATAGAAAGATGCATTTGTACAGTCTGCAGAATAGATTTAACTGAGACTAAACTGGATTTAGCAAAGCAGGATATACAGCAAGGAGTAAAGGGACTGGATTGTGCCAGCTTTTCACATAAAAATGCTTTAAATGATCATATTATAGCAGATTGAAACAGTCTTAAAGGACTGAACTGCTTCTTGGCATGGCAGTGATATTATGGGTGATAAGAAACTGATGAGTATTATAGTCTTAAAGTTTAAAGAATTACAGTAATCA
>NW_017728997.1:8129099-8134256 GCF_001723915.1 Gavialis gangeticus
AGTATTATAGTCTTAAAGTTTAAAGAATTACAGTAATCAATTTTGGACTGACACAATCTTCTTTCTGTCATGTAAGGAATACTGTCTTATCACTAATATGTTTCATGAAGTTTAAAATCTGACCCATGAACTTGTTGTGATTTTTAGAGCATGTAATGACTAAAGGTTATCTAGAAACGGTCTCCCAAAGGCAATGCAAGTAGGCCTTTTGGATCAATCTATATTATATATCTCCACAGATTGCTTATCTGAACATAGTCCTCCTGCTCCTTCTAAACAGCACTCTGAGAAAAGAGAGCATCTTGAATATAGGCAAAATTATCTGACTCGTGGGAACCAGCTGGAGCTAATTTAAGAAATGGTAACTTCGTAAGCAATGATGAAACAAATAAGGGCACATATTGGAATGGGTTCTCCTATTCTTCTTCTTACCATGTACCAATATCCTTGTTGCTCTCCCCACCCTATTCTCCACCAAAAAGGTTACTATATTGTATTTATCTATCCCAGCATTAACAAAGCCCAGGCAATTGAAGTAAAACAAATTAAAGGTGTAAAAACATCCTAAACCTACAGTGTCCGTGTAAAAAAAGAACAAATGTACCATTTTTTTTGCAAAAAAGAAATCATTCTGGAAAACAATGCAGTATTCCTTAAGCCTGCCAAATAAATTAAAGTGGATCGATGTGTTTTTCATCTGCACATATTTTTGAGAAAGAAAGTTAAACAAGGAATTAGTTAATAGCATGGATTTGTTAATGGCCAAAGAAAATGTAAACTTTGAGCTCTCCCAATTCTAAGGCTGCTTCTTGGAAGGCTTTCACTAATGAATGAGAAAAAATCAGGCCCTTCACGGCAATACATATAGGCAAGGGAGACAACTGGAAAAACATTGCTCCCTTGAAAGCAGTCACACCCCTAAAACAGCCACAACACTCATCAAAGGCTTTACTTAACTGTGTTTCCTTTTTATACATATAGCCCCATCACCTGAGTACCGGTAGATGCTGCGTTGTCCTAAAAATCCGGCACTCAAGGCTTTGTTATTTATTTATTTTAAATTATTTGGTTTGAACCCCTCCATTCGACAAATATGTGCAATCACAGGGCATTGCCCTTTTGCATTTTATTCCATCCAAATGGCTCCCATTTCAACAAAAGCAGCCTCATTATTGTATCTCAAGCACTTTACCCTAACAAATAGCGTGGAAGACAATATTTTGACATTTGGCAAATGTTATCAGGAGTAACGTCATGAATCCTATTTACCAACAATATCGCCAACTGAAAGAGCTCAGACAAGTTTGTAGGAAAAGGTAGATCCTAGCCTTAATGTTTAGGCCTGGTATGGGGGAATTTTGCCAGGGTTTCAAGTAAGAAATAATCCAGACTGCAATCTATTGCAGAGCTGTTCCTAAATGCTTTTGCAGCTGACAAGCTAGAGTTTTGCCTACTTCTCAGCCAGGACCATACTGTGAAGGGGAAAAGGACAAAAATTTTGAAAGGCAGGGTAAAACCAGTACATACCAGTCAATCTGCTACTCCCATCAGCCTAGCCCCACACAGGAAAGTAGAGAGGGAGAACTACAGAGCATGGACTTCACCCCTTCCCCAGCATGTCAGTCAGCTTCCTCTGTCCTCCTTATCTTTAAACTTGCCCCTTGTTACCGAAGTACCTCACTGAGTATATCACAATATTTAATCTCCCAGCACCAGCAGACCATCCTTCCCCTTTAAGACTCCCTAAAGCAAGGGCTTAAGGCCGCTGTGTACAGCCTTTTTCTCAGAGCAGATGGTAATGTTACAATGTAGCCCATAATAAGAGGAAATATAATGCAAACACTGGGCGGAAAACTCAAATAATAATAAAATAGCTTTATTTGAAAGAAGAAATTTAAGAGCTCTGAGAGTATCAGAGTCAAGGGGATCATCTTTTCATATCACTGACACTCCCCCAGTAAAAAAGTGAATAATGTCTCTGGTTGAAGATAAAGCAGAAGTGATTCCAGACTAGAGCAGGAAAAAGAAATGAAGTGGTGTCACAATTTTGACAATGCAGGTAGGGAGTTCAGTATTTGGTCTGCAGCTCGCACTCTGCTTTACTTCAGGGGAATAAGAATTTTTTGGATTAAAAAGGAGTCATGCAGATGTGGTGCAACATTCATCAGAAAGATCAGTTCTAGAAATGAGCATTGCCAAATATATTCTTTACCCCAGAATCTGTCTGGTGTCTCAGCATTACTGGCACATTACATAGGTGACTGGAAATGAAACGTTCAAGGGAAATACTGTGGCTAAGTATTAAATCTAACATTTTTTGTGTGTCTTGTACAATAATTGATTTCATGTTATGCTAACCTACTCTGCAGGTTAAAGCAGTGAAGACAGTTCCATTTCATATAGTAGCCACTGATTGTTTAGGGGTTTTTTGCATTTGAGATTTCAAAAAGCAATGAAGCAATTTTATATTTCACTTTTATTTTAAAAAAGCATGTATATGGATGAAGAATATAAAAAAAAAAAAATCTTGTACCAGGAAGAAGAAAAAAACTTAAATCCTGTAATTTTCTCTGCAAAAGGAATATTAAAACTAGACTTGTTAAATTTTATATTATGGATATTTAACATACTTTCTCTGTTTCTTTTTGCTTTGCTGTGATTAACAGCTTTTTCTGTATTTTCACCTCCTAATTGGATTTACTCAGAGGGTAGTTGATCTGTTGACACTGATAATTAACCAACAGACACAGCTTGGTATTATGGGTTGTTTGTTTGTTTGCTATTTTCTGCTTTTTCACTGGTCCATCTGGTCATTTTTGGAGTATATGTTGCTCCCAGTAGACCAGTCCTCTCAAGCCATTTGTTCATATATCATCATCTAAATGTCATATAATCTGATCTTTTTTTTCCCCCATGTCAGGGTTTAGAAAACAATTCTTGGAAAGCAAGCCATGACCAAAAGTAGATTGGCATCGTTGCATTGGTGGAGACACTCTGCTTGAGTCTGGAAGAGTTCGAATTTCCTTCTGACTAGATTGGCCTCAGTGTGGAAACTACATTCTCCTTTGATGTTGGGAGGATTTATCTAACAGAGATGTTGGATGAATTAAATAATTTGGGATTGTTACATTTTTTGATTTCTGTTGTCATTTCCAAAGTAGACTATTTCAGCATTTTGTAGACATATAATTTTCAGGCACTTAGAATCAAAGCCAAGGAAATGAAGACTAGAATCACATAGTACTGCTAAAAAGTGGAGGTTTCCCTTCCTGTACCCTAGATTAGCCTATCAGTTTTACCCCGATGCAGATTTCTCCTGTGAATCAGCTTGAAAACAAGTTTAGGACCTGTATCTTTTTAACACAAGCAAGTGCCATAAACTATTTTTATGGGGTTGACTAGTTTCAAACCATTCCACTATCATTCGACTTTACATGAAATACTGGAATTTTGTTAATCCAGTGAGAGACAGAGAGAACAATCAATTGGTTACAACAGCCATCTGGGAGGTGGGGCACTTGGGATCCACTCTGAATATTTAAGTATTTTAGACAAGGTGAAATAGCAGCAGCATTAGCAAACGGGAGTAATTTACAGTAGTCTGCCCTGTGATCTGCTGATTGAGACATCCCTCCTGTGAGTGAAGCTATTGTCCGGGCAGAAGACGATTCGTATATTGGATAAAAGGGGACCCTCCCTCACCCTGTTTTCTGATTCTAGTGTTTCACTTCCTACACATTTATTACTTGTGCCTGAAAAATGAAACTCACTGGCAACATCAAAACATGCTGTTCCACCTAAAACGAATAGTTTAAAAAAATGTTGAAGTTGAGCAAAAGTAGATCAATTCAATCCAAGTTCACAAATAGTTTCACTTGCCCCGACACGCTATTTTCCAGCAAATAAATGGTTTACCAAAAGCATGTTGTCCAGTTTCAATTTCATCTGGAAAGAGGATAATGACCAACAACTATCCTGATGCAATGTCCATTGAATTCAACAGAAATACTTCTTTACTTTGCATTAGATCAGGCAAAATATTGAGGTTAACAGTAACTATGTGCTTTCTTTTCAGGTAGTTTGTACAGTTTGTTTATGGTGAGAAATTAGTGGCCTTTTCCATTTTGCATGTCAGGACTGTTAGACTGAAGAAAATGAGTATAACTTTTCTTTTGATTCTATAATCTTATTATTCCAGCTCCAATAAAAACTGATAATGAAATCCGAGAATACTGAGAACTTGGATTTTCCCCATTAAGTTTGACTTGATTTTTTTTTCAAGCTATGTGGTACTTACTATAGTCCAAGTCCTTTTAAGGCTATCGAGGGGAACATAAACCCTTGCAGTGAGCCATTTTCTGTCAAAATTAGATCTGACCTGCATATTTTTGCAATTCTCAGATGCATTATACAGTCAGCTCAGGTTGTTCCTTGACCAGTTGTTCACCCCTATCAATTGCATTAGCATTTAACCTGTCAGTTTAAATTACAAAGCTAACAAAGGTTTAGGAAGGTTACAATAGATTCAATCGCATACAAAAGTACGAAAGGATAATCTTAAATCGTCCATCAACGTAACTGGGTTTTTTTTTATACTGACATAGATATACTCACCTCCTAGAACTATTACTGAGATAGTTCACAACATTTTTATTGTTAGACCACAAGCAGTGCAGCAAAGCATGTAGGGCTGGAGAAGTAATGGCAACAAGACAATTATGCACGTTCTATATTTTGGTAGCATCTCCTCTTTCTCTTCTTCGTATCTCTGTCAGCTGAGAAACACTGCAGAGGATCCTTCTGAAGTACAGATGCCCACTGAAATTTGTCACCATTCTTTACTTGCTCCATAATGGTATGTGACAGGTGTTTCTCAGTAAGAGGTCTGTCACAGATTCCTTTGAGGTTAATACAGGAGTTAAGCAAGGCTGAGTCATTACTCCAACACTCTTCTTGATATTCCTTACCATGATGCTACATCTGACCACCAACAAGTTTCCAGTCAGAGTGGAGCTAAACTATTAAACGGATGGTAAGATGTTTAATCTCAGCTGACTCCAAGCCAAAACTAGACCACCCCGACCTCAGTCATTGAACTCCAGTATGCTTATGAGGCTGTAGTGTATGCTCACAGAGAAGCAGACCTTCAGACAACCA
>NW_017728997.1:8139256-8141756 GCF_001723915.1 Gavialis gangeticus
CTGACCACCAACAAGTTTCCAGTCAGAGTGGAGCTAAACTATTAAACGGATGGTAAGATGTTTAATCTCAGCTGACTCCAAGCCAAAACTAGACCACCCCGACCTCAGTCATTGAACTCCAGTATGCTTATGAGGCTGTAGTGTATGCTCACAGAGAAGCAGACCTTCAGACAACCATCAACATCTTTACTGAGGCATACAAGAAAATGGGACTGACACTTAACATTCAGAAAAGTAAGGTCATTCATCAACAAGCTCTTAATGAGCAGTCCCCAGCTCCAGCTATTCAGATTCAGGTGAGAGTCTGAAGAAAGTTAAGTATTTCCCAGACCTCAGAAGCCACCTCTCGCAGAAGGCTGACATCAACAGAGAAATCCAGTTTCAGCTTAAATGTGCAAGTGCAGTCCGCAGACACATGAGGAAATGGGTGTTCGATGATCATGGCATCAGATCGAAAACCAAGCCCCTAGCTTATCAAGCAGTTGTGATCCACACCTTACTGTAAGGAGCTGAGATGTGGACAACATGCAGGAGACATCTCAAGCAATTGGAGAAGTACCATCAATGCTGCCTGCGGAAAATCCTTTGAATCTAGTGGGAAGATAGAAACACCAACATTGCATCCTCTCACAAGCAAATACCATGAGCATCAATGTGATGACCATCCAATATCAACTTTGCTAGGCCAGCCATGTCATCTAGATGTCCAACTCCACACTTCCAAAGCCAGTTTTATTCTCCCATCTCAGTCAAGGCATATGCTGAAGAGGAGGGCAGAGAAAGCGTTTCAAGGATGTCCTCAAAGCCAACTTGAAAAATGCAACATCATCATTAACTCATGGGGGACTATCAACCAGCACCGCACCAAAGGAGGAAGAGGCTGATGTAGGGATCTAAGTACTTTGAAACCTTCCCATGACAACAGGAGATGGAAAAGCAAAAGCAGCAAAAAGTGTATGATGGTATCAAGAATCTGGAGCCAACTACCCCACCCAAAAACATGTGCCCAAGTAACAACAGAGCCCATTAACCTCAGATTGGCCTCCTCAGCCATCTCCAGACCCAAAGATAAAACAATCATGGAAGACAATAATCCTCGACTGCAAGGGATTGCTGAAGTATGATAAATTGTCTCATTGTGTCTTTACAGATGTACTCATCATTGCAACAACAGAAAAGTACTTCCATTCTGTATTAACAAATTAACAAATAGGCCCTGTCCTGTAAGATCTTCAGCCAATCATGAGGTCTAGAATGTACTGAATTCCTATTGAATCTTAATTCGTGGAGACACAATAGACCCTGTAATCCCAACCTAGTCTACCTGATACATTTATCATATTGTAAGGCATGCTTATTCACCTGCCAAGTTTATGGATAGTTAATACACATTTTTGTTTACATTCCATTACTAAACTATTATCAAATATACATGCTGCATGAATGCAGCATTTGCCCTTTTGATAGTTCAACAATATCTAGAGTCAAGGTGATGATAATCCAGCTAAATCCACCAATTATTCTTAATCAATAATACAAGTCTGCCTAGGAAAACTCTATTGTCTTTTAGAAATGCAAATAGTACCAGGGTAATAACAATATATATTACATTCTGCATAGGATTATGCAAATCTCAGTATTGCTTGTTTTAATACACGTTTAAATGTCAGACCATTACTGCTGCTGGAAGATTGTGTCATTGCAGAAAGAAAAACATGAAAAATGGTTTCCCCTATTCTGCTGTCTAGCTATAGATCAATCACAATGTTTCATAGTTGGTCGGGTCTGAAGGGACCTGAGCAGATCATTAAGTCCGACCCCCTGCCATGGGCAGGAAAGAATGCTGAGATCAAACAACCCCAGCAAGATGTCTATCTAGACTCTTTTTAAAGACCCCCAGGGTAGAAGTGAGCACCACTTCCCTTGGAAGTTGGTTCCAGATCCTAGCCGCCCTGACTGTGAAGTAGCGCTTCCTGATATCTAGCCTGAATCTACTCTCCGTCAACTTATGGCCATTATTCCTTGTTACTCCCAGTAGTGCTCGGGGAAACATGGACTCTACCATTGCCTGCTGGTCTCCCTTGGCCAGTTTATAGATGGCCACCAGATCCCCTCGCAGCCTTCCCTTGTGGAGGCTGAACAGGCTGAACAGGTTCAGGTCTTGTAGCCTCTCCTGTGTCTGGGAAATGTAGATATCATGAGTTTAACATCAGCCCTAGCCATATAAGTGGAATCAACACCTGGCAGAAATATTTCTAGAGGCTACCAAAGTTCAACGTTGTACAGTTCTGTAACTACCCTGTGTAACATAGCCCTCTGCCCTCCCCCCTAGGACTAGGGTTTCTAGTCCTTCTAAACACAAGTCTTTAAAGTGCAATTTAGCCTATTGCACCCATATATGATGCCTTATTTGATGACCCCCCAATACCATTCAATCATCAAAACAAGCTACCTGTAACCCTATTCCTAGAATCAGAGAAAGTTAGGGCTGAAAGTGACT
>NW_017728997.1:8146756-8161110 GCF_001723915.1 Gavialis gangeticus
CTGGACTAGATGACCTCCTGGGGTCCCTTCCAACCATAATTTTCTATGATTCTATGAATCATAGAAAATTAAGGTGGTGTCATCTAGTCCAACCTCCTGCTGAAAGCAGGACCATCCCCAACTATATCATCCCAGCCAAGGCTTTGTCTAGCCTGGCCTTAAAAACCTCTGAGCATGGAAATTCCACAACCCATGTGGGTAGCCTGTTCCATTGTTTTACTGCACACCTAGTGAGAAAGTTTTTCTTAATATCCAACCTAAACTTCCCTTGTTACAACCTGAGACCATTTCTCCTTGTTCTGTCATCTGCCACCACTTAGAATAGCCTAGCTCCATCCCCTTTGGAACCACCCTTCAGGTAGCTGTAGGCTGCTATTAAGTCCCCTCCCCAGTCTTCTCTTCTCTAGAATAAATAAGGACATTTCCCTCAGTCTTTCTTCATAAGTCATGTCTCCCAGCTCCCTCACTATTTTTGTTGCCTTCTGCTGGATTCTCTCCAATTTGTCCACATCCTTTCTATAGTGGGGGGCCCAAAACTGAACACTGTACTCCAGATGTGGCCTCACCAGTGCTGAATAGAGGCAAATAATCATTTCCCTTGACCTACTGGCAACACCACATACCAATGCATCCCAGTATGCTGTTAGCCTTCTTTGCAACAAGGGCACACTACTGCTCATATTCAGCTTATTGTGCACTGTAACATCCAGGTCCTTTTCTGCAGAGCTGATGCCCAGCCAGTCACCCCCAGCCTGTACCAGTGCATGGGACTGTTCTGTCCCAAGTGCAGGACTTTGCACTTGTCCTTATTGAACCTCATGAGATTCCTTTTGGCTCAATCCTCCAACCTGTCTAGGTCACTTTGAATCCTAGTCTGACCCTCCCGCATATCTACCACTCCTCCCAGCTTGGTGTCATCTGCAAACTTGTTGAGAGTTTGCCATCTCCCAGGTGGCTGATGAAGACAATGAACAAAACTGGCCTCAGGAACAACCCCTGGGGCAAACCACTTGACACCAGCTGCCAACTAGACATAGAGCCATTGATTACTACTCTCTGAGCCTGATACTCCAGCCAGTTTTCTATCCACCTTGCAATCCATTCATCCAGCCCACACTTCCTTAGCTTGTGGGAGACTGTATCAAAAGCCTTGCTAAAATCAAGGTACACGGCATCCACTGGTCTCCCTGCATCCAGAGAGCCAGTCACCTTGTCATAAAAAGCAATCAAGTTGGTCAGGCATGACTTGCCCCTGGTGAATCCCTACTGACTGTTCTTAATTACCTTTTTCTCTTCCAGGTGCTTAGAAATGGATTCCTTGAGGACCTGCTCTATGATTTTTCCAGGGACTGAGGTGTGGCTGACTGGTCTGTAGTTACCTGGATCCTCTTTTTTCCCTTTCTCGAATATGATCACTATGTTTGCCCTTTCCAGTCATCTGGGCCTTCTCCTGATTGCCATGAGTTTCAAAGATGATGGCGAGTGACTCTGCAAACACCTCAGCCAACTCCCTCAGCATCCTTGGCTGCATTCCGTTTGGACCCATGGACTTGTAGACGTCCAGCTTTTCTAAGTAGTTCCTAACCTGTTCTTTCAGCACTGAGAGCTGCTTACCTCCTCCCCAAACTCTGCTGACAGGTGCAGTAGTCTGGGAGCTGACCTTGCCTATGAAGACTGAAGTGAAGAAGGCACTGAGCACTTCAAACTTTTCTACATCCTCTGCCACTAGGTTGCATCCACCATTCAGTAAGGGACCTACACTTTCCTTTATCCTCCTCTTGCTATTGACATACTTATAGAAACCTTTCTTGTTACCCTTCACACCCCTTGCTAGCTGCAACTCCAGTTGCGTTTTGGCTTTCCTGACTTCATCTCCACATGCCTGAGCAATATTCTTATATTCTTCCCTAGTTATTTGTCCAAGCTTCTACTTCTTATAAACTTCCTTTTTGCGACTCAGTTTACTGAAGAGTTCCCTGCTAAGCCAAGCTGGTCTTCTGCCATACTTGCTAGTCTTCCTGCACATCAGGATGGTTTGTTCCTGCACTCTCAGTAAGGCTTCTTTAAATTACAGCCAGCTCTCCTAGACTCCTCTCACCCTCAGGCTGGCTTCCCAAGGAATTCTGCCCATGGGTTCCCTGAGCAAGTCAAGGTCTGCTTTTCCAAAGTCCAGGGTCCTTACTCTGCTGCTTCCTATCCTTCCTTTCCTTCAGATCCTGAACTCAATCACCTTATGGTCACTGCTGCCCAAGTTGCCATCCACTATACTACATTTCCTACCAATTCTTCCCTGTTTGTGAGCAGCAGGTCAAGAAGAGCACGGTCCCTAGTTGGCTGCTTCAGCACTAGCACTAGGAAGTTGTCCCCAGCATTCTCCCAAAGCTACCTGGATTGCCTGCCCACTGCTGTATTGCCCTCCTAGCAGACATTGGGGTGATTGAAGTCCCCCATGAGAACCAGGGCCTGTGGTTGGGAAACCGCCACTAGCTGTTTGAAGAAAACCTCATCCATCCCTTCCTCCTGGTCTGGTGGTCTATTGCAGACACCCAGCATGACATCACCATTGTCGCTGTCCCCTCTGACCCTAACTCAGAAGCTCTCAACAGGTCTCTCTCCAGCTTCATACTGGAGCTCTGGGGAATCCTATGGTTTTTTATGTAAAGTGACACTCCACTTCCTCTTCTCCCTTGCCTGTCCTTCCTGAACAGTTTGCACCCACCCATGATAGTGCTCCAGTCATGCAAGTTATCCCACCAAGTCTCTATTATTCCAGTCACATCATAGTGCCATGACTGTGCAAGGACTTTCAAATCTTCCTGCTTGTTTCTCAGGCTCTGTGCATTCATGTACAGGTGCCTGAAGTAACTAGTTGGTTGACCTGATTTCTAAGGAAGTATGAGAGAACCTTGCTTGTTGCCCCCTCCTGGGTGCTCTTCCTTCAAGTCTCCCACTTGCCCACTTACCTCAGGGCTTTGGCCTTCATCCCCTGGCAAACCTGGTTTAAAGCCTTCCTCACTGGGTTAGCGAGCCTGACTATGAAGACAGTCTTCCCTCCCTTCATCAGGTGGATCCCATCTCTTCCCAGCAACCCTTCTTTTTGGAAGAATATTCCATGGTTGAAGAATGCAAAGTCTTGCTGGTGACACCACCTGAGCAGCCAGGTGTTGACTTGCAGGATGCATCTGCTTCTGCCTGGGCCCTTTTCCTGGACTGGAAGAATCGATGAGAACACAACTTGAATGAGAACACTACTTGAGCCCCAGACCCCCTGACCCAGGGCCCTGTTGTCATTTTTTATATGCTCAGGGTCTCCCCTGGCGGTATCATTGGTGCCCACATGTATGAGCAGCATGGGGTAGTTGTCAGAGGGCCAGATGAGCCTTGGTAGTCCCTCCATGTCATGTCAGATCTGGGCTTCTGGCAAGTGGCAGACCTCCCAAGACAACAGGTCAGGTCAGCAGATGGCTACCTCCATCCCTCACAGAAGGGAGTCTCCAATCACCACCACCCATTGCTTCTTCTTGGGGGTGGTCATTTCCATCCTTCCTACCTTGGTGAGGCATGACCTGTTCTCCTCCAGCAGTGGAAAGTGTTCCTCCCTGTCTGCTTCTAGGACTGCATATCTGTTCTCCAGACAAACCACTGCAGGTGTAGGTGAAGATATTTGCTTGCTGCTAAAAGTCACAAGCCTCCAGCTTCCACACTCTTAGGTGTCCATGTCCTCTCTCTTCTCTAGCACTGCATCTGACAGCTCTTCCTCCACAGCCTCAGAGGTAACCTCCAGCATCAAACTGATGCACTCCTCATGTTAACAGGCAAAATGTAGCTATACTTTCCTTAAATACTTTTCCCACAGAAGTCTTTCCTCACATTACTATGGGATAACCCACAAGACTTGGTGCTGTAGTTCTAATGTGAAAAAGCCACGCTGATGTTTGCCTGTATAAAGACTGTGAATTAGAGAGGCAGTACTGGGTTATCAGTGCTTTTATGGGTACACTGGGCAGGATACTGTTACTAGTAAGTTTAGGAAACCCAGTTTAAATAGACCCTTCTGTAGCAGGAGAGAGAAAGAAAAAATACATTGTTTTGATATTCCTTCTGAATACATTGAAGAAAACAAATAAAAAGTCAAGCTATAAAGCGTGAATGCATGCCGACAGGCATATATATAAATAGAGAAGGAGTTTTAACAATAGACAAATGCTGAAAAGAATATGTTAGTGTCAGATTGTGAATTCTCATGTACTCTAAAAAATATCAACTTTAGCAGGTGCATCTGATTGCATTAACTACAGAATGATGAACACTGTTTGTTAACCAAAAGATAGGGGTTTAATCTAGATTTGGGTAATGGGTTTGGGTTACTTCTGATAGAATAAGGATGTGCCCCTCACTTTCCCTATTCCACAATGCATTGCTGGCTCTGGAGTGAGAAACTCATGTTAGAGAACGACCAGACAATATTTTTTATTGGAGCCTATCAACCTGAAAGTGCTACTAGGGAAAGTTACAAGCAAAATGTAGGGTGGGCAACTGGGCACCACTACAGATCCTCTGGCAGACCCCCCCCCCTACGGCATATATAATACATGTATCCTCTACCTTTGCATATTCGGGAAGCAACCTAGATATAATGCTTGTTTTCAGCAATCACTGCTCCCTAAGACAAGTGGATAAAGAGGTTATCGTTAGCTGGTGAACTAGACAAGGATTTTTATGAATTTCACTAGCTCCTTGTAGCCAGGCCTTGTTCCAGTAAAAGCAGATATACCCTAGTCTGAGATCACACTCTTTTATGAGCCTAGCAACTGTAATTTAAAAAAAAAATCTAAATGCATTGTATTAATAACTTCATAAATATATTAGGCTTATCCTCAAAATGTACTCTCTGTTCTAATAGGAAAAAGATCCAGTAGCAGTCGATGTGAATTCCCAACGAGTGTTTATTGCAGTGCAGGTGTCTGGAAGAGAATCTTCACAATGACAAGAACCATTCAGGCCTTATTGATGTAACCCGTAATATTACTGCTCTTGAGCAAAGACAGCTAGATTACTTTAAAGTTATATGCCAGACTTTATTAAAGAGTGCAATGGGAATTGTCAAACTTCTGACATTTGCTATAATATCTAAACACCCCAGAAGGTACTTATAGCCTTATCCTAGAACTTTTATTCTATTTTCAACACACATGGAGTAGTGTTAAGAAAAGGAACAAATGATTAAATAAGTGACTTTCATTTTCTCTGCAACATTTTAGCTCCATATAGTTTCAACTGGAGACATTACTGTCACTTCCACAAAGACTAAACTGAGATTTTGATTCTTGGCTCCATAATTTTTTTTTTTTTTTTGCTGTAAGACTTAAACCTGCCTAAATGGACTGCAGAAAATCCCACTGTTGTAGGCAATTCTCAAAAAAAGATAGTGCCCACTCTGAAAGAAGGCATGTGTCAGGATTGTGGTCAAGGGAAAGGAACACACCTGGAATACAATTCCACTCAAGCATTGCTCCATTTATAAAACACCTCTCTTGCCACCCGGGGCAAAGTGCTCCAGCTTTAATGTTGATCTAATGCTCAATGCTTGTATCTCCTTCCCTGAATTCCAGGCAAGTGAATTCAACTAGGTAATACTGGGTACTATATTTAATAACTCCTCCTAATATACTTTGCTTCAGAATTGAACTGAGCCATTTTTTAATGCATCACTGGACCTCAGTGTACCTAACAGCTCGACACATTGTAATTTCCCTTCACCCAAAACAAATAAACATTCGTCAATGTGAAATAGACAATTTATTGCCCTCATAAGTGTTCTGAGAACCAAAAAGGAATGGTAAATGTAAGTTTGAGAGGTCATAAGTCAAATGAATAAGAGAAAATGACAGACCAATTTTCCAGTCAATCTTTTTGTGCATATTTCTATAGTCAGAAAAAGAGATCGGCACTGAGGACAGTTAAAAATTCAGTCACAAATATATATTTTCTAGAAGGAAAAAATAAGATTATAAAGGTACTCTTTGTTAGCTTCATTTCAGAAACCTGGAACCTCACTGAACAAAGAGAGGTGATAAGCACGCCCCTACTTTGCCCCTCAAAAAAAT
Organism: Gavialis gangeticus; assembly: GCF_001723915.1. NCBI lineage: Eukaryota > Metazoa > Chordata > Crocodylia > Gavialidae > Gavialis > Gavialis gangeticus. Next base: position 8,152,864 of record NW_017728997.1, read on the forward strand.
AAAATGGAGACTGGGACAAATTTTTGAGGGGAAATAGAAGTGCAATTACTGCTTTGCTGTGCACATGGCCCAGATCCTCATTTAATTCACCTTTCTATTTGCTGCAAAATCTGAAGTCTTGCAATGCTGTGGGTGTTCTCTACTGGTTTGCAAAGTTAACAAACGTGGTTGTCTAAGATCCTGTGATATGTGAATGTGTGCATGCACATACACGCATACATGCACCGTTCCTTTTCAACCAAATTGAAGTAAATTGCTCATAAAAACAACCACATGCACCTAATTTATTAGAATCCATCAAAAGGGATAACACTAGCCATTTACAGACATTCAGTTTCTACTGGGAAAGTCACTACTCCCCCAGGAGAAATCACGAATGTGCAGATGTTCAGGATTTTTCGCCCGAAGGAAAATTAACTATTCTAGGAGAAAAATAACCTGGGAACAACCAGGGTTGAATCACTCCCAGGATAGTTTCTCCTGAGAGAGTAAATATGTGTACAGGTTCTTTTCTGAGAAGCCACATCTCAGTCCTCCACCATCCTGGAGCGCTTTGCTCCCCCTCAACAGAGTGTTGTGGTCACTTGTTGTGCTGCAGGGAGACACAGGCTGACTGTGAGCTGTCTGGGTCAGCCAATCAGCGTTGTTTGGGCACTGCTACTATTCTGTTTCTGGGCAGCCTGAGGGAGTCTGCAGAGAACACCAAGATGTTTCCACAGGAGCCCCCTCACTGCACAGCATTCGAACTGCAAACTCTCTGCTCTTCAAGGGCTTAGTATTTGTCAGGTATCTCCAGGTAGTTTTCCACCAGGATAACAAACCTGGGAGCATTCTCCCAGATTATTTGAACAGTGTATGCAGCTGTTTTGTCCCACAGCATACGGTTTCTTTACTGGTTGCCACCAACTGCTTTTCACTGATTACTGTACAACCAAAAGAATGATGTTGCAGAACAGCTAAGAAATGTTGTGTTAGTATTTGATAAGCCTCATGCTGGGTTTTTTTTTTTCTCTTTTGATGTTTCTAGAACATTTTCTTTTATAGGTCATAGGCCCTGCAGTACATCCAAACTTGAGTGCATGAGATGCGCCATAGGGTCCCACACATCCCATAGAAAATGTTTCATTTAATGATCCTGGAACCAATTTTTCACATTTAACTCTATTCCCGTTAGGGCCATTTTTTTCCCACCTAGCTCTATATGAAGGTGTGGGTTCTGCAGGTTTTACTTTCCTGAAATTACTCTGCCCTGGAATGAGGACTTCAGTACTTTATTATACTTGACCTGGTAGATTTCATTAGGGGATGACATCAAAATCTAATGCAAGCTCTATAGAGAGCCCCCTAAGAAAACCTGCACAGGTGATGGTCTGGATCAATGAACTTTTGGTTCTATGCACTCTACCAATCTCCTGATCCCATCAACTTTGCAGCTAATACGGGCTCCCAACGATCATCTGATCAAACCAAGCTACTAGGTAGTATATATGTAACCATAACATCTCTTTTGGCTGGACATTGGACCAAGACGGGTCTTTACCATCAAGTTCCAGCTCAGCTTATTCCAGTAAAACTTGCAAGACTAGACCGGAGACTGGCTCCCCCTCATCTGAAAACGCCATTTGTATTACTATTTCTGAAATCGTTCTAGTTTGCATTAATAGCTTCATAAGTGCATTAGGTTCTTCCAACAGAACACAACCATATGCACCCCTTAATCTCACAGGAAATAAATCTCAGTATCAGTCAGTGAGAATTCCCAGTGATTGTTTATAGCAGAGCAGGTGTCAGGAAGAGAATCTTTACAGTGACAAGAACCATTCAGGTCTTATTGATGTAACCCACAATATTACTGCTCTTGAGCAAAGACAGAATACGCTGAAGTTGTATGCCAGGCTTTATTAAAGAGTGCAATGGGAATTGTCAAACTTCTGACATCTGCTATAACATCTGAGCACCCAGGAGGCACTTATACCTTACCTTGCAGCTTTTATTTTTGTTTTCAATATACATGGAGTATAGTTAGAGAAAGGAACAAAAGATTACGTCATTTTCATTTTCAATACACTGTTTCCGCTCAATACCTGTATTTTCAGTTCAAGGAATGCATATCACTCCACAGACACGTACCATTGCTGTAAAAAATACCAGAGAAATTTTAATAAACTTCATAACTGGGGAAACTGCTTAATCTGGTGAAGAATTAACCCTGAAACAATGAGGCCTAACCTATTTCGGTGCTGCCTGTCCATCTGTATCCAAGGGTAAATGTTTGCTAGTAATGAGACCCTGTCTTAGTTGCCTACAGCATGCCACAGCCAGGTTTGAATTCAAATACAGTGCCTAGATCATTTCAACACCCCAGGGTAGGACCACATATGGTTATGTAGGTGTAATATGTTGGGAATGTTTCAACCTTCTTGGAAATACTATATTGGTCACTGCAGGAATACACAGGGGTCCTATCCTCTATGGGTACACTATAACCACTAATATGCATGAATGATGCTACCTAACTAAAGCATCTCTGAAATAAATATTAATATGACAAGAAATGGTATATTTAAGATAGTTTAACCATTTCTGATGTGGGAAACTGATGCAGAGATAGCTTCTCTTACCAAAACAGAAGAACTATCTTACTTACTAAAGTGGCAGGTCACTGTGATTGCACAAAGGGTCACAGAGCTTTAATTACTCCAACACATGCTTCCTTACACAGCAGGGTAAGTTCTCTTGCTAAATGGAGATCAGTGTAGTAGTGCGAGAGAGCGAGAAACGGCATTTTTACGTAAGAACTGGAAAATTATACAGCTGTAGAAACGAGCCCACATCAGCTTCCTTCAATGTACCTCAGTACAACTTTTAAACAATAATTTCTGTTTAGGTAAATTAAGTAGTTTTCAAACCATCAGCCTGAGGTCTGTAGACCCTTTGCAAGGTCTAAAGGTCAGGCTGCAAGGCTATATATATATATAGCCACTTTTGATCCAGTCTGCATAGCATAAGGCACACCATTTCTCTCAGTAATTGCTATACCGAGCCACAGACCGCTGGCGGAACAGCAGAACAACTGTCAGAACGATATCCACTCATGCTTAAAAATTCAAGTGATGGAGAGCCTACTGCAGAGGTGAGACAGAATCCGTTTGCAATACCTGATGCTTTAAAATGCACACAGCTGAGCATAGGTCTCAGACTTCCTCACCTTTCAAAAACAAATAGTTTCTTTTGCCTTGCTTGAAAGACACCTTCCACTCAAGCAGTCTTGTCATCAGCCTTTTAGAGCTCACAAGGTCATATTCAGACTCATAAATACCTGGCTTTCTAGGACTTATGTAGACAATAGAAAGGGATATGTTATTTTCTCATTGCAGAATCGTGCAAAGGGCTGACAACTACCTTCAAGAGTGGAGATGAGTTTCTTACAGAAGATGCTCACGGTCAGCATGCTTCTCTTTAATATCCTCATCTGAGAATTGAAGCTGTAGAGCTGGCTGGAGATGGGATCCTCTATCCAGTTCCACAGTCCTAGCAAGAGCTGTGAAGACCATCTAAGTATATACTTAGGATTTAAATGAATCCTCCCAAATGTAACGTTTCCATAGTGCTTTGATAGTTCTTTTCAGATAGCCCTTTCTCTAGCGCGGTTGTTAGACTGCCTGCCAATAAACAAAAATAACTTGAAACGAGATTATAAAGAAATATTTGACTGAACATGACATGACAGTGATGGCCACAGAGATACCACCACTACCTTTGAGTGCATTTGATTGTGATTTCAGGCAACTGCCTTTCACGAATGTGAATCTCTCTGAATAGCCCATGAATAGGGAGGGCGAGCACGTATACATACCCACAGATTTAAAGGAAATTAGGCAATGGTCGTTACTAAATTTGAAGCCCAACAGAGCGAGCCTACAGGACTGCAGCGTTGCTAATAAAATAAATAAGCTGAGAGGATTCAAGTCACTTTGTCATTGGCAGTATCTGCAATAATTTCATGACTGAAGCACAGATCATTAACTGTTCCTGAGTGTAGAGTGCAGCTCATGAGAAAAAAAGTGCAAAGGCAATTTAAAGCTAATTCGGTGGTCTCTTCATCCCTGGGCCAGCCAGCTGGAAAGGTGAGTTAGAGCAGCCTCTGGCTTGTACAGTAAACTGCATTCCCACAACACTCATTTTGCAGCCAGGGATGGCTATAATATAGGCAAGTCCCAACCACACCACAATGACACATTAGTCAGAGAAAAAATACTCATAAATAGGTTGACAATCTGATCCTGAAACTATTTAAGTAATGTATTTATAAATCGGAACAGTCATTTCCAGGGGAATGTTGATACAATTTATTGACTGAATAATATTTCTTTCTTATTTCTTGAAATGTAGGCACTGAGGCCTAGAAATAGAATTTTCTTCAGTTTAAAAAACAGTTACTTAAATTGGTACAAACTGCTATGTGTAAATATATACTCAACTGGCACCAACTCAGCCAACAGAATTGGTTTTATTCCAGTAAGAGGAATCACATGGAGTTTTGACCACGTTGGTGAAATGTTGTTCCCATACAGAAGATAAATGAGAGTTTTCCTGTATTTTAATGGGGGCCAGGATTTCACTGATTTGAGTTTAGGACATACAAATAACTGCAGTACCTTGTTATAAAAGCTCAGGTTTTCCTTCATGTTAAAAATATATAAGCCAACACCATCAGACAAAGAGCAAAATAAGGAAATGGTGCTGAAGATCTGGGCCAGTATCTGTCTGAAGGGTCATGAGTTGCAATTTTAACTCCTAGATGGTCTCAGGAAACACTGAAACACACTCATGGACTCAGCGCTGGAAGGAAATTTGTCTTAGAAATCAGTTCTTGCTGAGCTAAATACCTTTTCTATTTGTAGTTAAAAATAGGAGCTACCTAGTACTTTACCTGTGGCCTTTTTGTAAATATAAAATAATGGGTCAAGGATACTGCTTGATCGTGGAGTGAGAAAATAAAACCGTTCTGGTCAGGTTCTGCACCTTTTATATTTTCTTCCCTGAGTCAGAGTCTTGGGCTGACATCTCTGTCTGTTTTCAGAGAATAACTCATATTCTGCAGGAACAGCCTTTAGTCTTTTACTTTAAAAAGTTAATGCACTGGCTCCAAGGGGGAATCCTGAGAGCTCTTCCCAGAGCCCCTCCAACGCAAGATCCCAGGGCTTGGATGGGACAGGGAGGGGCAATCTATGTCCCACTGACCTGGGCAGGGAAATGGGATGCACAGCCTCCCCCCAGCAACTTGTGAGCCCTGCTCCCCCCCCCCCCATCCTGCCTGGGGTTGACATCCATGCCCCGACCCTAGATAAAGCCCAGGGACCCCCATGCTGCTGACTGGGGTGAGCACGCCTCTCTCCGCTGGCTGCTTGCAGCTGCCTGGCAGATGCCAGGGCAGCAGCGGGGAGGCACATGCCAGGCAGCTAATTAGGGATGGCCTGACCTCGGTAATGTCCGGCAGGCTGGGAGACATGCAGAAGCACCCCCACCCCACCTTCTGGCCTCCACCAGTTCAAGCATTTGTCTGCCTCCCCCAGCCAAAGAGCGAACATGAGATCTGTTCGTTAACGGTCCAATCTACGCCGCTTAGAGAAACCTGCATAAATTGAGTAGATTCTGCCTCAGGCCTTTTTGACTGTCTGCACTTAGCCTTGCTCACATATAGTCATACATGCCCATATGGAGACTACTTGACAGGATAGTACACTTCCGGAAGGTAGACAAATATTTACTTTGGAAAAAGTGATGAGCTAGATTAAATCAGTCTTTTAATGTTTTCTGTTGAAACATTTAATTTGCTTCTACTGTGTTAAGGGTCAGCAGGGAACCCTCTCTTTGCAGGAATATAGCTGCTAATTAAACATAATGACCCAATTTGGATTTAAAAAAATATTAGAGAAAGAAACCCGTTCGGATTTTTTGTGCCCTTCTTTTGGTGTTTTAAATAGCCTGCACAGAATGACATTATTTCAATTTTGAAATGTCAACAGAATTTGTTAAAATTCCCAATATGAACACACACAAAATGCAAGCTTCAAAGGTTTCAAATCTCCCATTCTTTTTTTTCCCCAAAGAGGACAAAGCAAAGTAAATGGGCTATTGTATACACAATCTTCCTGCTCCCTACCAGACAGAAAAAAAGTTTCTTGCTGGTCCCAGACCCTGTATGATGAAAGGTTTGAGCTCACCTGCTGAAGTCTCAGTTGGCTATTATGTGAGCACAGTAAGTCCCAAAATCTTTGGGTGACTGATCGCACATTTGTTAAAATGCCAAAGGTGCATGCAACACACGTAAGGACATCTCTGACCAAACAGAGCGTGTTGTCTTTATTCCACCAATGCATTGCATTTATCTTTTTGGTGGGTTTGTTGTGCAAACAAATGTGACCAGTGACAGCCCACCCCAACTCTGTGGCTTTTGATGTACTCTATACCAAACCTCTTTCTGTATTGTTTTTGTATGCAAGTGCACAGTAACAGTGACAGATTTAGCCAACAGGGATATAATAGTTATACTAAGATCACTGCAGTCAGCTGGGTTTATTTAACTAATTAAATAGCTTTTCAGTCACCTTATATAGCTTCAGATCAGGTAATGGAGGTATTGAAAATAAGGCCAGGATCTGCTCTCTCAGAAGGAAAAAGGCAGCTGATTTCTGTCTCGGTTTCCCCTTGCCTGATAAATCACTCTCATCCCTCTTTGGGGGAAAAAGTCCACACTCCCTCTGCTATTTAGCCTGCTAGAAAGTAATGGAAACTTTGTGCCCTACAAGGTAGGCTGGCAGGTTCAAAAGAGAAACAAACCAGGGACTTTGATTCAGTCACAAGCCTTTTTGATCTGCTTTGCTGGCACTGGGGCAGATGCTGAGTCTTCTCACTTTGTAGAGTGCCTCCTACATCCAGATACCAGTCAGGATCAGAGCATTCCTCCCATCATCATCATCATCAAGGACTGATTCTGGAGTGTGATGAAGGCACTCAACTTTCCTTGGCATTGCAATTATATACAACTTTCCTTGGCTTCCCACTTCTGGAAGTGGCAGGGACTCAGATGATAAATACTCTGTTCGACCTTGAGATCTGGTTTGTTGTGAAGGGTCTGAGAACTAAGTGTTACGCATCCTCAAATTGCACTGGAGCTACCATAGATGGGAGACACCTGGCTCCTCAAACAAAAGTGTCTCAACACAATAATGACCTGTTAACCAATTTAGCACAGATAAAGTTATAAGGGAACAACACCTGGACTTTTTCAGCTCTGGGAACAGCCTGGGAATTGATTTCTAGATGTTTGTATTCTTTGTCTATAGCCACTTTAAGGAATTTAGGTGCTTAAATATACAGATACTATCTTTTAAAAGTACCCTGTGGGCCAAAATACCTATTTCTAATGCAACCACCACTTCCAAAAGGTGGCTCTTTGTATACCTCATACAGAATTCAACACCTGTTTCAGTTCACATTGGTTATTCAACTGCAAGCTTTATTTTTGATAGAGAACAGATGTTTTGCTCTCCTAAAGGTACCAAGCAAATGTCACTGAAAGAAAGTACTGGAGATTTGAGGGTGGAGGTGGGGGATGCAGTAATTGGTTTAGTGGGTGAAAAATTCTCCTCCCAGCTTACACCTATCAGGTGGGTTTGAAGCAGATAAAACATATGCTGGTGTTTTAATGTTTAGGAGGGCTTGCATTTTTCCTTTCTTCTCTTTTCTGTTTGTTTTTTTTATCATGGCAGGAAAATAATTTCTTTTCCATTCTTTGATCTATTCCTCAGCCAACACACAGATCACTAATGCTATGTCTGAAAAAAAAGACTAATACTTCCAAAGCAACACAAATTCTTGAAGAACTACAAATATGTTTGCTTGATAAATTATTTCTTCATTCCTATATTCATACAAAGCGCATGTATTTTCACACATCATTGGACATTGAGAGATACTGTGAATATCCATAGAAAAGCTGTTATTAGATTTTTTTTTATTATTATTATTATTTTACTGAAGGGAGGTTTGCTATGACTTTTCAAAGCACAGAGTCAAAAACTCAGCAGTTCTCTGAAAAGCCGTACTGAGCATGCTCCAAATTTATTAATAATATACAACATCAGAATATACTTATAATTGGAAACATTTATATATTTTAGTTAAAATAGGCTGAAGTGTAAACAGTGAAGTTGTGTTTCAAACTCCAAGCTCCCCCCCCCC
>NW_017728997.1:8161172-8162670 GCF_001723915.1 Gavialis gangeticus
CCCCCCCCCCTCCCAAATTTTAATGGCATTCACATTAATTAATTCTAGGTTGAATTGACAAATTGAATTAAATGTACCTCTCAGGTCTCCATAAAGTCTTTGGCACAGCAATACTCTTCTTACTGGGAGGGTCTGTCTGGGACAAGAGGGTTGTTCATGGGGATGTTTTTGGCTCCTGCACCAGATGGGAGAGTGTAGCAGAGGCTCCTTGATTTCTGCACACCTGACTGGAGACTTTATAACCTCTTTCTTCTGTGAAAGGCAACACTGCTCCAGGGTGCAGAAGTCACTGGAAAGAAATAAGAGTAGGTACAGGCCATGTTTCCAGTGCAAGCCACCTTTTCTGAATCCAGGATAGAGTTGGGCTTCTTGGGTTGTTTTTTTTTTTACTTATTTGCCAAAAAAAAAATCCACTTCCAGTTAGCTGAAGCTACTGGCAGATTGAAGCTGAACAAATTCAAGCCAAAATATATTTTGAAAATGTCCGGTTGTTTGGATGCACCTAAACCATTATCTGGGAACACATAATAAAAGTTAAAGTTTTTTTTATGAAACGAAAGGAACCAATTCCCTTTTTTCTCCATATTGTAGTTGTTAGAGGAGACCTAGGTTTAAATCCTTCTTATGCCTCATGGGATTTAAACCCACATTTGTCATAGCCCAGAACAGTCCCCTAACTACTAGGATAAACCCTTTTTTCTCTGAATATTTAGGGAGACCTTGCAAAGTAGAAAAATACTAACTGGATAAGCTGAGTGCCAATTATCCCAGAAGTGATTGTGGTCTTTAGAGAAATCTCTTGGCAGATGGCTGATATTGGTTTCTTGATTCAGGGAGAACAAAAACCCAAACAGTTCAGGTAATGATAATCAAATTTTTTTTTTCCAGTTTATTCACCAAACTGAAAGTTTTTCTCAACTTTAGTTAGCCTTCCTGAGAACAGATAATGACCAATGAGAGTCTTAGCAAAAGGTGGCTGGAAATCGCCCAGAGGTTTCCAGAAGAGGAGTCGGGAATACAGTGAACAGTAAGGCTAGGACTGTGAAAAGCTCTGTGGGCAGATCCCTCTTACAGAAGCACCAAGAACTTATTGAGTAGTGGACTACCCAAGCCCTACTTGCCTCAAGAATAAGCAGAAGATAGCGGCAAAAAGAGAACAGCCTTCACTTACTGTGTGTTTGCCGGGTACTGCCTGCCCAACCTGAGAAATTATTTCCTGTTTGATATCATGCAGAGATCTGAGATTGGGGAAAAATAAGTCTCGGATTTTTACAAATTGACGAAAATTGCAATTGAGTCGATACAAAAGTCCTGTTCGGTTTTTGCTTTTGATTTTATACCCTTTTCTGTAGTATACATTGACCAACATTTTGAAAAAAAACATTTTGATGAAAAGGACCAAACTTTCTAGTTTTTGACAATGTCCATTCTTTTACCAGTTATTTTTCAAATTCGGTTTTTTGCATCAGATCTTAAACAGTTTTGTTCACAGACAAAT
>NW_017728997.1:8167670-8181492 GCF_001723915.1 Gavialis gangeticus
AAAAAACATTTTGATGAAAAGGACCAAACTTTCTAGTTTTTGACAATGTCCATTCTTTTACCAGTTATTTTTCAAATTCGGTTTTTTGCATCAGATCTTAAACAGTTTTGTTCACAGACAAATTTAGCATTTTTCAGAAAAGGCACGATTAATCAAGGCATTTCGTACCATTTCTAATAGTTTCCCAGGTACCCTAGGTCCATAAAGTTGCAGTCTAATTACATTTGTGATCTCATGTTCAGCTTTCTGTAGGGCCCGCCAATTATCAGTCACTATTTGCAATTACCCAAATAGGAAGTTCTTCTATAAAAACAGAGTAAACCCCATACAGATTGAATATGTGTATGTATTAGAAGATAGTTAATGAAACTAGACTACTACTGAAAGTTGCCTACATCTGGTCGGTGTGTTCAAATGATCGACCGTTTCATTGGCATTGTAAAAAAAAAAAATGCAACCAAAATAAGCGGGGGGAAACTACAAACATAGCAATTAATTTAGAATTGATTAATATACAATAAATGTCTCAAGTAAGCAAGTTACCAATAACCCTGAGTTACAACTCAGCTATTTTAATTTACTCAAGAATTTACTTGGGGACCTTTCTGATTGCTTAGGGAAAATTTCAGAAGCTCTGGTCTCTTTTGTTTCATGTTTTAAGACATCACAAAACAAGCTATCATTAATTCACTAAGAACACCATCATGTATTCTTTAAACACTCAAACTCCATTTATCATGCTGACACATTTGAGTGGGCAGGAGAGGCAAAGGGAAGCTCAAAACATATACTAATAATATTGTTTTATGTCGTATTCCCATCAGACATAATACTGTCCTAATATTGTCTCAATATTGGGGTAATACTATTAATGCCAGCAGTTTTAAAGACTCTACAGACAATCCATAATTATTTTTTTCATCCTTTCTAAATTATCAAGCATTATGAAAATTGACAAGGTCATTGTTTTATCTGCAATGAAGTCAAAGAAATTGCCAGAGATATAGCAATAGTATTCCACATATAATTACCACAGCAGTAATTTACACAATAAAGTTCTCATTTCATTACAGGAGCCCATTACACTGAATGATGTGTTAAGCATGATTTATCTCTTGGAGGTAAATATTCAAGAATAGACCCCTTATAATGAAAGCAACTCCTCACTGTTCTGCATTTGCATTAGACTTCAGAGTGCTGATACAACAAAAAGGAACCAACATAACTACTGAATATTCAATGTGGCATGTGATTTATAGACATGAAGGAGATGGATCAAATGTGGCTGGTAAGAATAGCATTGTGAACTTCTAACAATTGCCTATGTGTTCAAATTTTGGGAAAATATTTAATAAAACTACATGCAAAGTCAACACCTTAGACTACTATCAATTTAAAGATGTCAGCTACAAGCTTCCAGTAACCTTTTGCCCCACTGAGGGATATGCATTGAAGCAAATGAAGAAAAGGTGACAATTGGAGCAGTGAATTCATGGTACCTTGTAGGGAGTCAGTCTTGCGCAGGTTAAATTCAGGATGAATTTTTACTCATCATTGGTTTAGTACCAGTGGAAAGAAGGGACTACACAGGTTCAACTTTCTGAGGGAGGCCACTAAATCAAAAAATTTATTCATTATTCTGGCCACACCTCCTTTCTTTTTTTTTCCCTGGAAATTCATTATGAGGTTGTTCCTAAAATTAAATCTCTGCTTCTCCTTGATGTCCCCATTCTTTCCTTTATAAGAGAAGTTAAATTAACTTTCTATTGCTGCAACCTGGGCCACCCTATGCACTAAACCACTGGTTCTCGAACTTTTTCAACTGGAGGCACCCCTCCATAACTTTTATGGACTAAGTGGCATCCAGTTTCAGAAACTAATTTATTACAGTGTTTACCTCCTTGCAAAGGGGCTAGACACAATGCAGGTGGGAGATTAGCCAATCAGGGACAAGCTTAAGTCTGCTCTTTGTTGGCTAAGAAATGGCATTTAAAGGTTTGCTTTTTGGGAATTGGCTTATAGGTATATGTATATGCATTAGAATGGTTCAGGATGGGCAGCAGGGGTTAACTGATATCTAAAAAGCCTCAGTCTCACACGGTTTCATACAGTCTTCAAAGCAGATAGGCTAACACAGCAAAGCCAACAAGGACACACAGCCTGTGAAAGAGGGGAGTATGTACCATGCTATTCCATAACACGAGATAAGGGTAACACCAGCTAACAAGGCCCCAGAGCAGGGTGGCCTGAGTCCTGGTTTGCAGGGAACAGACCAAATTATGAGAAGGCCCGGAAAGACCAAATTAGTATGTGTGCATGTGATGAGCTAGAACCACGCAGAGAGACCAGCCATGGATCAAGAGTCATCAGGAGGAAAGGAGAATATAAAAGCAGAGACTTGAGATAAATAAAGGGTCCTTCCTTCCCGTCCCTCCCTCCCCGTCCTGTCCGGGTCCTCCTTCTCCCTGACAGGGGGAAGGGTCCCCAAGGCCACCATGGGCAGAGGGCACAACACCAGCCCGTCTCACCTACCCCACTGGAGGGTGGATGTGGGCTTCAGCATCCCACTTCCAGACTGCTGACATCTGGCACCTAAGAAAGACCCTCAGAGTGAAGACTGCATCCTAGCCAAACGTACAGCAAATTTGCCTATTATCGAATGGAAAGGTCCCAGAAAGGGAGACAGATGGATCGGGGGGACAAGGTCTCTGGGTCCTAAATCCAGAGCCAACATCCTTATCTGCTTGTCTCCTCACACCTCCTTCACAACATGTCTTGAGGCACTCTTCAAAGAATCTGGCAGCTTTCCTAGATGAGTTGAGAGTCACTGCACTAGACAGTACAAGGGCCATCCACCATCAGTTCCAAGGATGGACCTTTCTAAGTCCATGTGAAGTCATCTTACTGAATTACATATACCATTTTCCTATTAAAGGAATGCTACAGATGCTAAGTAAAGCATTCAGAAATGACACAGTTAAGACTGCAGGTTGCTTGTATACTTGAGTATCCTTAAGTATACTCTGTTGTTCATCAGGAGGACTTTTTTACATGCCTACATAGTTTATCTGAACTAATGCAATATAGTATTTTTGTAGTAGCATGTATAGAATGTTTATACATAATATAATCATTATTATTCCAGAAGTTTAAATAGGAATTTACACACATATACTCAGTGTATACATATATATGTATACACACACTTAGTGCATGTGTGTGTGTATCTAGAAAAACATACATCATTTTGTTATACTATTATATGCCTCCAAATTACAGCAAAATACTAACCTAGGCATCCCATTCTATGACCGCATATCACTAGGTCAGCGTTCAGCCCTGGCCGGCTTGTAAAGATGAAGAAATTGTTCAGAAGTCAAAATCAGAAAGGTCCCTTTAATCTCACATAGCCACACATGAAATTTTGGAAGTTGATATTTATCACTAAAAATAGCAGCTGTTTGTATTATTCTGAGACCAGCTTTGTGTCTGTAGATGGTCATGTACGTAGGAACAAAGCAAATTCTACTGAACCCATTACTGCCAGCTGCTTGAACAATTATTGCAGCAGAACAGTAGTACACCATTAGCTTCACATGCTGAAATAATGGTATTTGATGTTTGGGACGTATGTACTGCTAAATGAAGTCTAAAGACTTCTTGAATAAAACACTTGCATTCTTCACCTCACCGCCTGGCTTCCTTTGCTCACATACTCAGAAAATAACTTTTCTTGATGCTGGCCTTGTTTGAGATTATGTAGCTCCAATGATTTCTCATTGAAAGAATTGGTTTTCATGGCAACTAAGTCATCTTAATTGCATTACAACTGACCTTCCTCATTACACTCCATTCTGGTCAAGTGTTGCCAAACACCAAGGGTGTTCTTCCTTCTTAGTAAACCTAAGCAATCATTCCCCCTTCTCTTGGTGATAGCCCTCCCTCCTCCATGATACATAAATGAACTTTGGAAGACAAGATTGCAAATTCTGTAGTGAGAAAAGGAAAGAGAAATGGACACCCAAGAGTTAATTTTTATGGGATCTCTAAATTATGCTACAAAAGAGCATGGAATTGCAATGCCCTGCCTACAAGCCCTTGAGAAAAGCTTTCATTCCTCCCCAGACACTTCTTGCATTCTGCCCTGTCTCCTCCCTAGTGTCCTTTTGAAAGCTTTCCAGTATCAGCTGCAACTTAATTCCAATTTATTCTTAACTGTGATAGTCAATATTACAGTATATCTAATTAATTACTGCTGTAGAACTGCTACCAGGGTTCTTCTGAGGGACAGTTAAGTCTGTAAATTTCAGTGGGATACCATTTTTCTTTACTAACAAACATAGCTGTTTGCTGATGGATATGGAAGAGTTCATGGCCAGGAGATGTATGATATACCGTAAGTCTGGGTATAGGGAATTCGGATGCCTAACATTTTAGGATCTGATTGAAGTAACTGGAGGCATTTGCCATCAAAGTCAATAGAATAGTACTATTGAGATCAAAGTTGTTCAATGAAATAATACTTTTTGAAGTTTTCAAGTCATATAAATCGAAGATATTTCAGTCCATTTACTCCTGTAATTTCCTGAACTCCTGAATGCTTGGAGTCAGTGCAGGGGACATCGAATGCAAACTAATGTTTTGATGCACAAAGATCTGAAAGATGCAGTCAGAGTCCAGGTTAATCCACAGTGACAGGTAGGTCTCTTTCTTTTACAATGCAATTGATTGTGCTCTTGGAGTTTGCTTGTGGAATTAACTTGCCTTTGCCCTTCAGAACAAAGTTTTGTCTGCTGCGTGATATGATGGGAAAAGTTAACTGTTAATGTTATCTGCTTGGGGCAGAGGCTACCCACTAGTTTGGATTTATGCAGAATTCAGTAGAATGCATCCATTTCTGAATGGGACCTCTAGATGCAAAGCCATTAGCTTTCTTTAATATTTATTAAATATGCTAATTTGAGAGGGAGAATGGGGCTGGAAGTTTCTTGCTATTTGGATCAATATGTTCTTAAAGAGAGACCTCAATATTCTTTCCCCTGAATTGGATCCTTTTAGTTTATATAAACACTTTCCCTCCCCTACAGGTAATCCACTTATTGTCAATTATTATATAATGGATTAACTTTAACTTGCTGGCCCAAGTTAAATCAAACCTGGAGAAATGTGAAGAAGGAAAAGCATGGTTACTCAATGCAGGATGTTCTTATCTACCACAAAACCTGGAACAGGAAAGCTTCCTCAGTGCTTAAAGTGCACTCTGGCTACGCTTCTATTGACTTCAGCAGGCTTCAGATCAAGCCCCAAGCATAGTAATAGAAAAACTCGAGCTAACTTCAGTAGTAGTCGGGTCTGACCTTTAATATTCTTCCTTGACCCTTACTGTACCTTTACAAAGCAAGCACTATTTTACTGGTATCAATACCGTTTGTATGAAGGATGATGTCCTGGTCTGGCCTGATGATAAATGCCCCAAATGGCCTGCGCATTCAGTTAGAAGCAGTACAGTTTATTTTCCCATGCATGTACCCTCAGGAGGGTGTAACTGCAGGAAAGCTGTTTTATTAGTCTCCTTTATGCTCTGATACCATGGTATTTAAGGGTACTTTTCTTGCAGATGCTACATCTGCACAAAGGGTCTGATAAAATAAGGTGCAGGAAAGTATAGCTGGCAGCACTGCATCTGAGAGCACACCTTTCCACACATATTTGTGTGTGATGGGAGCCAGGTTCTGACACTGTTCTTAAAATCTCAAACACATGGAAATTTTACAGATGGTAGGCCAGATGCACAGAAATATATGCCTTCCTGGAGCCATTTGTCAAATATATAGTACATGTACCAGTAAATGGGTAACTTCTAAAGTATAGTCTCAGCTCCCATTTTCTATTTCACTGATCCTTCCTCCTTGCTATATTCTTTCCACTTAGCTTTATCAATATAGCTTGCCACTCTCAGCTCCTCTGATTAAGTTTTACTACCTCATTCCAAAGCTGGATGAGAGACCCTCTGACTGCATTTTAATAGATAGATGGGAATATTATAGAGCTCAACATCTCTGTAGGAAATATATATTTTTTAATTTTACAGCAGACATCATTTTTTTCCACTGATACTGTAACTGATTTTATATCAGAAGCCCCTGAAGGTATAACAATCAGCACAGTTTGGAGTATCTGTTTTTCCTCTGGCCCCTGTTACATGTTACATATGTTACGCAATTAACTGGTCACTCTTGCAATTAATTTAGCCTGGCCCCACATGCAAAGTAATTATCACACTATTAACTGGTTAATTGCACAATAAACAGAACAGCCACACGTGCCAAGTAATTATCATACCATATAAATGACTATCCAGCTATAAAAAGAACCAGCCTGCTACTAAATTAGTGCTTGGGAATGTGTAACCACTCTATAGATGGTTTCTATCTAGCCTTAATCTGAACATATGGCAGAGCCCTCAGATCTATCACAAAAAAAGAAAGCCTAATATGAACAATGCTACAATTTCCAGCACTCTACATAGGAGACACTTTAGAATATAGTCATGAATATTTAAACCTATACCTGTGGTACATGCCATTTACCCTGTTAGGTTAGATAAAAGCTAATGTAATTGTTGGGAAAAAGTCAGTTTTGCAAGACTCGCCCAATATCAACCTCACTGGAGCTCTTCTAAATCTTTCATCCTAATTCAAGATACCGTTCCAAAAATTATAGGAAAAACACAGTTACAGGCATTTTAACTGAGTTCCAGAAAGTTTCTACACAAGTAGACTGTCCTGGATGCATCGGCGCTACATGAGTTAGTGCTGTGTTGTTCCTGATAGAAGCACCGTGAAAGTTCAGTTCTTCACTGGCGGGGCTGGCAACATGTGTAATATAGACAGAACGCTTCCTAAGGTGGCAACACCTCCTAAGCAGATCAGCACTGGTAAAACCCCAAAAGCAGTACAATAAAAATTAAAAGACTGATCAATTTATTTATCCTGTCATGCATAGGTACACAGCATGCAGGAATCCCTGGGAGTGTCTACATGTGTCACTATGGGGACATTGTTACTGCACCATGATTTAGTGCTTCATTTTGGAAGTGCAATAACAGTTCATGTTGTGCACCATATGTGTGACATGCGGTTATTTTTAGCAGCTACTTCTCCGTAGCTGCCGTCTATACCGGGGGAGCACATCGCTAGCCATATGTAGACAACCCGTGGATGCTACATCGCCATAGTGCATTTGCACAATGATGTAGTGTCATGTGTAGACGCACCCCCTATATAGAAGAGGTAGGTCACATTAACAGAGATCTTGAACTCAGGGCATGAAATTAGCTTATCTTTCAGGAAAGATTACTTTTCAATGTACCATTGCACTCAATTAACCCTCTCTGCCTTGAAAATTGTCACGTGCAGATAAAACTATTATAAATCTTGGCATTATTCTGTATATATGAGGGGCTGAAGTGGGATAACATCCCATTGTTGCACCACATAGAACCCTTGTAAAACACCCCATATCTAGCAATAAATCTGTTTATTTTTGTTCTGGTTCCTCCATTACTTTCTCACTGCTTCTGTTTTCTGTTTGGAAGCACTTGATTGTACCATTCTCTGTCTGTTTTCGGTATCATAAAATGAAATTCACCTCATTGATCAAAAGATGACCTCTATCCAGTGCCTCTTGGATTAGAGATAACAGCAGGCTGCTGTCTAACTGAGAAATAATTTCTCCAGCTCCTTGAGCTCCTTTTTATTATGACTGCTTGCTAAAATGTCACTTAAAGAGCTAAGTGGAAAACAAATAACAAAGCCTTCATATAAATATTTGTGTTGTGATTTACCAATACAAAGCTAGTTAGCATGTATTGTTTTAGAATAATTTTCTTTTATCCTTAACACGCCAAAGACGTGTTTAAAGTCACAGAACTCAGAACACTAAAGGAAAACATAGGGAGAAATGTAACTCCTATCTTTTTTAAAGCTAGAGGAGATTCAGCTGAAAAGCAGCATGATATACTGGATGCACATATGGATGGTGTTTAAACTGCGCATATTTAGGAACAGATTTTTAAATATCAGTGTTAAAGATCACATTAGAATATATTATCACATTCTACACAATAACATAGTAACATTTGTTATAGATCTATAAAAAAAGCGGGGAATAAAAATCACACACTATGAATAACCACATGTTGTATAGTAAGTTTTTCAGAGCATTGTCCCAGATGTTTATTTGTCCTAAGGTTAAAAAAAAAAAGAGAGAGAAAGGAAAAAAAAAAAAAAAAAAGCAATTGTCAGTATCGTGGATATTTTTCCTATCCGTTGTACCCAACCTCCATTTCTAGAGGGTGTTGTTTTGACAGGAGTATGAGTACAAAATATTTAACTGAAGTTAGATATGAGAACTTAGTTATTTGAGGCCTCCCAGCCAATATTGGCCTTTGGATCCATTGTCTTGGGTCTTGCCACCTTTGTCAGTAAGGGAATGTTTAAGGACCTGTTAGATCTGCATGGGTTTCAGGTTCAGTCTTCTCATCCTTCCCTTCGCTCTATTGAAAAACATATTCTGTAGGAATAAAATGAACTTTTTTTCTCCCCAACAAAACTTTCAGAGCCTCATACCCTGGAATGGGTTTTTGACAGCTGACCTTATTTTACCAAGTAATATATCAAAGCAACACAGGTCTGATAGTATATTACACTGGTATGGATGAAGTATTGCACTAATATATCATGAAAGTAATGTCATTTTTATGATGTATTTGCACTAATATGAGCTTGCCAGCAGAATCCTTTTCTAGTGGCTTAGGCCCTTCAAGGTTTACTTAAAATAAATATTTATTTTGTGAATCCTTTTGGGACACAAAGTAGAGTGCGTGTATTTATACCATGTTTGGAATGGACATTGCAGAGTATTTTCAGGGTTGAGATAGGTGAATGGCAATAGTTTTAGAGCAAACATTGAGGCTAGTCAAAACACAGATCTCCCTTCTTTTGAACAAGGATTTGTTACCATTACCAGCCCTTCTCCCTACCATTTTCCAGTTTCAAAGACCTTCCTTATATTTGTTGAACTCGACCAACTGAGCTTGATTTTTGGGCATAGTGGAAGTGGTTTTGTAAAAGGAAAGATTTTTCACAAATCTCTCTTCAGTTCCAAGAGGGAAAAACATTCAGTGATCCACAAAATTATGGAAATAGATACATCAACCTTGCCCTGGCTCTATTTTCAAACCACATTGTGTGAAGAAACCCTAGGGAGCGTGTTATAGGACACAGATTTTGCTACATTTAAGATTCTTTATGGACACAGTGGAAAGTCTGCATCTAAGCCATTTAGCTATAGCAAATACCACCATCACCAGAGCCCCCCATAACCTCTGAAGCCTATAAACTGGTACCAATCTGTCAGAAACTTGGACTGAAGTTAAAGAAATGAGGCTGAAAAAAGAAATGTGTAGCATTACTTTGAATAAGAGACATAAATAAAAGGCCAGATTCCGTGGAGATAGACTGGGAAGAATTTGGCTCATAGAAGCACTGGATATATGTCAGCATTTCAAACAAAAGGGACAGGAACAGCCTGTGAAATGACTATATTAAAACAGTGACAATAGGTTGTTCATACTCATTTGATCAAGTCTCACTCTGTAACCTTCAGACAATGCATTGTTTTAACACTTAGGGCATGTTCCCAAGAGAAGATGGCAAAGTTTCTCAAAGACTACTCCGTACCATCTTACAATAAGGCAGTTTTGGGCATCCAGCAGTCAGCTACATATCATCTGAAAGCTACATATCTCTATTGAAAAATACAGACCCATTGTAAACTTTCTGGGATCATCTTTCTAATCAGTGTTTCTATAGAACTTAGCCCAATGGTGGTGTTGATGACCTAAGCACTTATCTTTTAGGATAATATAAATAATTATACCTAGATCTTGATTTTTACTCTGGTGCTCGAAGTTGTGGTAATTTGTAAGGTCAAAATCTTGGTTTGGAGTGTTAGCAGGATTTGCAGGCATTACCAGGTATTCTCTGACAGGGGTCACAACATGAATGCTTCTGTTATGGCCCCTTGCTATACACCCACTGTATGACCATCCCACAGTGCGCAAACATCTGAAGTCACACAGGAGCTTCCTCACCAGCACACAACCTCTCGATGCCGCACCCAAAAAGAAACAGCTACAGGTGTGGATCAAGAGGCTGAAGAAAATACCTGACAGTGGAAAAATGGCCATTCCAGCAGCCAAATCCTTACCACTAGGGGCTGATGAACCATGGTAAAAGGTGGTGATGTCTCAATCGCCTACATACTGGAGTTGGATGCTCCAAGGAACTAAAGAAGAAGTGGGTCTATACCATTGATTCAACCACCTGCGACACAGAGCCTCAGACTATGCAACACCTGCTGCAATGCCCACTGTTTGAAAGCACGTGTACAATTAAAAACTTCACAAAGTACAATAAACAAGAAGAAGCACATATAACAATATGGTCAAATGTGGTGTGGAGACATGAGACGAAGAGGACAATTATGGCGCTTCAGGCAAACCACCAAGCTCCTCTGAAAAAAATGGAATAATTATACCTTCTTCACCTGGGTGTTGCAAATTCCTCTGGTATGCAACAGTTTTTGAGATCATCAATCTGTCCTTTATTTCAATAGATTATAGTCACTATAGATGGGGAGTTTGAAACCAGATAAAGTTCATGGACATGTTGACAAATAAATCTGGTCTATTCCCTTGAATGTTCCTATTAGTTGTTACATGACATTTTACAAAACAACATGTCATATAATAGCAGTTACTGTAATTATGTTATCTAATATAGCAGGAGGTTTAAAAACAGTGATTCCATTTTCCTCACTTATCAACTTAAGGCTCATGATGCATCCAGCAATAGCTTTATTGCTGGATTGTCACTTTATTTACAGTTTACATCCCAATAGTCGATGCACGTCATGCAGAAATTGACCTTTTGAAGAACTATAGCAGCATATTATTTTTGCAGCAGTAAAATTGATGGAAATTGATGATGCCTGAAAAACACACAATTATAGTGTCTTGATTAAAAATGGAGCACATTTCAACTAACTTTTTTTCCTTCTTTGTATGATTATGATACACAAGTACTAACATTAATGGTATTTTTTTTTATATAATGAACCATAAAATTACAGTTGGCAGTCAAGAGCACTCTAGCAGATAAGTAAGGCAATTTTCCTCATCATTTTTCCCTTTGTTGTCAATCTTGTTGCATAGCCCATTGCCTTTCCAATGAGCTGTAATGTGAATATTCAAGATTTTGCTTTCCCCTGGTGTATAAATTCTGGTTGAAATAGTTCAGTTTCATGCCACCCATTTTTAATAGGTTTCATCAAGTAAACTTAATGTTTTCAAGGTTTCCACTAGTGATGTGGTAGAATTTGCCTCCACATTGACAAAAGAGTAATGATATTTAAATTGTACAGGCATTAAACAATCAGCAAAAGAGCTCATTGAACCTGCTGTACAAAGATTCTTGAAGTTTGTTTTTATTTTAATAACCTCAGTCTACTAACACAATCTTCCAGTTATTTCAACTCAGTACAGCACATTTTATGAAGTTCAACATGTTTGAACACCTACACATAAAATGTAAGACAACTGGATTAACAACCAAAGCAGTCATGAGTACATATTACTGTTTTAGCTCTCACATTAAAGTATTTAAACAGCATTTGACACAGTCAAGTTCCCAATTTTCTGTTAATTTACAATTCAACATAAATGGCTTTTTGGTAGAGAGGTATGTGGGTCATGTGGCCTCTTCCTTTGTTCTTTTCAGGATGACAGTGATAAACTATTAAAATGTTATGCATCTTAATGGCATTGGAGATTGGACCTCAGTGCACAGAGCTAGCTCACTTTGTTTTGTAACTTAGCTAAGTTACAAAAAAGTAGAATGGCCAACAAGACCTAACTATCAAGCTAGACAAGTACAATTAACAAATAAGAGTGACAAACTTTTTGCTGTGAAATATTTTTCAATAGAAACTAGTATCTGCTGGATATAGAGACTAACAGAAATTAACATAGTATAACAATTAAAAATCACATTCATTCAGACAATGATTAACCCATGACACATCCTGGGCTAATATTCTTCAAGTAAAAACTTAAGCAATTCCTTAAACACACCAGGAGGTTCAAAAGGCTGAAAAGGTAGCAGAACATGTACCAATGCTGCTCACTAGTAAGGCTCATAGTTTTTATAAGGGCGTTGGTACAGCTTACCTGTGTAATGTCAACAACCTGTGGCAAGTTGTGATGTCATACAATTATAGCATTTTTAGAACAGTCTCAGGTGAAGACTTCATGTCGTTTCATGCCTACATGACTGTGACTTGACATTAGAGGGCTGGTGAGCAAAGGCCTGGACAGGAGTCCAAGACTTTATGCCCCCACTGCGGTGGGAGTGGAGGGGAGAGGGTGGCATGTAGCTTGGAGGTGGAGAACCAGTATGTGGTCTGTGGCTTCCCTCCCTTCCCATCCCTCCTGGCAGCCCTCCATTCAGTATGCAGTCCCTGGGAGGTTAGAGTCTGGAGCGTAGGAAAGCATCCTAAGTGCCTTCTTATGGGGCAGAACAGCTTTGAGTTGTAGGGTCTCTGTTATGTATGGTCTCTGGTTGATTAATGCTTAGCATGAAACCTATAAGCATGAAGGCCATGCAACTGAGACAAGCAAGTTTCCCCCCACTGCACCATCTCTTTTGAGTAGAGCCTCCATGCAATGACCATGCAGCTGGGTTTCGGGGTGTCTCGGCAATTAAAATACTGATAAGGAGTGTGTGTGTGTTGGGGGCGGGGGGACCACAATGCACAAGAAGGCCAGTAGAGATTTGATGGGTGGGAAGGGGTAGAGTGGTTAGGACCTGTGCATCTTGGGATGCTGGAGGAATGAAAACGAGGAATTTTATTTCCCCACAGACTCCCATACAATACCCTGGTATGACCGGGGCAAAACAAATCAAAGATAAACCTCAGCAATAGTGGTGTATGTCTGAAACATTTAGGGCACTTTTGCATGTGCTCCAGGGATGGGGTGGGGCACTTTAATTACAGTGGCTCTCGAAGCCAATCGAATTAAAGTGCCTCTGTGTCTCCTGTATCAGCACCTCCATGCTTAAAAATGGTGGCGGGGGTGCTTGAATTAAAGCTTGTTAAATGAACTTTGTTTCATATTCTTTTTCACGGGCTGAGAATGTGCAAAGCAATGTTTAATTATTTAAACCTGCACATATGGCCCACACTAATGGTTGCTGTCTCGATTTTCTATACCATGTGAGGATGATAATTTTTTTTGACGTGGAAAAGGGGGAACTTAAAAGGAGAATGCGCTGATGGTAATGGATGGTGTGACTGGGGCTAAACATAAGGCTCAAAGATACATAAAAAATGACCAGGGTGAAATCTTTGCCTTTTTTGAGGCCAATAGCAAAACTCTCATGTACTTCAGCAGAACTCAGAATAACTCTGAGTCCCTCCTGTGAAATTCTGAGCATTTTTAAATTTAGGCCTTTGCACAGGTTACCTTTAAAACATCATAACATCATAAAACCATTTAAAACAAAAGCAGCCATTAGTTAAGGGGTGTTAAACTGCTATAAATACTCTGGAAGGGCACCTATACATCAGTGTGGAGGCTCCAACCTCAAGTCCGCTGGAGTGTGGCAATTACCGCCCCCTGCATCTCATGTATTAGCGTCCCTGTGCTTAAAAATGGCAGCAGAGGTACAGGAACTAACTTCATCTTGAACCCTCCCCC
>NW_017728997.1:8181502-8198374 GCF_001723915.1 Gavialis gangeticus
CCCCCCCCCCCCCCCCCCCCCAAAACATGCTCACAAAGGTAACTACTGGGAAAAACAGCAGAGCTGGCAAGAGCTGAACATAAGTTTATAAATGGGATAAACACATCTCTTTACCTAGGTATGCCAATCGGTCTCATCTGCACATATTACACACTGTAAGGAGATTACACCGAGTGTCACATTTCTAAAGGAGTTCAGATCCCATAGAAACAAATACAGAGACAATTTAAAGGAGGGGAAAAGCTCATTACCATGGAAAAATCTAGCCTTTAATGTCAAACTGGGAAACAGTCTCTTGAAAATCCAGCCTCATCAATACCAATATTTTACTC
Organism: Gavialis gangeticus; assembly: GCF_001723915.1. Taxonomy (NCBI): domain Eukaryota; kingdom Metazoa; phylum Chordata; order Crocodylia; family Gavialidae; genus Gavialis; species Gavialis gangeticus. The sequence continues at coordinate 8,181,835 of NW_017728997.1, forward strand.
TCTAGCCCCACATCATCAGATTATTTAAACCATTTACTTGGGGGAAAAGGGGGTTTGGAGAAGGAGAGAAGATCGAGGAAGTTGGTTACATTTCAAAATGAAAGTGATCAGATCTGGCTGTTTCACAGCTCTGGGACAGCTGATGAGAACATCTGGCCCCCAGTGAACAGAACTGAACTTTTGTGTGCCTGTCTTTGGAGATGATATAGTGGGAGGAACTGACTGCATAGACTAAGGGAAGTCCCTAAGTAGCACTGCCTGTTTCTCAGAGAATACTCATATCTGTATGACTACCGCAAAGAGATGGGAAACTCATTAATTTTGGTACTCAAGGGTGCAGGCCATCTGAACCTCACTCTGAGCTTGGCTTTGAAAAAATTACCAGTTGTTTTGCAGCTTCCACCCAATGCTTTGAATCTTTTCTGGCAAGGATTTTTATATTATTTAATTAAGATGCACACCTGTGCATGGGGCTTTCAGCAGATAAAAGGCATGGTCCCTGAGATACCTGAAGTTTCTAGCCTTTGCACTCAGCAATACTGGGAATAGCAGTTGCAAAGGTGAACAAAAAAACATGTACTTTCAGACAGTTGTAAAAGACCCCCCTGAAAGTGGCAACCTGCAGCTCTCAGATATCTGACCTCCCATAAACTCAGCTGTCAGGCACAACGTACAGGCTCCATTCGGAGGGTCCTTGCTCACTTCATATTTATTCATACTCATTCTTTGTAAATTTCACCCATTTCCCAGTCTATAGAAAACCAACAATCATGACCCCTGCCACTCAAACAAAGCAAAAATCAATATTACTAGCTAGCAGAAGGCCACGAAACGCCGGCATTCGTTAAAAAGTTACGGCTCCCCATAGGAAATTTACGTTCAGAAAACCCCCCCTCAAATCTTCACGATATTGAGAGTTTAGATGTTTAATTAATCAAAATCCAAATATTCACTCAAAAGCCAGTTCTTACCCCCTGGTCTGTTTAGCCAACCAAAATAAATCATCGTTATGTCTCGTTGCCTTTTGTCAGATCAGCATACGCTAAGAAATAAAGCACTACAAAGGGAAGTGATTTATGAAACGGCAGCTCAAGTTAAGAGAGATGACCCTTATTTTCACTTTAGATATCTATCACTACATCAAACACAGAGCTGACCACTGGAAAAATACTCCTGCAGGGCTGATGTAAGTTTCCTGCAGGTTCCCAGTTTAATTAATTTAGGGCCACATTCTGGAATTTAATTGAACTAAATTTCAATTGACCTCAGTCGGTGTTTTGATGAATTAAGAACTACATATTTGGCCTTGAATTTACTTACAAGCGCTCTTTGGAGATTGCATGGGTTATATCAGTCCATGCACAAAGACTGTGTCTGCACAAAACTGGAAAGAAAAGTTTAAGGAATTTAAAAAAGAAATAGGTAGAAAGTGAAGGTGAAATGTATTCATTGACTGGCATAAAACTAAATCTGGCAGACTTAAGCAGACTGTTGACCTGCCAGCTGCGTCTGGCATATTGCAGCTAGAAATGGCTATTATTTAATGTTTTGGTGAAAAGCAGGAACCTTCTCATTCTTATGGCTTCAGTTTTAAGGTAATGCCTTCTCTATGTTTTCTCTCCACTATGTATGAGAGTGCAAGAGAGAAACTAACCCAACTGGAAGGACACAGGTCACATGCAACCTCCAAGGTGTTAGCCTGTGGCCCACTGGTTCATTCTGGGCTGGACTCACCAAACAGTAGCTCCCTGTTGTGGAGGCTTGGTTCTTCAGGCTCCCCCTCTTCCAGCTTCACCTTCCTGCCCCAGCTTCTGGAGGCAGGGTGGCATAGCAGGAGGGGGGTGGAGTGCCCATACTGTGTGCACACTGGAGGAGGGCCTGGCTTTTTCTGCTGTACCTACATGGCAAAAGAGAAAGCCAGACTGCTCACACTCCAGGCAGGTGGTGTGTGTGGCCAGGAGGGAATAGGCTATGCATGCAATAAAGGGAAACTTTGTGGGGAGGGACTGACTGACTGGATGTGCCCCTGCCCACTTACACTCAAGTTATGTGGACCGCGAAGCTTGCAGCCACCGAGCCAATGGCCCACGCGGAGCATGGCTCCCAGGTACCCAGCAGTTGGACAGCCCTGAACGAGACCGCAGAGTTAAATCCAGACCTGTCGAACTGGAGTGTGTGTTGCATTTGACATTCCTGATATAAATCACCTCTAGGGTTGTGGCTGGATCCAAAATATGAAGTCCAACGCTGGAAGTTCCAGTTAGAAGATAGAAAAGCGAGCCGCCATTTCTACTGTCATCTGGTGCAATATTACAGGGCTGCTTCATGGGATTTTGAATCAAGCAAATGAATGGTGACCCTAAGTCTGAGTGGGCGCCTGTACATGTGAGGCTGCATCATCGTAGCAATGCACTGCAGATGTAGCACTGGCAGACATGAACTGTGATGCCACAGCTGTGTTGCCACAGCAACACGCTCCCTTGGTATAGTGCATTGCTATGGTGATGTAGTGGCTAAAAATGATCACGCGCCATGCGTGTGGTGCAGTACAGGCTGTTACTGTGCCATCGTTTAGTACTTCCAAAAGGAAGTACTAAATCAGGGGTGGGCAAAACACGGCCCACGGGCCGAATGAGACCCACCAGGTCATTGTATCCGGCCCACAGGGCCCCTAAAAATTTAGAAAATTAATATTTATCTGCCCCTGGCTGCCTGCCACGTGCCCTCGATGGCTTGCCAAAATTCAGTACAAGGGCAGGCAATTATTTTGGGTGGAGGGCTGTTTACTAAATGATGGTGCAGCAGCAATGGCACCGTAGGGACATGTGTAGATGCGCCCAGTGTAGATCATGCTTTGACAGCTCTGCTCGCCTTTCTGAAGAAACAGCTGATATAGCTTATATTAGCTGGCCTCTCCCAGATGATTTAGCATCACTTTATATTGAGTTCCTATTAATTACGATAGCACTTATTCAAGTGTAGTTGCTAAACGCTGGAGCACAAGAGCGGAGGAGAGGAGAGGCAGAGTCCAGTCTCCCACATTCACAGACAAATATTTACCCAAGGGGTTTCCTAAACCCTCATGCAAAACTACAAGAGACAAAACTCAGGAACACCAACATTACACCATAGATAAAAGCAGGGGAAAAGGGCATGGTTAATGCTTTAATACTGCAATGACAGAGAAGTCATTGATTAAACTATGATCAGGGGGATCCTAGGAAGAGGACAAGTCCCCCTCTGTCTGGAGGCCAGGCAAGGCCAAGTCCTTGCCCAACTGACCTAGGGGAAACATTTCTTCCTGAAGAAAGAACTGCTTCCAAATGCAGAGCTGTCTAGAGAAATAAATTAGAGTTTAAATGGCAAGTAAATGTCATTAATGTGATTAACAGTCTGAATGATAGGACACTTCCCAGAGACGGATTTTAATGCACACCAGAAAAAACAAACAGGCAGAAAAGTTAATCTGGAGGTGCTTAAGGACAGCACACTCTGAAGACAGGTTATTGAATAAGAATCCCAGCATAAGAAATACAAGCATGTAAGTCAGCGTTTGATACCTATCCATACATCTTTCATACAAACCGTGGTATCTAATCTTGGCTCAGTGTACTCTGCAAAAATCTAGGGCTGAGAAATGAAGAGTGTCAGGTTTGCAATGAGCTAATGTGGCAGAAGGTCAAGGTTGACAAATCAGCACAAGGCTAATGCCTTGAACATGTTCACTTCTGTGTTAGTCTAGGAAAGATAAATGAAGAAACTGTCAGCCAACTCCAGTCTAAACAATGGAACAATTTAAAGTGGAGGGAATCATAATCTGAAGCAATTTGTTTCATACTGTACAATCATGATAAGGAAAATCTCAATTTTTCTCTATCATGCTGGTATAAAGAGCAGTTTCAGGGGAAGAATGTAGCAAAATAGCTCTCTCCTTCATTCAGGAGCAAACTTAAGTAATCCTTAACGATGAGAACCCAAATCTAGCCTCAGAGCTCAGGTGTGAATGAGCACAAAACTTGGGCTCATATTCAGCACAAAATACATAAAATAATACCAGATACCCTCTTACCTTCCACATGCATTAGAGTGGATCATTTAAATATGCCATCAAACACAATTTCCTAGCATTGTAAGTCAGCAGATAGCCATAATTCTTGATAAGTAGACATATGATCCAAGTAAATGTTAAATGTCCAAATGAAAAACTGAAAAAAAAAAAACCCCTCCTCCTCTAAATCAGAAATTTTGCCTGGCCTTTAAAGCTAGTATGTTTATGAAAAAGGAAGTTTTTCTTTCTTTTGACTTTTGTCTTCTACCTTATTAAAGGCAATATAAGGCATCGTTCTACTTGTCTGGTATACGTGGTGATATCTGAAAGTGAATACATGGTAAAATAGAATTTAAAGAAGGGGTTGTAACATGTTCGTTTTGCTATTAAAAAAACGGTAAAGTAATGTTGTAGATACGTTAAACTGTGACACTGAAAGGGACAGCAACTTGAAATTTTCACTCATCTGCTGCATAACTCCCACACAGAAGATGGGCTGCTACTGCACAGGTTTAGTTTAGATTATAGAGTTGTCTGTTAGTGCACCTCCAGAAATATGAGTTTTAATTATTGCTGTGGGGGGGTAAACATTTCCCATATATTTTCACACTATAGCAGATGGACAACTCTGCCTAGACTAAGGTATGTTAAAGAACCAGTCTTACTTTGTAGTACAGTAAAAGCTGTGTTAACTGGCATTTTATTAGCCAGAAAACTCTATTAACCGGCATCCGAGTGACGCAGCAAAAGCGAAACCAGAACGACCACTTCCGGGGGACTTCCCGTTTCGCCACTGCGAGCTGAGTTTTTCTTCGCCACTTTTTCAGCCCACAGCCCAGGGCAAAGCAGCCTGCGCGGGGCCCCCCTCCCTGTCCCCTGGCACACTGACTCCAGATGGCACACACTTGATTAACCAGAATATTTGATTAACCAGCATCCCCCATTGCCAGGGGGTGCCAGATAACAGAGCTTTTACTGTACACAGAAATAACCAGACTCACTGAGTGCTTGAAGTACTTCTGGCATTGAGGCCCAAAGCATCTTTCAAAAATTTTCTACCCCTATTCCCAGGTTTTTCTTTTTTCCCCCCCTATTTACTGCAGACCTAGCTTCAAATTTAATTGTTAGGTTAGTTTCACAACATTCCTGAGGCCTATTGTATTTGAATGTTATTGAGCACAAATTAATTTTCTCGTCTTAGGTGACATCACAGTGTCTTTAAAGTACTTATAATACTGTCATTGAAATCATATTGCTGTTTTGCACCCACCACAAGTTTTACTGGGATGATTCAGCTCCTTGGAGACTAGGCTGCTCTCAGCAGAACCACTCCGGTTGCTGATCAAAATGGCTTCCTCAATGACATTATGATCATAAGAGAAGTGAATGAGGCACTCATTCTCCACAGATTATTCGTACTTTCATAAGCTATTATGGCCCATTGCACTAATGAGTACCGTGCAGCTAGAGTTTTTAATCTCTTAAGTATTTCTATTAACTCCTTGCATGCAGTAGTCTTATTTTGAAGTTAAATTACTTGTGGCATGTATTTGACGATAATGATCTGCGTTCTACTATGACAGCCTGCAAGTTTCTGTATTTAAACATCCATCCTGGAAATCAAAACGGGCATATTAAACAGCACCCCTCACACCAGAATTTTTTTTCAGAACAAGAAATTCTTTTTTTTTTTTTTAAGTTATAGTTTTTGCCCTAAAAGTTTGGGTGGGTAAAGCAGGAATTTGTATGTTATAACTTGTTTAAGTTCTTGAACTAAAAAGTAAATATCTGAAACCACATCATTTATTATATGCTCCTTTCTGAAATTATAATTGTAGTTCACACTATGAAAAATTAAATCTAACAAAACGAGTCTATAAATAGCAGGAAAAGAAGAGTTCATATTTGTGGCCAATCAATATTAACTTAATTGACTCAGTTGTCCCAGTGATGTCAATGGAAATACTCACATACTTCAAGTTATGCATGTGCTTAAGTGTTTTATTGGATTAGGGACAAATTTTGAATGGCATTGACGCACCGAAGAATTCAGCTAGGCTCAGATAGGATTTTCAGAAGCATATATAAACTTCAAAGTGTATATGAAAATCCCAAAAGGCAGTCACCTGCATCTTTGGATGTCTACATATCTTTAAAAATCTGCCCCTGAGAAGATAAATTATCTTTCAGAATTAGATACTTCATATTTTAGAGGAATTTTACTTTGGGGAAGTAATATGCAGAAAGCAAACTGATTTGAAATTCAGTAAGAGCTGAAGCACTGGAAGAAACAAGATGAAGATAAACCAATTCTTCTGAAAATTAGTCTGGTTTTCTACTAGGGCATAAACAAGGCTGAAAACAATGTGTCGTATCCCCCTTGGTGTAAGAGGGCCAGTTCTATCAGTATAATGAAACTACACTGACTTACATCAGTTGAGGATCTAGCCCACTGTATATAACACATTTCTCAATGGAATTTAAGACCTTTAAGGTTACAGAAAATGGATTCTATAAAGCTAAACCTAAAAAGTGTATTATTTCTCAGAGGATACAATTGTAACAAGCTTTACCTGATGGCAAAAATCCAATTATCGTAGTAAAGGTTGTGCTCAGTTATTTCTTGCTCCATGTCAAAGCAAACTGTAAAATGAGTTGCATGGGAAGTCTGCCTTTACCAATACCCAACCTTACATTCTGTATCAATTTTTTGTCAGTGAGAAAACAAAACAGAAAAAGGGGTAAAGATAATGGCATCAAGTACTACTTGAGAGCTTTGTATATAGATTTTTTTTATATTTTTTTCAAGAATAGCAAAAAAAAAACTTAACATAGATTGGATCAAATATATATATTTTTATTTCATGGCAGAAATAAAGTTATCTTTATTGAATTTCTCTTCTTCTCAGATTGCTCGGTCTATTTTTACATAAGCTGCTATGCTGCTGTTTGCTTGGCTCATTTCAAACCTGGGGGAAAAAAACTATGCAGAACTAAAAGCTAAAGCAATTGTTCTTAATACTTCTTCAGTTTCTGCAAATAGAACAGTAGGGGTGGCAAGAAGAGATTCCTTTTCTGTTTGAAAGAATCCAATTCTATTAAAAAATGATACTAAACCGAATCCATAGCATATTGATGAACTATATTACCCCGCCCCCACAACCTCCCTTTATCATACTTTAGGTTGTTTCTTGATTAAGTTCAACCTGAAGAGACACAATCAATGGATTCAGATGGGAATCTGTACCCCTACCACTAGACTCTACATTTGAGGATCCAAATTCTCTCTTTGGGCCTATATAAAAATCGATATGAAGCCCCACTAAGTCAACTGCTAAAAGAATTCAGCTAAAGCGGGAATAATGTGTAGAGGACACACAGTATTAGTTATGCCTCATAGCAAGATGAGCCAACATGTGGACAAAATGTGCTCAGGAAGAACAGCCTGTGAAACCTGAAAATAAACAATGAAATAATCATACTGGAGTGCAAAAATGACACTGAAGACTTTGCAGCTAGAGTGTGGTCTCCTTTGGTAGAAAGTATACACTTAAACAGCACGCTGAACCAATCAGTTTAGGATGAGCTTCTAGGTTCTTCAGTGATGCTATCTACTCCTATTGAACCCTCTGCAAATAATGCTATAATTTCCTATTTACTAGGAGATTCAACCCATCCTGGTGGAGGATAACTAGACCTCAGTTACAGATACTCGGTTGCCTCTCACCTGGACTACAGCCATCCAATATAACTGAAACTGAACCCATCATCCTTAGAAATTTCCAGCTAGGAAAGTACCTTGCCTCAGTATAGCTATGGACATGTCCAATCTGACCTGTTGTCTACAATATTTTCCCATGGAAAGTTAATTTAAGATTTTAAACTTAATTCAAGGCACTCAGTGGTCTGAACCTTGCCTTATTTAAAAGACAGAAGACATTAGGATGGCAACTATCCTTAAAAATGTTACCCCTCTGACCAAGTGAAACTTTTTACTATAAAAGTAAAGCTCAGCTGTGGGGGATACAGAGCATTTTCAATGGCTAGTCAAGAGACTGTTAAACAAACTACCTTGGGAACTAAGAACCACCAATGACCCCAGCAACCTTTCAATACAAGTGCAAAGCATACTTCTCTGACCTGCTTTTTTCCACATAAACACAGTCTGTTTGCTTTAAAAAATGTCCCAAAAGCTCTCTAATGTTGTCTACAGCACAGGCCATTCTTCCCCTAGAGAAAAGAAAAAGGCAAGCACAACTTCACATATGGATGTTAGTCATATTGCTCAACACACAATGGGAAAGTGTTCATGGCCTCTGGGAGCAAGAGTGGTATAAGAAAAGTATTCCATCCAATTTTCTTTCTTTGCTTCTTGAGAAGAATATCTTAAGAAAATGGTTCAGGAGACCGAAACACTCTAGTGGTGTACTACCCACTTTTTCTTTTATTTTTAAAAGAGAGGATTTTCATTTGGATGTTATGAAGCTATGAAAATAGGCCATTTTCCCAATATTCACCTCTGTTTTATTCAATCCATTCATTGGGGATGCCCAGTTATATCTAAAATATGCTGATACACACAATAAGAAAAAAAGATCCTTCCAGAATTGATCAGTTCTTCAAAAAAAAGTTCTTCAAACTGCCTCTGAAAAAGGCCTTAAAATTTATGATCCTACTTAGTATACTGGCACAATAAATGTCCCATGACATTTCCCACCCCCTAAAAATTAAGTTGTACACTCTTCATCTTGAGCTTCTTCAGAGACTTATTCTAATCTATCATATTGCTTAGAACACCCTGGGTGCATCTACACATGCAATTAATGTGAAGTAATAAACTCCAGCATTTATTGCATCAGAGTTTATTGCTTCCAGGTGCACCATTTGAATGTGAGCCCAGGACCACAGCAGGTTGAGCTGGGTTGGAACAGCCCCAGCAAGCAGGCAGCCCTGGGAGTTAGCCTGCCAACCCAGGGTTGTTCCTGCCTGGCTCAATGTGATGCGGAGGAGCTGGCTGGGGCACAAGGATGCTCCAGTGTGGGGCTAGCCAGAAGGCAGCCCCTGCACTGAAGCACTCTCGTGCCCCATCCAGACATGTCAGTGTCTACATGTGATCTGTTGCAGAGTAAAAAAAGCTCCACATTTACACTTGCATTTATAAGCACTGCCCTACCAAAGAGTTTATTAATTTACTCCAGTTTAATAGGGGCAAACATGTAGATGCCAAGATGTTTGCTGCAGAGCTAATTCGTAGAATCATAAAATTACAGACCTATACCGGTACATGGGATTGTTCTGTCCTAAGTGCAGAAGTTTGAACTTCTCTTTATTGAACCTCATGAGTTTTCTTTTGGTCCAATCCTCTAATTTCTAGAGACTACTCTGAATCCTAACCCTACCCTCCAGCATATCTACTACTCCCCACAGCTTGGTGTAATCTGAAAACTTGTTGAGGGTGCACTGTATCCCATCCTTCAGGGATGAAAGTATTGAACAAAACTGGCCCCAGAACCACTCCCTGGGACACTCTGCTTGATACAGGCTGCCAACTGGACATCGAGCCGTTGACTACTACCCTCTAAGCCCAATGATCCAGCCATTTTTCTGTCCATTTTACAGTCCATTCAGCCAACCCATACCTCCTTAGCTTACTTGTGAGAATGTTGTGAGAGACTGTATCAAAAGCTTTACTGAAGTCAAGGTATATCACATCCACTGGTGTCCCTGCATCTACAAAGCCAGTCATCACATCATACAAGGCAGTCAGGCTGGTCAGGCATGACTTGCCCCTGGTGAATCCATACTGACTGTTGCTAATCTTCTCCAAGCGTTTAAAAATGGATTCTGTGAGGATCTGCTCCATAATTTTTCCAGGGACTGAGGTGAGGCTGACTGGTCTGTAATTCTGTGGATCCTCTTTTTCCTCTTTCTTAAAGATGAGCACTATATTTGCCCCTTCCCAATCATCTGGGACCTCTCCTGATTGCCATGAGTTTTCAAAGATGATGGCCAGTGGCTCTGCAATTATATCAGCCAACTCCTTCAGCACCCTTGGGTACATTGCATCTAGCCCCATGGACTTGTACATATCCAAGTTTCTAAATAGTCCCTAACCAGTTCCTTTGCCATGGTTGGCTTCTCAGCTCCTCCCTAAACTGTGCTGTCAGGTGCTGAAGTCTGGGAGCTGACCTTGCCTATGAAGACTGATGTGAAAAAGGCATTGAGTACTTCAGCCTTTTTTTGTATCCTCTGTCACTAGTTTGCCTCCCCCGTTTAGTAAAGGACCTACCCTTTCCCTGATACTCCCTTTGTTGTTGACATACTTGCAGAAATCCTTCATGTTCCTTGCTAGCTGCAACTCCAATTGTACTTTGGCCTTCCTGATTTCATTCCCGCATGCCTGGGCAATACTCTTATGCTCCTCCCTAGTTGTTTGTTGAAGTTTCCACTTCTTATAAGCTTCCTTTTTGTGATTTAATTAACTGAAGAGTTTCCTGCTAAGCCAAGCTGGCCTTCTGCCATACTTCCTAGTCTTCCTGTACATCAGGATGGTTTGTTCCTGTGCTCGCAGTATGATTTTCTAAAGTACATCCAACTCTCTGGGACTCCTCTCTCCCTCAGACTGACCTCCCAGGGCATCCTGCCCATGAGTTCCCTGAGTGAGCTGAAGTCTGCTTTTCTGAAGTCCAAACTCCATACTCTGTTGCTCTCCTCAATTAGTCACCTCCACAGTAACATCTCGTGTAGACATGCCCAATATATTCCCAAGTTCTGCCACTACTAGAACAGCAGTTGTTCCATCTGTCCATATCCCATTTTTTTTATCATATCAAAAAGAAGAAAAGTCTACCATAGTCATTCATTAACAGCTGTCTCTAGTTTTTCAATTCATAAAGAATATCTTGTATATTTCCAAAATGTTGCAGGAATGAGATGATAATACATAAACTAATCAGTTCATGGATTTCTAAAAGATTCCAATTCATAGTCTGTTGTATTTTTCCAGTGGTCCCACCTGTATTACAGGGATTTGCAAAATGTTGCATTATTGAATTCTGCTTTTGTTCCTTATTAACTGAGAAAAAATTCTGATTTAAAACAGCTAAGTATAGTAGTATGCAACTTTCAAAATCTCTCTTGAGTTGACAACCCCTTTCACAGCACGCCTTGTGTGGTTATAAAATATACTGAGCTACAACATAAATTACTAGACATGATTAGCAAACAGACAAAGTTGCAGGTAACCCAAACCCACTCATGTACTCTTGTATTCCTCATATAACATTTCTCCATCCATAACCCCTGGCTTCAATTTTTTTCTGTAACCTTTCTTTTTTACCCATAACCCCAGGTTCCAAATGAGCTCAGATTGCATTTCTTCAGTGGCAGTTTCCACAGTAGTTGGTGGTACTTCAGAACTTCCTGAGTGTCTACTGTCTTCTAAATTTGTATGTACACTTGAAAGGATTTCCTTGTTCAGTACTTCTGAGTCAGTACCCCACTGCCAAATTTAATCCTTTCCACATTCTTACTGCTCCCTACTTTCCTTCAAACTAATATAATTCAGTACAGGTACGTAGATCAATTCACACGTACATAAGCACTCTAGCTAAACTCAGCTGGCCCATGCTCTAAACTACAGCCAGAACTAGGTAATGTCGTTTCCACTGTGCCCACCAAACTCTATACAGAAGAGAATCTATCCTATTTTTCTTTTGCCATTATTAGGCATGGTTTGAAAATAAGACACATGGGCCATGCACAGACAGTCAAAAAGCCCAAGGCTGAATCAGTTCAGTCTTTGCAGGTTAGTCTAAGCTGCATAGATTGAACTGATAAGCAAGTGAACAGACATTCACTTTTGATTCTGGAAATGCAGCCACATGCCTGCAGTGGCTGACGCCAGAAGCTGGGGAGCAGGGGAAAGGCACAAGAAAATCCTTCCATGCTTGGCTGGAGCAGACAGCTTGGGCCAATGCCAGCCCACCCACCCTGTGGGAGGTGCAGAGGAGGTGCAAAGCATCCTGAGATACTGGGGGACTGTGAGTTAACTTGAAACCAGAGGGGACCTGGGACAGAAGTTCAATAATCCTATTTAACCTAAATCAATTAAGTTGGCTACTACATTCATCCAGGTTCATCGTAAACTGGTTTTGGCTTTTTGGAAAGCAATTTATGTGCACTGAAGGTCTGATGTGTAACAGATTTGAACTGGTTTTTGATCACATATCCCGGTTTGTGTAATTTCTGCTCCTAGCCTTGGTTATGTAATCAACTTTGCCTGAATGCACTTGAAAAGATCTCATTCATCAGTTGAATAAGTTTTGTTGAGGTTTATTGGTTAAACTGAACTAATGCACACACACATGCACATACACAGATCATAACAAATGAAGCACAAATTAAGTCTGTCCACTCCTCCTTCCTGAAATGAGGCCAGGTTATACTTAACATGCACCTTGGTAAACAAGTTTATTTAATCAAAGCCACATTGGTGGGTCATATACAGAACCTAATTAAGTACAAAGGCCAGTCCAGTTATTTTTGTGGTGAAAGCTGTCATCCAATACAAAAAAAGGCTGGCAGAATTGAGACCAAAATAAACATACATCCCTCAAGTTTCCCCACTGACATTTGAATGATGTCTATACATCACAAACACTGTACTGACACAGATGTATTGCAATAAGCTACAGACAAAAAAAAATCCACTCTGTACTTGAGATAGTTCTCTCTCTCAGTAATACCATTTTCAGGAGGTTACTTTTGGTTTCTACTAAGATAGTATTGGCCTTGAATTCCTTTGCTCAATTCTGTTTTTAAGATAAGTTAAGGGAACTGAGAACTGAATTGAGTTGCTCAGTTCTAGTGGCATTAGCTATAGCTAGACAGTCTATAAAGAGAGGAACAACCATTCTGAGTCTCATTCACAGCCTGACAGGTGCAGACAGAAGTGCAGCTCTGAGCTGTAGCTCAGAACCATTTCTGTAAAGTGTTCTGAGTTACAATGTTACCCCAGACCAAACAGAAGTTCACGGTTGGTTCCAGGGGTGAGGGGAATGTAGGTGCCAGCTGCGAGCCTGAAGCCAGGCTCCCATTGCAATGGCCATGGCCATGGCTCTCTGCCAGTTCTCACTGTTTTTCAGGATGGGAGGGGGGACAAGGCAGCAGAGGGAGCTTGTTCTTGGGGCTCCCCAGCTGGTGCTGAAGGGTGGGATGGGTGAATTGGAGCCCTCCCCACCTCAGGTGGGGGGTTTCTCCAATACTCTCACCTCTCCCTCCCGGGTGGGTTGAAAAACCTCCAGACTGAACTCCCTCCTCTCCCTTTCCCTCCCTCCCATTCTGAAAACAGCAACAGGCTGGAAGCTCTGCAGACGCAGGTTACAGAAAACGCTACATTTTGAAATGCCTTTATCTGATACCTCATGCAATGAGATGTCAGATTTTCATCCAATCAGCCATTTTTATAAGCTGTCTGCTGCCATGCACTTGTGTTTGATCATGGCTATAGACTGCTTTCTGTGACCAGATCTGGGTGACAATTGTCACTTCTTTCTGCACCCATAAATTGTGATTTTTCAAGGGTGGCATCTTCTTTACCTATCAGGAAAGGAGAAGATTTCCCAGGACATTTACAGAGGTGCATTAAGAACTGAACAAGTTCAGACCTGGGTTCAGGTTCTGTTTCTGCTCACAAGGTTCAGTGAAACATGTGGACCCCTGCTTCCTATTTCTCCAGGAACAACAGCCTGAAGGGTCTGGTCTCCTAGTTTCTGAAACTCTTTGGTACTAGCAACAAAGAACCTTCACTAATACCCAAAATGTAATTCACTTTACACTTTAATGCACCAAATGATGAAAACAAAAGGCGATAGAGACCCTTCAGGTAACAAGGCAGTGTTTGCTTTCATTACTAGACTCTGATTTCTACCTGACCTTATTTCCTTTGGGCAATAACCTGCAAGGTATTTAAATAAAGCTGCCAGATGCAGAAGTATTATCTTAAAACTGACATTTACTTACTGCAGTCACATGACATTGATCAGGGACACAAAGGGTTATTTTCCAACACTTACCAGGGTTTCACCCAGCCACTATTACTACAGCCCTTTGTCTCTCTCCATTCAGAATGGGAGCTTTGCCGGAGTAAAAGCTGCTCTAAAAGTTGGCTCTAAAACTTTAGAACAGGTTCATTTCTCAAATTAAAATGTTATAGGCCTCTTGCTGTCAGTGCAGTTTCCAGACACACCAAGTTGTTATCGCTTTTACTGACTCAACTGCCTACAACCCTCTCTGCAGCTGTGATGGTCCCATACAACAGTTCAAAGGTTTGTTGCACCCCTGGCTCCTAGGGAAACACCAACCATGGCTTATGGACAATATTTTCATTCTCCTCTACCCAGCTCTTTCAGCCAGGCCATTTAACTTTCCACTCCATCCAACTAAACTTTTATATGGCTCCATTTATGATTGCTACATCTGCCAAGACTCAGTCATAATTTTATTTGTCAGGCAAACTGTCACCGGGTTTAAAGCAGTTCTTATGTAAGACTGTGAAAGCTTCATTAAAAGAAACACTAAAAACCTTGGGGAAAGCACCTGTGGGAGGAAAACACACCAAGAAATGCAGAAACTGAGTTTCGAGTAAACCCCTGTAAGTAGAAGAGGAGAAATCTAGTGTCAAATGACCTCTGCAGGTCACCGTATTTTTCAGATGCAGATTGCAATAAATTACATGCAGCCTAAATTTAGTTGCTAGACACACATAATTATGTGGGAAACCTACATTACACATGCTTAAGCTGCCAGGGGGTCAGATGGGTCTGTAATTTATTTGATAGTAACCATATCCACAATAGTAGTGCTAAATTCCAGTATTAACATACAAAAAAAAAGTCATCACAGCTTTGGAAATTAATAAAACAGGAGTGCAGGGAAGGGAGTTGAGGGGGGCGGGGAAGGAAGCAGGTGGAAAACAGGTGGCAAGGCTAGTGACAGTTTCATCTTGGGCTTTTTTAGACAATGTTTTAGATGAAATTGCAATCTGGGTTTATTCCGTGCGCTGTTAGTTCACTGCCCTCTACTGACCATTTGTTAGATTAAACCACACGTGAGCTCTGTGCTCGCTCCCCACAGCAGCTGCTCATCCCCAATCCCCATTTCAGCATGAGAAGCACAGCATTAAAATTAGAAGGAGAAACCCTAACACATACTTCACCCTGGATGACCATTTTTTAAACACAGCTACATGCTCCAGGGAAATTTGGGTTCAATAATATACACTGGGACCGCTCCTTAAATAGAGGGAATATCATCTCCTTGTACATGATGGGTCTTGTGACTGAATTTAAGATCGAAACAAAGGGTCCTCTGCTTACTACTTCACTGTTAAAATAATGTATTCTTTTCTCTCTCAAGAACTAAAGTAAAAGTTACAATTTTGGCATATTAGGAGGAGGTATGGGAAAGTGAAATCAAGGCGAAAAGACACATCCTGACACTCAAGACAATTATTTACTTTGCAACCAGACTCTGATAATAACCAGGTTACTCGCAAGTTAAGGTAGTAAAGGTGAGTAAGGACAGCACAACACTGGGACACTAAAGCCCCACATACATGAGAAGCCTCTTGAAAATGATTTGTATAAATCTGTTAATTTTTTAACTGAGGCAAATGTAAATAGTATGCAAAACTGAGAAAACTCTTTTTCACATTTATAAATTTGAATCCAAGCCTTATACTCGATAGCACTCAATTGGGTTTTCTTTGCTAATAGACAAACAGTGCTAAAACCAGCGGAAAAAATTCTCTAGGTAAGATTCAGGTATATTTGTCACAATGCCATAAAATCCAGTAGTAGCACCATTTGAGCTAGAAATAATATAATATTTAGGAAAGCCTATACAACTCGGCGCTGTTCTTACAGTGGATAGCAGATGGCTGAATGCTGTAACTACATCCAGCCCCATGGAAGCCAAGTGACAGATCAAGGAACTATTATCTGAAAAAATGAGATGTAAATAATTAGAAGTGTTGTGGGAGGGGAAGAAAATTGGAGCCATCACTAAGAGCTGGCAGTAGCCTTGGCTCAAAGCTTGCCCCACACAGATTTTAAAATATAGGCAGCATTTTTTAATTATTTTTTATGTAATTTAAAGTACCGTAACTGGAGAACATGCAATGTGTCCAGCAGAGCTATACCTGGCAGGCATGCCCTTTGTACCCTAGGAAAAATGTACTCATCAGTAATGCAGTCTCTTTTGGAAAATATCAGATCCAATTCTCACTAGTGGAGATTTCAGAGATTTCGTAGACATCAGGGCTGGAGGGACCTTGGAAGCTCGAGTTCAGCCCCTTGCCCCAGGGGCAGGAAGTCAGCTAGTCTCATAGTCCATGGAAATAAGTGATGAAAACATTTCTTAAATGTGTGTGTGTGTGTGTGTGTGTGTGTGTGTGTGTGTGTGTGTGTGTGTGTGTGTGTGTGTGTGTGT
>NW_017728997.1:8198432-8254061 GCF_001723915.1 Gavialis gangeticus
TGTGTGTGTGTGTGTGTGTGTGTGTGTGTGTGTGTGTGTGTGTGTGTGTGTGTGTGTGTGTGTGTGTGTGTGTGTGTGTGTGTGTGTGTGTAAGTTTTCTTCCCTGATGGTTAGTAAATATAGGCTCTGGCTGGGTGTTTTCAGACTAGCATATCATTCCTTATGATACATCACTTCATTTTATGATGTCACAAAGCCCTGTAGCACAAAGCTACATAATCCATTCTGCCCTGTTATCAATACCACATTACACTGTTCAAAGCTGAGTCCTTCTTATACCTCCTTACACCAACTGAATCCTCAGGTATCCCAAAGGTACCTCACATTTAGTTAGAAGACAGAGAAAGGGTAAATGCTCCTGCTACTCATTAATATTTTCATTTTCCAGATCACTACAGTCTTGCAGTATTTCTAGTAGGTTGGCACAACTCAACTTTCTGCTTTATTAAAATTTAGATGCACGGCGAATGATGAGACAATTAACAGCAGCCAGGTCGAGAAACAGAAGAGGACAGCTGACCATTACTTCATCTGTTTAGAATAATTTTAAATAGCACAAAAATATGTATAAATTATCGCTTCATTCTTGTATAGCACTTAGCATAATCCCTAACCCTTACTGAAGGCTCTGGGCATTACTGCAGGAAAAGAATAATAGCTTTAAAAGAAAAAAGATAACATGCCATGAAGAAAATGA
This sequence comes from Gavialis gangeticus, assembly GCF_001723915.1. NCBI lineage: Eukaryota > Metazoa > Chordata > Crocodylia > Gavialidae > Gavialis > Gavialis gangeticus. The sequence continues at coordinate 8,199,130 of NW_017728997.1, forward strand.
ATTGTGAGGGCATTTGAGGCAGAATAGAAATTGGTGCTATTTGCAATAAGTAAAAGATATTTTTAATTTCACTCTCTTGATGTTCTCTCTCTCTTGTACGTGATACAGTTAATCTTATAGCCAATACAGAGCCAGCGTCTGTCTTCAATTTGTTTCAAATTAAAATTATTTATAGCCCAAAATTGCATTCAAATTTCATCTTATTGGTCAAAGAGAATCACAAGATGTGGAGCCAAGCGTGTTTGAATGAAGTGGCTCATCTACGACCGTGAGAGCAGCTTAGTCATGAAGCCCAGTGCCTGCAATGTTTTCAAGGCTAGATCTTGGGAATCCTCAGGAAATCAACCTTTTTTGTGAGACAATTTATTTCCTGCCTCTTCGATCGCCTCCAAGTGCCGCCTCCTCACAAGTCTCCCGAATTTTCTAATTGAAATGTCAGTGCTAGCGCTGATTCAGTGGCACCAAATGCATCTTGTCTGCCAGCATCACCTTTGGGAGCTAACATTTAAGTGCAACCTTACTGCTGGCAAGGTGCTGCTTGGCAGAAAGAGACAGAGGATTTTGGCAACTATGGGCCGACGTGGATAGCAGGTGTTTTTAATGCCGGCACATCTCTAATTGTAAAACAACAGCAGCACCACAGCTTGAAAAGGGGATGTCATAAATCTCTGGTGCGGGGCCTGCTCCGTGAGCACACAAATTCAGCTACTTGTTAACAACATTGGCTGACAATTGCTCAGCTCCCTTTAAAATGTATGGCAGGAGGTCTCATTCCTAATACGGTAGAGAGAGAGAGAGAGAGAAGACTGGTCCTTTCGTCCACAGGCACAGATCTCCGTGGCATAATTACAGTACCCAATAGAGATGGTGAGGGGCCAGTTTGCAACATCTGTGTGAATAACCTTTCACACCGTGGTGCCAAGATCCCTGAAATGTGCACAGGCCCCCAGGGAGAGCATGTGCAACTCTTCTTCCTCTGCATGGGGTCACGGCTGTGGGATGGCTCCATTGCAGTTGACATCCCCTTCATCTTCAGAGAGGGGGGCTGCATTTTGACTGCATCACACCCTGAACACTAGGAATTAAATCAGGGTCCCATGGATGCCAGTGGAGTTTCTAGGCTTCAGCAGGACCAAAGAACTCACTGTAAAACGATAAGATGACTTATTTTGGCTGCAAAAGCGTTTTCCTGCATGAACTTACAGGCTCCTTTACAAAGTAACTCGGGTACTTTCATCAGACCCACCAGGCTTTAGCCATAGTAAGGGTCTTAGTGGAGAGGATGGATTTTAAGGTCCAGGCTGTTGCTCTTCATCCCCAGCTGGAAGATATCCATTTCACTGAGGACAAGGAACAGGAGTTAAGAGTCACATTTCCTACCTGGCCTGCAATTCAGACTCATTAGGCCAGCAGTGCCACTGACACAAATGTGTGCTCATTAATGAGGAGTCTGTTCAGAGGCAGTTCAGGCATTTCAAGCGCATGCTTTGCTTTCTGCAGGGGCGCACAAGGCAAGCCTGGGGCTGGGCTGGTAGTAACATCTGCACTAGAACTGAGGGAATTCGCAGCGGGGAGAGGACATGGACTCAAAAAAGCAAATATGCAGACACCAAACCAGGAGGAGGAAGGCCAGGTGGATGGGACAATCATAGCAATGGGGGAATGGCAAGAGTTTCACCTTGCAGCCATTCCCCAGGCCATTCTCTTGGGCTGACGAGGTGTTCAGAACGAGCTGGGCTCTTTGCAAAGCGAACGAGCCCAAATGATTTTTTTGTTTGAAGTTATGTCATTGTCCCTGTCCATGCCACGCTTGCCAGCCTGTCAGATCTCAGTATGGGAGCTTAACCCTCAAACTGACATGGTGAAGTTGACTTTTTTTTAATATATATAATAACTGAAGGCAAGTTTGCACCAAAGAAGGGAGGAAGAGGGAACTGCTTATTTGTATGAGGAGCCTCCTTGGGGAATGCTCTCATTCATGTGTATTTTTCTCCCTCTAAAATTAAAATAAGAGGCTGCTGTAAGAATCAGAATCTTTTGCAGTCCTGTCAGAATGTGGCTTTCTAAATATTTTGCTTGAATCCATCAACTGTGACAGTATCGGTGGGGGGAGAAAAACTTCCAGACTTATCAAATCTAAATTCTCTAAGCACTTAAGAAGAGATCCATAGCTGATATAAATCAATGGACGTTCTGTGGGTTTGAATGCAACTAAGATGAACAACATAATTAGCTTTCTGAAGGCTTCCTTTTATTTTTTTTCTTCACTAACAAGCCAAAGAATGAAGCCCTGCAATAGTGTTTCAAAGTTTGTTCTGAGAAGTTAAAAAGTTCTTCTTCTGTTTTATTTCTAAGGGACAATGTGTCCCTTATCCCCAAAGAAGGTATGTGAAAATTGGAAGGATATGTGCAAAGGAAGGGTGAAATCTGCCAAGGAAGTCAAAACCCATAATGCTCCCTATTATAGCAGACTCCAAGACAGAATCCCCTGAAGGAAGAGACTGCATGAAATCAGGAGCTGTTTCTCTGTCAGATGGAAAGAAGATTGACACATACTGTATTTATTAAAATTGCCTAACTAAGCAGCATTAGTCACCCATCATCCATATTTCTTTCCAAAAATGAGAGTGCATACAGTTCTGTAGTCTCCGGAGAAAGCAATTACAATATTAATTTCAGCTAAATGACAACTAGAAAAAAACACTAGCTAGTCTAGGGAGTTCAATGCTCTTACATCCACTTTATGAAGATCACTTCATATACACAGCAGACCACTGAACACCCCTATAATCTTTAAGTAAGATCCCTGGAAGGCACTGTGAGGAGCAATATTGGTGTAGGAGGATATTTCAACAGAAATGAATGTACAAGTCTTATAGTCCGTCAAACTACAAGTTTGTCCATAAAATAGGCCAGATCCCTGAGGATAGCAAACCTCCTCCCCCAATCCCTACCCCCACACAAAGCCACACCCCCACTTCCTTTTAATTTGCATTGAAGTGCCATTAAAACTAATGCTGTTTTATACCTTTCAATGATTGGCCAAGAGAATGCAAAACAAAGGGTTTTGTCTGAAACTTCCTTAAAGCTCACCATGGTACAACCCCATCCTTGAAGGCTCTGCAGGCATGGAAGAAGCCCCCTGAATCTGAGAAATGTGGGAGTTGTCCTAATTTCCATCAGTGTTGAAAGGCCACAGAAAAAAGACGAGAGTGTATAAACAACATGGCATCATAGTGCTATCACCTTGCCTTCCTTTTGTCATTGTACATGTAGAAAAGCAGGGTAGACCTGACACTCAGGGCCACACTACTGAAGGATCACACTTAAATGGTTAGTCCTTGGCTTGGTTAATTTGAATTAAACAGTTATAAAAGTTGAATGACACAAAGTGGCCACACTGCATTGGGGTTGTGGTCCTTGATGGTGATAAGAACACAGTATGTACCAAAGTACAATGCCACAAGCTACACTGTAGACACCGTCCTTTTATTCCCTCAGATGCATGAAAAACCTGCTTAGCTCCAAATACACAGCTGAGAAATATACACTGGGAGCATTTACATGTGAATGTTAATGCAGTGCAATAAACTGGTGCTTATTGCTCCAGAGTTCATTGCTCCTGGGCACGTGTTTACATGTGCACTTGGGATCACAGCACATTCAGCTGGGTTGAAGCAGCCCTGGCTGGCAGGGATCTGGTCATCCAGCCAGCCTAGGGCTGCTCTGACCTGGCTTAATGTGCTGTGGAGAGGCTGGCTAGGGCATGATGGTGCTTCAATGCAGGGGCTAGCCAGCAGGCAGCCCCTGCCCTGAAGCACTCTCATGCCCCAGCTAGCTGGGCAGTGTCTACTAGGGCTGTGCAAAGCTTCAGTCACTGATTCAATTTAGCAGAGATTTGGCCCAATTCAGCAGTCGAATCTCTGAAATCCAAATCAAATCAGGAGACCTTTTAATCTTTCCAAAATTGAATTGGAATTCTCTGAATCGATTTGGAGAGATTCAGAGAGAGTCAATGATTTGGACATAGACAGAGCTTTTAATGTTGTTTCTACATATCTCAGGGTACCAGGCAGCTCATGAATGCTGGGATGGTGGGGTGGATGAGGCGACCCACAGGAGTACGGGGGGGGGGGCATCAGACCCGAAAGTTGACCAAAAGCACCTCCACCGGGGGGACCTCCCCCCACCCCCCAGTTTAGAGACTGGTGCCTCCTGGGTGGGTCTGGGGGGACACCCGGGGTCCCCCCAGCTGATCACTGTGCTCAGTGGCAGACCCAGAAATGGGCTGGAACCCCCCCCCCATTCTTGTGGGATGCTCCATCTGACCCAACATCTCAGCATTCATGAGCTGCACCTGGTACCTTGAGGTATGTAGAAAAAACATTTAAAGCTGTGTCTATGGCCGAATCGCTGATTCTCTGAATCAGTATTGAATCTTCAGGTTCGGACTCATTGATCCGAATCAATGAATCGACTCACTGTCCCCCAATTTGGGCCAAATCTGAATTGAATATGGCTCACTTCACGCACCCTTGGTGTCTACACCTGCTGATGTAGAGTTTTTTACTCCACAGCAGGATAGGACTTGTATTTATTATATTATCCTGCTGCAGAGTAAATTAGTTTACTCCATCCTAATAGGGGCACACAACATTTATTGCACAGCTAATTAGTTTAATGTGCAGTAAATGTCTCATGTAAACACACCCACTGAACAGTGCTCCTGGGAACACTAGCTAGGTCTCTGAGACACTACACTTTATTGACCTGAGTTTGTGTTTTTTAAGTAAACGCCTATCCACAGGGAAGTGTTAGTGTCTTTGAAATAAATGATGAACTCTTTAAAAAAAAATCTGGAGGATTTCCTTTGAGAACTCCATGATCGTATCCCCCAAAGTTATTCTATTCCCAGCCATCATCTTGGTTTCGTCTAAGAGAAAAGTGAACTCCAGTAGTCTCTAAAGAAACATTAAGAGGTTCTTTTTCAAGGGGAACAGCCCCCCACAAAAAAACCACTGTTCTAAGGATTAGTTTATCAATCATTTAAACCTGCACTGGACTCACTCTTTCTCCAGAGAGAATCTAAGGTGACAGGTTTATGAAGTGGGCATGGGTTAGTAAGAGTCTTGCCATTCAAAACATCTGGGATGCTCTACACTGGGAATCTTCAAGAGCAAGTGTTTTACAGAAGGTTTATGATATTTTTAGTCAAAGTGAAAAGAAGTAGAAGTGCTTCTGTGCTTATTTCTCTGCTTGATTTTTCCATTGTCACTTAGCATAATCAAAATGAAGATACTAATACAAGAAAGCAAATTGGAATTGCATCCAATTTCACAAACTTCTGTCTACATCCTCAGATGTGACACACATGACACTCTGACCCCAATTAAGCAGCTTCATCTCCATCCTTCAGCCTAACGAACAAATAGGTAGAATGGGCTACCATATGTTTTGGGTTTCAGTTCATTAAATCCTTCATTGCACCGAACGTTTTAAGAGAGAGTCCCACATAAAATTCACACAAAGCTATATTTTGTGTTATTTGGAAGAATCTTATTAAACACTTCCTCCAAAGAAGGATTCCAACCTCTGAGAATCAGCACGACACTTAAATGAATTATTCATGCAAGGCTCTGCAAGATGGGCAAGTTTTCTGCCAAGACTTGCACAGTGAGGGGTGTTATAAAACTGAAATTGGAATGTGTAGAGAACTGATAGAGAAGATATCAAAAGATGATCTCTGTTGAGAAACTTTAGACCCTTCAACCTGTTTCTGCACAGCAGAGAGCTTTCTAAACGTCCTGACTTCCCACTCACCCCCATGTCTTTTAGTTCCTAAAAACACGTTTATTACAAAATGTTCTTAAATTAGGTCATATTGCAACATGAGTGCATGTTCAAAGGGCCGTTGTTTAAAAAAGTCAACACAATTTATTGATATGATCATTATCAGATGTCCTTTCATGAGACTAATAACAAAATGTCTCCTGCCCTACCAGTCTTATACGGGTGTAATTTGACCGAAGTCAGCAAAATTTTTCCCGAGCAGGCCAGGTGTAAGCTAGATCAGCATCTGGCCCTGTTCTTATAACTTGGTGCCACACACACATTCATGTTTTTTCCTTGAGAAACAATCGACCAACCTACCCTGTTAACAGCACCTGCGAGATTTATACGTTGAATCAAACTCCAGCACTGCCATCTGGCAGTAACACAATGAAAATTGACAGTTCAAGAATTAAAGCCTTTGAGTTTTACCCATATTTGCAGGATTTGATACTTTGATGCAGCACTCTGGATCCATAAATGAATAAGGCTTAAGTCATTGATGGTTCATCCCACTGAGCAGGAATACTAAGCCTGCAGCAGAGATGAAAAGGAGCAAGAAACTGAATGTATAGTCATAAATATGAATAAATACAAACTAGATATTACTTATCTGGTTATATACTGTACCTCTTCTCCCCTTTACAAATCATTCAATGCCGAATAACTCATAAAAGAGACGTTATAAATAATGCAACAGGCAAACAGGGGCGTAGTCATTAATAGAAAAGCAACTCAGCACCATGGAAAAAATGTTGTGGTGTCATTTGCATTAAAAGAAATTATTGTAAGCTCAGCCAACAAACAAAGATGATTGTTGAGCACATTTTAATAATTAATTCCTCAAATAATTGAAATTTATTTTTTTGTCACCTTAGACGGCCATTCTTTTGCATTACTAGCTTTCCCATCTCCGTAAAATAAAGTGCTGGTCTCTTTTGTTATTGAACTGAGAAATGACACTTTGGAAACATTACAGAAGCAGCAGGAAAGTAATGAAAAATATATATAGTGCTGAGATTTTCAAGCTATCCAGAGGGCTCTTAAAGATCCTGCAGATAATCTTTAGAGAATAATCCAAACAGCTCTGTCGTATAAAGTTACATTAAATGCCTGTGCATCACGCTGTGTTTGAAAAGTCATGCCCAAAAAACTCTGATCAGTTTGATTGGACATGGATTCAGTTCCACCATCCAGAAGAGAGCAGTAAAAAACAGCTAAATGGGGAATACACACACATACACACACACACACACATCCACCCCACCAGGGTGATCATCTTTGTGTGTTTCATACTGAAATATAATAGAATTATTTAGCTGTGAAAGGCATTGCTAAGAGGATTGGAAAAAAATATTTTGGGACCTTTGCATCGTCTAAGCTAAGATAAAAAGCTGTTCTGTCTGACTTTTGACTTCTCAGCAGTATCATTTTTTTATAGCAGCTTCTTGCTGAATAATACCATAACATTTTTCTGCCAAGCCTAGAGATATGCCAGTATATGGGGTAGTAATGGAGAAAAATCTCAGCCATACTAAAAGAAACAGGTAGAATATTTATTCAGATAAGGCATCCAAACCAAAACCAACCAAACAAAAAACACCAATCATTGTAGATACTGTGGCACTTTTTTTCACAGAAAAGTAGATACGTCCCTCATATAACATCATGGGGGTGAAATCCTGGCCCCATGAAAGTTAATGGGAGTTTTTTCTTATTTTCTTGATTTCATCCTAGGCGATTGCATTCTTCCTCAACTTCTCATGCAATGTTAATAGGAGATGAAACCCCATGTCACTTTTCATCATGCTGGGTTTTACTCAAAGGGCCCCCTTTGCTAAATAAATTCCTGTTGTAAGAGATGAAATGATTTCATGACTTCTAGGGCTTCTGTTTGTCTTGTGCAGAAGCTTTTGTGCTTTCATGCAGGTCCTTTCAGACCTGTGAACTTACAACGCTTCAAAACTTGCTAGCAGGTTCAATGTCCAACAACAGGAATGGGTCATCTACCTAGTAGAGACTTGGGAGCTAACTTCACTTCTCAAATACTAAATATCAACAGCGTGTGCACTGCAAACAAGCTCTACATACCATGTGTTTGTTTGTGTTAGTGTCAACAGACTGGATGCCAAACTGATTCATAAATAATGAGGTGGATTTGCAAATACATTGTGAGTAAAAATACAGGATAAAATTTGCTGAAAGTTTAGTTTAGAAAATGATATGCAACCATCTCTAATTAACAAACTACTCCAACAATTCCCCTGTGATATTTCCACTCTAGCTTTACAGGGGTAGCAACTCCATTGTACTTTTGGTCAGTCCCTTAGGCAGTTACCTGAGAGAGATTTCCTGTGGTGGATTGTATCCAGCTTCTTCGGTACAGCACGAGCACCTCTTGTGGTTTGATCTTGAATCCCTTTTACCATATATCCTGAAAAAAAGATTAATTTTGGATATGCATCTTGAAACAGGCTCAATTATCAGTCTGGTTTTGACATTTGAATTTGAAATGTTACGCATGTATTGACTTTCTCAAAATGAATGCTGGCCTAATGAGCCATATGGGATGCATTTTTTGGAAAACAAATATAAGAAGGGAGAACTCGGAAGTTGAAGCATACCCTTTTAGTTGACTATGATTATTCTGCTGACATAATGTTTGTACAAAAAGCAAAGAGAAAAACCCCCCATTAAGATGGCTATATGGGTTTGTATTCACACTGAAAGAGGAAAGGGGAGCCAATTTTCACAAAGTGAAAGTGAACATAACAGATGGTTATTGTGAGCCCAGTTTTCAACCTTGTTTCATCAGGTTTATCGAATGAAAGCAATAAAGTTCAGAGTTAGGCCCATTCTTCTTTAAGGTTTGAGTGGGCTATTTGAGTTGTTAGATAGGGCTGTGCGAAATTTCACCGGGTATTTCATTTCGACGTTGTTTCGACTCATTTAGAGCTCAAATCAGCGAAATCAAAATAAAATGAAAGACTTTGAAACAGCCTCAAAACAAAATAAAGGCGGTCAAAGTGTTTCAAAAGTTTTGAAACATTTCGAGTTTTAAAGCTGGGCTTGCTTGCAGGGAAAAGGAAAGTAAGGGGAGGGAGGAGGAAGAGGGGGGGAAGGACTGCTCTCATATTGACTGTGTAGCTGGCCGGTGACTGTGATCCTTCCCTGAGGTTCCTTCCAACCCCAGTGCTCTGGGGCCCCAGCACCAGTGAAGATGTGCCTTAACGCACACACAAAGTCACACGTGTCACGAGTTGTGCAGCTTGAGGTACAGTTTCTCGCAAACCCCTGCACCCATCTCCTTGAAACTTGGCAGCCTTCACGGCCTAGCAGGGGCTACCATCTCTGGTGTTTTCACCACCCTGTGCCTTCACACTTACAAGTGACATGAGTTTTGCTTTTGAGACTTTGAGGTGCAGTTTCCCAGAACCCCCTGGACCTATCTCCTTGACACTTGGCAGACTTTGTGGCCTCTGCTTTTTTCATTTGAATCAGGAAAGAAATGACAAAGGTGTAGGCAGCTTTGTGATTCCCCATTATATAGCCTATGGGCAAAACATTGAAGCACGTTGAAACAGTGAAACAGTTTCGAGGAAACAAAATGGACCGGTGCTTCAAAATGAAATGAAACATCAAAATAAAACACTTTCCCTTTGAAACAGCGAAACAGAAGTCAAAACAAAATGTGCTATTTCACACAACCCTGTTGTTAGACACCTAAGGAAATTAGCAGAAGCCTACTTAACAGTGTCCTTGTGGCATGTCCTATTGGCATGCCACTGGTAAAATTACTGTTACATATCACAAGTGATGAGAGAGAGAGAGAGAGAGAGAGAGTACATTTTATATCGTATCCTCAGTTGTTGTCTTTCCTCACGAAAAACTTGTATAGTATCTGATCCAGTGATCCCCAATATGTGTTTTCCACTAATAAGGTCTGCCATAAAACTCCCTTACATCTCAAGCAAACATGGCAAAAAGAAACTTGGGAACAATATAGACCAGATGATTGACGTAATATGCTGCCACATAAAACTTTTATGTCCGCAGAGGCTGCTTGCTAACCCAAAATGTTTCAGTTTAAAATTATATTCACCCTTTACTGGACACCTATACAATTTTTCTGAGGTAAGTTAAGACCCTCTGACATTTGCTAGAGATCATGTCACGCAGAAATAGGAGATTATAAACACATGTTACAGAACTGTCCTAGACTAAAATACATTCTAGAAAGACATTATAAGGCTACATAGGAGATAACAGGTTACTTAATCCCACTGGCACAGCATTATACATACATAATAATGCTTCAGATATTATTCAATTTTTGAGTATTTTATAAAGAAGGGTACTGCTAAGTTCTCAGCAGCCAAATATGTTATTCACAGGATAAGTCCTTGCCCTCATACTCTGAATAGATAGAGTAGTTAGTCTGCAGAGCATCTTCTGAAAGAGGAATCTATAGATTTCAGCAGAGAAAGTATCTGTACAAACTTAAGGGAAAGTGTAGATCGATTTTGATGAAAGACCAGGCTGACATCCTCCCAGATTTTACAAACTGAATTTACTCCCAATTATGAAGTGTCTGACCATTCACACTTGTTCCAGATTTCCCAGCAGAGATAACCTTTACGGCAGTAAGTTATCATTTGTATCTTGCAGTAGAACTTTTCTTACTCCTTGTACCAAAGATATTAGGCCTTCCCCATGGGTCTGATTTTATGTTCAGATTTGCGGTAGCGGCTGTGTCAGTTCACATTCTTTGCCCCACTGATTTGCTGCAATGCTGATCATATTTAATTGAACATGAGCTCCATAATAGGCCAGATTGACCCACTGCTAGTTAGCACTTTCTGTTTAGAACAGTGACCTGTAGATGAATACACTTAACCAAAACCGCTAAACCTGATCACAAACTAGGTATTAGGCTCCAGTCCTTCATCCATCTACTTCAGCCCTTCAAAGAAATGCTGAAGACATGTGAATACACTAAGCAACAGCAACATACTTGTCTATTATGGATAATCATCTCAGCGGTGGTATTTTTGTACGCTTATTAATGGATAGCCTCCTGCATTAAAGCTTAATCAAAATGGATATTTTGAAATAGTTGCCAAAATATCTATTTTAAAAAAAAACTTTAAAATTTATGATATAGGGACTTACACAAAAAAGGCAGAGACTTCCAAATCAAGTTCAGTACAGTGCAGCAGAAGTCAACTATAGAATAAGCAAAGCTGAAATTATAGTTTGTTTTGCTGATATCACCCTAACAGATAGATTAAATATGCATATCACACCGCAGAGAAAATGTGCAGATGCTCCAAAAAATAAATAAATAGATAAAGGACTGAAGACCATAATTCTGCAAATGGATTGGGCCAGAAGGCTTAGGACTTCATCAGGAATTAGGCACATAATTCCACTGGAGCATCTGTCTGCCATTGAAGTGCATGGAAGTTCTGCACTTGATTTCAATTGGATTCATTGAAATCCTGCTCCTTCAGCCTTTAATCAGTAAGAAAACTACAGATGACTCCTTCAAACAAAGGTTTCCCTCTAATGACTAAACACAAGACAACTGTTCCGGAAAAGGAAGGTTTTGGAAGTCCTGGAACCCATAAAGGATGGATTTCTTTCTTGGGGAAGGAAAGTGGTTTTCATGGAGATCTTCCCAATCAGAAAATAATGAGCGTACAAAATCCTTCTCACAGTCCCAAAGCAGAACAAAAACAGTGCTACTGTTTTCCGTAGGATTCAGTGTTTGAATTCTATGCAGATATAAACTACGAGCCAGGACTCAGACCCTCTGTTTTACCGGGCACCTCCTGTAATAACCTGAATGCTATTCTCACACAGAGAAAGGAGTAAAGAGCACTTGGCAGCTGTAGGGGTTAACATCCATGGGTTACTAAATTGCAGCAGATTCGGATACTGTGCAAAGTGTCATGGATTTCACACTTTTTAAAAATAAACGAATAACAAAGGATTATTAATGCGAAAGAAATGTGTTTTGCTCAAGCTTAGGCCCCCGTTTCTAAGGCAAGTGATATTACATGCTTTTCTGCCTTTGCTTCCCTATATGAGGATACTGAGATGAATGAACTGTCTCTTAAAGAGGTGTGAAACATGTTATACAAAGATAATACTCATGGGGAATTTGTGTTGGGTATCCGTCAACTAAAAGATTCAAACACTCACCTCTTGGGGATATAACTGCTTTGTGACTAGAATGGTAATGCCTTTGCTGCAATATTAAAGCTAGTGAAGGCCATTGCTTCAGATAAGAAGATATGCCCATCATATTTGTGTGTTATCTATCATGAAAACATTTTGTCAATATACAACGGTGCTGAACATGTCGGCTGCAAACACGACTAATTCTTTTACAGGGACAGCTAATCAATATCATTTCTGGTAGCGCAGTTCAATTTACATCTTAAGGACGGGCGATAAGTATTTTCTATCTGCCCTTTTCCTGGGGTACTTGAACTCCATACTGCGATGTCTGGTGGGTTTTGTAGCACACTGTCATTTCCTCAAAGAAGCAAGCATTGTAGAAGTCAGTTCAGATCAGCACGACTAAAAAGAAAAATGCACCAGTTGTGAAGTTCAACTACATTAACCTGTTCTTGTGGGCACCAGGCTTCAGCCTCAGTTTCCCCCTCAGCAGTCAGATGACTCTCTCTGTCTCTGGAAACAACTATGCTACCCTTTATAGTGATACTAGGTGTGTCTATACATGACGCTATGTCATCGTAGCAATGCACTATGGCAACGAAGTGTTGGGGGGCACAAACTGTGATGCCACAGCTACATTGCCATAACAACACAGTCCCTCAGTATAGTCTGTCACTACAACAACACAGCAGCTAAAAATAACCGTGTGCTACCAGCATGGTGCAATAAGGACTGTTACTGTGCCATCATTTAGTACCTCCAAAAGGAGGTACTAAATGATGGCACAGTAACAATGGTGCCATAGGGACTTGTGTAGATGCACCCACTGTGTTCAAAATTTGTCCCAAGACTTCCTTGGATCACAAGCTGCCCATTATGGTCTGTCCAAATCCTCACTTTGATGCAGTGGTAAAAAGAATCATCTATCAACCTTCTCCTTATAGTACTCCTGGACACAAGCCCATCAAAGAGAGCACTCAGTACATGGTCTGCAAACCCTCAGTTTCTTGGCACCAGGTTCCTTCATTTATCCCCACTGTTAGGACCGGGATGTGGATGGTCCAGGAAGGTTACCTGATATTAAAATGGAGTTCAGGAACTGGTTTCATAAGGAACCAGGAGTCAATACTGAGGTCAGGGTAACCCAGAAGTCAGAGCCAGAGTTTAAGTGAATCAAGAACACATAGTAGGCTCAGAGTCCTTGTCCAGATAAAGTACTGTGAGCTGGGCCTAGGTTTTGGATAGAAATTACACATAAACAGTATAAATGATTGGAAACCGGTTCATATCTATGACATAACGGAAGTTCAGTGAACATAAACCACTTCAAAATGGCCAAAACCAGTTTAAGATAAACCTGGATGGATGAAGTATCAGACTTAATCGGATTTAGGTTCAATCAGATTATTGAACTTCTGTCCAAGATCCCCTCTGGATTCAAGTTAACTCATAGTCCCCTAGCATCTCAGGATGCTTTGTACCTCCCCCACAAACCCCTCCTTCCAGGGTGGGCAGCTGACCTTAGTCCAAGTTGTCTGCTCCAGCTGAGCAGGGTCATGTGCTGTAGCGCACCCCCCTCCACTCCTTCCACAGCTTCTGTCTTGGTCCAATGCAGGCATGTGGCTTCATTTCCAGAATCAAAAGTGAATGTCTGTGCACTTGCTTATCGGTTCAATCTATGCAGCTAACACTAAACTGTGAAGACTGAATCAATTCAGCCTAGGGATTTTTGACTGTCTGCCTTAAAGGTTGGAATGGATGGGACTGCTTGCCTGTGGCTTCAGGAAATTGGTTGCCCTAAGGGCCCAGGGCACTGATCCAGGTTTGCTGCAGGTGGTGCCTGCTTCCCTTCAGCTTCAGGGGGTGGACTGCCCTGACTGGCATGGGCTGGGCCCTGGCCCCTGATGTGAGCTCACATTCCATATTATGGTTCTGGTGTCCTGCCAAGTGATTAATGTAGGTACCACAATTCTGAAATGAAATTTCATCTCCATATAATTCATAATAACTTGATTATTAATGTATGCTTGCAGAAACCCCAATGAAAGACAGCATGCTAGAAGATATGTACATATTACAATGATGAAACCTTCATTAGAAACCCTGTAAATTGTGCCTGCAATATGTCTAGCAAAAATGGGATGTTATCTTCTTATTGATTTTTTCCCCTCATTGGTAAAAAGCACATTTACCAACATTAAAATAGTAAAACAACATCTTTTATCTTTCTTAGAAATAACAAAGGCAGAAAATAATGGAAAGGTTAAATGATACTCCCATGACTTACATTTCTCCCTCCCATAAGGGAGAACACAGTTATTGCTTGGTTAAAAAGTTATGCCAATCAACACTTAATTGTCTAATTGTTCTGCATATGGCTGATCTTATTAAACTAATACTGCACTTGCAAAAAAAAAAAAAAGGAATGGATTTACTGGAATAATAGCTTTTCAGGCCTGAAGGCAAACAGTTTCACAAATATAGGAATGAACAACACTACAAAACTCTTCTAGAAATTGAACAGCAAATATTAAAGACCTTAAATAGATAGAATATGCTTAACTCGGAGAGAAAGAGAGACAGACCATACTTTTTTTTTAAAAGCACATATAGATAAGGAAGTCTTTGATACCGCTCTAAATATGGTTTCACAAGAACTCTGTTAACCTTACAGAGGTGACATGGGTTTTGCTATTTTATCATTTAGTCCATCAGGCTGTTATTCTTACTAGTCTGCTATGCTAGTGTAAATCTGGAGTACCACCAAGTCAATGGAATTCAATTGATATAAAACCAAAGAGACCTTACAATCAGGTCCCAACTTGAAGTGAGTGACACCTGATTTATGTTAATGAGGCCATAATCAGGCCCCAAGTATCACTGCTGGTTTTAGTAACTTTTCTAATAAAAAGATTCTTCCAGACTTGTATTACTTGCACTTGCTGTTTAAATAATCTTACAAATCAGCTAAATAAAAAGGTTCAAGGTTCAATTTAAAAAGGTCAATAACATGCACCCTAGATGAAGGATAAAAAGTATTTTGGAAGATGAAGGAAAGAAATAAAGGGAAAGCAAATATATTCTAGAAGCTAAAATAAAACGTAAACTTGAGCAGGGGTTTGAAAAATGAATTGTCACAACTGTTAGAGACTATGGATACGACAGGTAGAACTATATATACTTGCATGATTCTTTATGATTAGAGATTTCCATGAATGAACATCTCTTTCTCGTGTTGCAGGAAAGGGGAGTGAGAATCAGTTTCACATCGTATGAGCATTTTTCATATCTTTACATTGTCTTTTCCATCCTGAACAGAAATGAAAAGCCTCAGTCATTTTTACAAAATGTAACTAGGATAAATAAATAGCTGGAGTTCATTGAAATATTTTGTTCATGTTGCTAATTTTGAAAGGCTTCATTTTGTTTTGTCCCTTTGTTTATTTATTTTTTACTACAAATTTATTTAAATTTCCAAACAAAACATCCTTTAATCTCCAAATTAGATTGTTATTATCGTTGTGAAAAAAAATGAAAACAGGACTTTAAAAAAAAATAGAATAACCTTCTCCAAAATTTTTTACAACAGGAAATGTGTTAAAAATCAACCCTTTCCCCTGAACAATATTGCTATATTTACAGTGAAAGAAACACAGTAGAAAACTACCTAGCAGCTCCAGCAGTAGCAGCGATCGGATAATAGTTTTATATCTGTATCAGAATGGAACGTTGCACTCAAGGTCAAACCAGCTTTAGTCTATTGAAACTCAACAGGGACTTCTATACTGCATAAAAAGCTATAAAGCTATAAAGTCCCTCATTATCGAATTCAGGCTGAGGTGTCTCATCTTTCCTTCTACGTACAAAGCTTTTACATGGAGCAAGTTTGCACAATAGCTTCATTTCCAAGGACCGCGGCAGTCTTGTCCTTCTGAATGAACTTCTCACTCTCATTTGGCTTTTGCTTCTCTCTCTTCTCCTGCTACTGATGGGTTTAACTTTTGTGAGTGGGCATTTTATCACCCTTGTGGACATTCAGTTTTCCTCCCATGGCTTGCGCTGGCTTTTCAGGAAGTGTCACATATTGTGAACCAATGTTCTTCAGCTTCCATTTTGTACTTCACCTATATATTGCTCCTTCCTCTGGGAAGCCTGGTGACATTATTACTATAATTTTTGTGCCACTGTAGGTGGATGCCCTGACTTGATGATGGTACGCTAAGAATTGTTGGAAAGTGACTGACTGGCATGAGACAAGTCTACTTTTCTCATGAATGTTGCAACATGTCATTGCCTATCAAACCTATGCTTCTGTCAGCAGCCACATGCTTGCCTGTTATTTTATGCCTGATACTCATCAGCCTCTTTACAGTATGCGCTTCGGAATAAAATAAGAGCAGATATGAATTCCTCGCAGAAGTGAATTGCAGTTGTGACAAAACAGAGACATCAGTGTTATGTTACAGCATAATTATCGGTTATGTGGTTGCAACGAGTGCTCGGTAAATTGGATGGAGAGACAGACAAACAATTTCAGTGTTTTTTTTCCAGAGGTGCAAGAGACCGTTCTGATTTGTGAGATCCACTCACCCAGTTATAGTCACCATTTATTTATGGAAAAATACCCGGTTGAATTCTCAGAGTGCACCAGACGAAACGGATGAACCCAAAGAGAAAAACCACCAGAGGTAGGAAGAGAATGAGAGGAGGTTTATTTTTAAAGCTGAGGCCATAAGTGGGTAGTATTAAAATTGCAGAGCTGACCTGAACAATGAAAATTAAGCAGAAGCCATGAGATTTGTTTACCTAAGTCAACCCAACTAAAATATTTTCAATGTCACTCCAAAAGGTAGAAAAATATTCATTTCAAGTTGAATTAAACATGGCAGGATACACGTTTTTAATGTTTAAAATAAAGTTGAATGACATGTCAAAACAAAACCCCATTAAACAGGAGGGGGGAGAGGGCTCAAGCAAAATATTTGATCTCTTTCAGAGTTGTTGGGGTTTTTTTGCTTGATCTTTATTTTTAAATAAGTAATCCAGCAAGAAAATGTTGAATGTGCAAATAATTTTGGTAATGCTAAAGCTATATTTTTTGCTGACAAATTTCACCTAGCTGATGCAGAATCCGGACATGAGAGAATCCAGGTTACAGCTAGAGGAGAGAGAGGCAATGCAGGCATTACTGATGGCTTATTCAATGAATGTAAAGGTGAAAGAAATAAGGAAGATGGAGCAATATTTGAAGAGGCAAGAGAGGTCAAGGATCGTTTCTGAGACCAGAGGATTATTTTAAGTTAGAGGAGAGAGAAAGAGATTGAGAGCGCATGGCATGTAGGTCAAAAGGGAACGGAGTAAAGGGGTGGAGGGTAGAAGTAAAGCCCAAACCATGCATTTTGCTGTCTAGGAAGAGAGGAAAAAGAGAAGGTGTAGGGAGAGAGGAAGATTTTGGGAGATATGTGCTTTGGAAATGGTAAGGGTAGGCAAAGAGTGTAGGCTTTAGAAGATAGTCAAAGTGTACAGATAGATGGCTGAAGACCTGTGGAAGTCAGTCAGAGAGGAGAAATAATACTATTTTTTTCCAGGACATGTGGCAGAATCATGACTGCATAATGCACTGGAGGAAGGCTCTCCGTTCACAGAATCTTCCTGAGACGCATGATGAAATAGTTTTTCATGTTTTTCCTTCTCTCTGGGCACCCTAGCAAATGAATGAGTTGCAGATTGATTTTTTTCATTCAGGATATCTTGCTTCCTCTTTCCTGTTCCACTTTTGATGCACCCTACTTTGAACAAACCATCCCTTCCAAATGCCATTCCAATCATTTTCCAGATTGGAAATGCCAGCAAGAAGCAGGTACTCAACTTCCTACCATGAGGACTATTTACAGCAAATGAAACAGGTTCCCTAAGGCAGATTTCCAAGCCTTACTTATGCCTTTTGCTTCTTATTCTGTTATTATTTGAGATGTTGATGGTAGTAATGTATCTGAATGGATCATATTTAAATTTTGAACCCTGTAAATCTGACTTTTCCATTCAAGCCACCATGAAGCCATGTTTCCTCAAATAATTGAATAAAAATTGTACACCTTTAAAATGTTGTGTACTAATATTACATACGTCTCAGCCATCTAAACACTTGTGCACACTTTTTTTGTTATTGCAAGTAATTCACTTAGTATAATTATACATGAGGAAAAGCATTTAATGGGTTGAGAAGCCATATTCGATAAATATTGAACAGAGTGATAAGAGAGCTTGTTCTGCTAAATTACTTAGCAGCAGGGAAAAAATTACAACTCAAAAATTTTACAGAACAGTCAAAATATTAAGAAATAATTTTCCATATGACTCTGGTGAAAGGGTATTCTCAGTAACTGTAAGTAGTTTTGCTGATTTATTTTATTTGCTGGTGAATTCGAGAAGAAAAGATATTATTTTCCAACAAATTAAGGGATAGTGGTGTTCTTGTTCCACCCTCTTCCTCCCCCCCCCAAAACTTCAGTTTTGCTAAGAGAAAATTTAGCAAATTTCAGGGAAAGATGGAACCGTTTTTCAAAAGCCACGGACAACTCTGTATTTGCTAATCCCCTCTGAAAAGTAGTAAATAGCTACTTTATGTTAGATTCATACAAAATCCTTTGACTATGGATAGCTGTTCAGATGGTCATGAATAATCAAATGGGTTTTGTAGGTATCAACTCAGAACTCTGTAGTCAAACACTAATTGTATTTTGGCAACTTGAAAGATTCACTTACAATTTCACATTTTTTCTGACAAGTCTTTCTTCTTTCTAAATGCTGCTGTGTTAACTGTCCTCTTATTCCACGGCTCAGCAGAGTGCCTTAGGCGCTGCTCTGTTACACCGAAACAATGAAAAATGCATCCTACAATATGAGTACCTGTCTACTGGATTGCTGTGGGCTCAGTCCTGACTCCCCCAAAGTCAACAGGAAATCTCCCATTGGCCGCAGTAGAAGCCAGATGAAACCTATGGTGTTTGATGGGGGGGAGTGGGGGGCACAAAAAAAATGCTTGCAAAAACATGACAAATTATTTAAATGAACTGTGTCCTCAACAGAGAGAAATTAAGGCTCAAAGGGACTATTGTGATTATTTAGTCTGACTTTCCTACATACCCAAGCCCAAGAACTTTCCCAAGTCCCTTCTCTGTTTCCATTCCAATTGCAGTGGTTGGATTAGGACATCTATATTAACAATATATCCAGACATAAAACCCACCACCCCACTAATGGATCACTGGAACACCTAAACACTGCTAAAATGCAACTAGACAAAAGTGAACTAGAAGCAACTTTCCATGAGGACAGTGTATGCTTCTCCGACAGACTGAAGCCCTGCTATTATGAGCCCTCTCTTCGTTATACAGGTACTACTTCCAGAAAAAAGAAATGACCTCTTACCATTCAGGTTTCTAAGCTAACTGGATTGCTTAAAACAGGCTTGCCAAATCTATAATGATTCTCGCAGATATTCTCTGAGCCATCCTCAATTTTTCAGCTTCCTTCGTATATTGCCACCAAAGTGGGACACACAATTCCAATCCTGGTGGCATCATTGCCAGATAGACAGAAAATACATCCTTCTTATTCACATTTCGAGTTCTCCTGTCATATACATCTTTTTAAGATAAGAGCTCTCATCATGTTAGATTGGTCAATATTCATTTTTCCTAGATATACAGCCTTCTGTTTGGCTTTAATACAAGTGTTTGATTGTGATATGGACTCTTCAAAAGGTCAGTCATCAGTTTAAGTTGCATTGCATTCACTTTTAGACAAGAACATTGCTGGATCTCTCCTACACCAATTAGACTAGAAATAGAGTATTTATTGAATACTTCCGCTTTATTTTTGACAATTCTATTGCATCCACATAGCACACTGAAATGGGTTGATATCATTGGGCATCTTTCGGTTTCTGGATAGTCAATCGTGGTCTGCCTGAATCTAGAAGGCCCACTGGGCTAGTGTGATTAGGGTAGGGGTAGGCAACCCCCAGCATGGGTGCCAGACCATGGCATGGGAAGGCATTTTATTTGACACACGTGCCTTGGAGCAGATGGCCGGGAAGGGGCCAGGCCTGCACTTCAACAACAAGAATTGGGCCCCTCATGTCTCCCCTGCAGTCTGTCTCTGGTATGCCAACATCTTACAAATCAAGGTTGCAGGTATTTTTGGCATTCAGCCCCAAAACGTTGCTGACCTCTGGGTTAGGGCATGCCAGCTTTCCATCCATCCTGAATAACCAGGCAACTACTGGCTGCTGGATCAACTGGAAGCAGCCTTGCATGAAGACAGAGGCTCAGACTCATACTCTGATGCTGCCTTAACCTCTCTGCTCCCGGGTCTGTGAGTTTGTTCCTGGTATACTGGAGGAAATGGGGAAACACCGTAACACTCAACTTTTGTAAAAAAACTTTTACAATTGGCAGCATTGTATATCCAATGCCATCAGCTTCCCTTCCCACGTCTTCCTGCAGATTGGGCCCATAACTGTTTCAGCTGTGTGAACTGTTCCTTTCAAGGCACCAAGTTTCCATACAAACATGCTATGCGCTTATGCATATGTGTATATGAATGGAAGTCTTTTTCCTGTTAGCAGCCAGAAAATGTAGTGAAAAAATCATGCATGGTTGCACCCAAGCAAGCATTATTAGCTCTGTGATCAGTTCCGATTTCTCTGTCAAAGCAAATTTAACCAAGACTTCTCTTGTGTTGGCTGCAAGTTTTCAAGCCAGGGAAATATCAGTTTTACAAACACCAAGCAATCAGAGACCTCCACCACACATCACTCAGATGGAGGTCTTGCATCGTACAGTTTGTTCTAACTGCCTACATCCCATGCATGGGTGTTTAAAGAGTCAGTCATCCTGTTCTCTAATGTGATTTGGTGTTCTGTAGCAGACATGAACCTTGTCTTGTGCTTCATCTGTTAGAAGGCTGACAGCTGGGAGGCAAATGATCTTCAGTGCTGATGAATTAGTGACTAAAACACGCAATGACATTTGACAGAGTGCCACACCCACTATGCCTGCTTCTAGTCATTTTAACATATCAATCATAAGAGTTTTTCACCAGGTTCCACTAACAGAAACTAGGTTGAATGTGTACTTATACAGTGATGAGTTATATAACATCCTTTCTGTGCACTATACAGACCAATAAATGTAATTTCTAGTCATTTTTTAAAATCTCTTCTTTATGCTTTGTTGCCTTGATTAATTGCATTCCTTGACATCTTGATTTTATGTTAACCGTGTGGTTTTGCCCCACCTCTACATTTTCCCCTTCTGCTGTTAGATTAACGTCACCTCCAAATCTAGCCAGTCTAGCCCATAGAAGATATGTTCCCAGTACACTGAGGCAGAGTCCATTGAAATTGTTCATTCCCTTCCTTCCAGAGAAAGCAGACAACCATGCTCTACAGAGCCCAAACCCTCTACCTTATACCACTAGCCTTATCAGATCACTTCCAAAACCTTTCTTCTTGTCTGCTCTTCACTCATATATGTAGATTTTGAAGAAAAGCCACTTGGACTTCCTCTCACCAATCTTTTGGGCTAGGGACAGAAATTACATATAAACCAGTATAAGTGTTTGAAAAATGATTTAAATCAGTTTTCAGTGCACATAAACTGCTTTCAAAATGGCCAAAATTGTTTTAAGACAAACCTGGATGAATGTAGTATTAGACTTAACTGATTTAGGTTAAACCAGGTTATCGAACTTCTACCCAGATCCTCTCCAGATTCAAGTTAACTCAAAGTCCCCCAGTATCCCAGGATACCTTGCACCTCCACCACCACCCCCCACCTTCCCCCTGGCTGCTTGGGTTAGCCTTGACCTAAGCTATCTGATCCAGCCAAGCAGGGAGGTGTGCTCTAATGCCCCTCAGGCTGCTGGCCTGGGCCACTGCAGGCATGTGGCTACATTTCTGGAATCAAAAGTTGAATGTCTGTTTACTTGCTTATTGGTTCAATCTACGCAGTTTAGACTAACCTGTAAGGATTGAACTGATTCAGCCTTGGGCTTTTTGGCTGTCTGTACTTAGCTTTGAAAGCATCTATAATTCATGACGTACCATATAAGCAACAGCATCAATGTCAGTAACCACCTTCACCTGTGAAGTCCCAGGTGTGGACTTCAGGGCCATGTCCAGATGAGCATGGCCATGTGGTAGGTGATGCCCCAGACCCATATGTGGTGTCACACACTGCACAGCCAGGCACTTCCCATGCTGCCACCTTGCAGCATGGTGGCAGGGTGGGTTGATCCCAGGAGATCCCAGGGTCAAAAAAACCTGCACGGAAAAAAAGTGGGGTGGCACACAGGGCAGCAACACATAGAGCTCAAAACTGGAGCCTGCCAGACCAGAATCACACTCCAGCTGCCAGCCATGTTCCCAACTGCAGGAGTGCTATGGCTGCAGCTTCCCTGGCCCCCAGAAACCCAGGTGAGGTTTCTGGGACCAGCACAGTTGTGGTCCCAGCCTCCCCTACCTCACTTAGGGTAACCTGCCACATGCCAGAGAATGCATGGCACAGGACAAGTAGCAGCAGCACACATTGTCCCTGGGGAACCAAATGTTCATGCTCCTCTGCATGTGGCCCACGAGTCTATTCAATTTTGTAGTCATATGTCATACCTGGACTGGAGGAAGACAGCACATTTTCGTGTTGTTCAGCTGTCCCTTGCAGGCTATTCTTCCATTTTGCTTAGCAAGGAATCCTGTAGAAGGATATTATAATCATGGTCATGAGTTTGCATGGCACTCCATCAACAACCTGGCAGCAGTCTGTCACTTCTGAATTATCATTGCCACCTGAGGCTGCCTTTTGTCTCATTTCCAGAGCTGGGAACAGATCAGCAATAACTGACACAGCATTGTACAGCTGTAGAGGGCCCTTATTCTCTTCACAGCATTGTATTACATGTATTTTCTTAGAAACCCTCATTTAAATTCAGATAACTAAGTGAGAATCCAAGACACACAACTTCTACAAGACAGCCCTGTGGACTGAACCTTTTGTTTCCTCTGATCTTCACAGATTCTCAATTCTTTTCCAAAACTGCATGTCCCAAGGATACTTCCATCTCCCCAAATCCTGCTTCAGTTATAAAACCTTTCCCCAGCAGTTTGTTCTTCCTGGATAAGTACGGATAATCAAAAGGCCCGAGGCTGAATCAATTTAATCTTTTCAAGTTACTCTAAACTGCATAGATTGAACCGATAAGTAAGTGAACAGACATTCATTTTTTATCTCAGAAATGCAGCCACATGCCTGCAGTGGCCAAGGCCAGAAGCCAGGGAGCACTAGAGCACATCTCCCTGCTCAGCTGGAGCAGACAGCTTGGGCCAAGGCTAGCCCACCCATCCTGTGAGAGGGCATTTGCGAGGGAGGTACAAGGCATCCTGGGATGCTGGGGGATTGTGAGTTAACTAGAATCTGGAGAGGATCTGGGAGAGAAGTTCAATAAACCTATTTAACCTAAATCAGTTAGGTTTGATACTACATCCATCCAGGTTTATCTTCAACTGGTTTTGGCCATTTTGAAAACAGTTTATACACACCGAATTTCTGTTGTGTAACAGATTTGAACTAGTTTCCAATCACTTTATACCGGTTTGCATGTAATTTCTGTGCCTAACTCCATTGTGGCTGCTGGCTTTCTCTAGCTTCAAAAGCAGCACTCCAAACCCTGCTTTCACATCCTACTTCCTCCCTCCCTTTCTCTCTTAATTTACTGGCACTTCCAAGCAACACCTCCTCCTCAGGTGTGCCAGTTGAGGTGACTATAGCTTTCACTTTGATTAGTTATTTTATGGTTGGTGTAGAATTCATTTACCCTGCCACAAACCCTCATGAGAACTAGTTGTCTCCTTTGGATAGTTTGTGGAAGATGACTGATTTTTGCCACCAAACATGTTAAGCAGCTGTACAGGAATTACCTCAAATAGGAAGCAGTGTAGCCACATTCATGCACAGCTAGGGATGGCTTAATTAGCACTCTGGAGTGACAGGGCTGATTAGCCTGCCTGCAGCACCATGCAAACACAGATACAGAACTTCTGGTTCAATAGTTAGTCCACCTGGAGCAGCCTGGAGGGTGCAGCTAACTAGAACAATAAGATATAGCTAATGGCTATGGAAAGGTTATTAACAAGGCAGGTTAATACAGTGTAGCTGATGCACTGTAAATTCACACCCTATCTTCCTAAACACTATTTTCCCTATGCAGGGAAGACCTCAGATGAAGTCATAATTACCTATAGGTTCTGGCTTGAGTTTTCTTGTCTCCTTGCTGAATATATTATAAGAAAGGTCACTATTTTGCAAGTTATAGAACCTATTTTTAATTAAAATAATTCTGCTAGTTCTTCTCTTGCTCCATAATCAGGCATAATAAAATTGTTAGTGTTTAAACAGCTTTTACCTATATATTTCAAAGTGCCTTACAAAGGATGAAGGGGGGGAGAGAGAGAGAGGAGCACTGAGGTACAGAGCAGTGTTGTGGCACTGGCTGTTTGGAAAAGGAGTCCGGTGGTTCTTAGGCCTAGCTAAGAGCCTGAGCCAGTAGGCCACCCTGCCTCCTAAAAGTGAAGGAAGAAGATAACTATTGTTTGGGCTAAAGACAACAGGTATGATTCTACATTAACTTGCTTAGCAAACATCTACAAAGTAACTGATTGAAATGAGGGTGATACGATTTTATAGAGCATCATGAGCAACACAATGAGATGAGTAAAGGTGAAGTGGCTAGTGTCAATGGAGAAGGATAAAGAGGGTGAAATTAAACAGTAAGAGAAAGGGTTGAGGATTCAGGCCACGAAGCGCTTGCCATGCATTTAATGCCATACATGTAGTAGTCAGTAGTAAAACACTTGCTTCATCAGATTTCATGAAACGTTCACTTTTTTCTGTTTGTTTCTCATACTTTGCAAATGTACAGTGATACAACAAAGTATATGCTTCATTTTTACATGTATTAATGATAGGTCTAGTTTATGTGGAATTGCTGTCGCACAAAAAAGACTATTCTAAATAAGGACTCAGGGAGGAAAGGCCTTGAAAGGGACCTCGAGGAGTTGTCTTGTCCAATCCTCTGCAGCTTAAACGGTCTAAAACATGTGAGAGTGACATTAAGACTGTGGATGATAGTCAACATAGCAGTTAACTTACTAGACTTAATGTATTTAGTACCCTCCCTCCGCACAAGTCTCCTGGATGGAGAGAGATGCAGCGTGACCACAAAAGTGCAGTTCCCACTAAGTGTATTGTATGCAGCCCCTTTTGGATCGTTCTATGTCTCGTTCACCTTGAAATTGAAGTCATCACATTTTACTTCTCTTGAAAAGTGTATAAAAAGAGTTTGACTCCCACAAAAATAGGAAAAACGGTTGGTATAACAGCAAATTGTTCCTAATTTATTTGAAGAGAGTCATAAAATAAGTGACATTAAACTGTCACATAAAAATCAACTAAACAGCTCTCAAAACCTCAGAGGGAAACTTCCATTTTTAAAAATACCTGTAAAAAGGGTCAGCTTGGTAAACCTGAAGGCAAATTCTATTATCGGCATTCATCAGTACTGCTTGACTAAATTTAACAATAGAGGAGCCTCCGCTTGAGTATCTGACTTTAGTTGACTTTAAAATTCAGTATAGGTTTAGGCTTGCACTGTGATTTCTAAGACTCCTTTAGGAGTCTCGTAGCAATGAAGTGGTTTGCAGACTGTGGATCTGATTTTGATGTCTTGCTGAGTGATTTAGAAGCCACTGCATCTGTGTTATACAGGTGTTAGAGTAGCAAGAGATTTGAACCAGGACAGAGCTTTCCCCATGGGCTTTCATACTCTCATAATCCTTCTGCATTCCTCACATGATTCTTATAGCTTGTCTAGGTCTTGAAGCATGGCTGATATACCCAAAACGCAAATCAAGAGTGCTCTATGTGCAAATGCAGGTTTAAGCTTTTCTTTCCATTCCCCTGATCCTGCTGCTGCTCCTTGCATGACTGATCCTTCCTTAGAGCAACCTTCAGGCTGCTCTAATTAATACTTGCTACAGGGACCCACAAGGGGATTCAAAACTTCAAAGTAAACAGAGGCATCTTCTCCCTGGAGGTTTTCTTCTCATCAGACTTATTTCCCTAGCTGTCATAATATAGGGACTGGGAGGGCCATCAAAGCATGTCCCCGGCATTCACAGGTAATCATTAACCCTCCCTCCAACTCGAGCCCACATCTGCAAGGAATAATATCTGAAACAGCAAGAATATAATGTGTTTCGGGTAAAAGTAAGGGTCATGAGGGCATTTCCAAATCCAAGCCACTGGCATGAGATCCACTTTTGTGTCCCCCCTGGCTTGGTGACTGGTGCCTCCTAGGTCTGGGGGGCATCTGGGGTCCCCCTGTGGCTGATCACTGAGAGGGGAGGACACGGGAGAGGGGGCATGTGTTCCCTGGCAGACTCAGAAGTTGACTAGAAGTACTTCTGGTCCACTTCTGGATTTGCTGCCAAGCACATGGAGTACCCCCAACCCTCCTGTGGGACGCTCCATCCACCCCAGCATCACAGCTTTCACGATCCCTCCCTGGTACCTCAAGGTATGTAGAAAAAACGTTAAAAGCTGTGTCTATGTCTGAATCGCTGATTCTCCAAGTCAGCATCTAATCTTCAGACTCGGATTTGGCCGAATCGAGTCAGGGACCGTGATCTGAATCAGCTAATCGAATCACTGTCCCTGATTCGGGCTGAATCCAAATCGAATAGGGCCCACTTCACACACCCCTAGAAACTGTCTAAACCTTTTTTTTCTGTAGGATAAAAGGCTTATCAGTTACCTCTGAACCATGACTTCATGTGCTAAGCTATGCAGTAACGTTGTTTAACCATTCTGCTCCAGGGGAATATGCATGAAGTAGGGTTTGCTCAGTAATAACTTTATTGGACCAACCCTATGATTGGGAGAGATGTTGGGGCACAAAATGCAAGAAAGAGAATTTATTATGGTCAGGAAAATACACAGCCATCCAGGAAGGAGAAAAACCCCAGCAAAATAATAGTCTCAGGTGATTTCTTATGATCTGCATGTCCTTAAATCCTCTTAGAGGACATAGACGAGGAAGTCATAAAAGTTATTATCTTAAGTGACATAGAACAAGCAATCTATCTGGTACTGTCAGTACTTGTAATTATCTTAAAGCATTTCCTGGAAGAGTCATCATGCATGTTGTAGCATCTGCTTATATCCCCTAGTGTAACTACTGTAACTCTTTCCTTTCTTCTGAAAGTAGCAAGAGATCCTGGATGGGGCAGAGGGGTAGGGTTGGAAAGGGATGATGAAAAGAAAAAATGGGAGAATTAAAAATGAATATCAGGGGACATGAAGCTCTGAAAGGATGGTTTCATTACATTTAGCTACCCTTTAAAGTGTAAAGCCTTCACATTTTTTAGACATCTGAAACTAAGAAGCTAAAGGAGATTGTGGTTTGCATGATGAAGCGGGGTGTTTAGGGCTATAGAAAAAAGATTAAATGAAAAGCAGAGATATGTCATACTACTCTTGTTATTTACTTTCAGAAGGATTTGGATTTAAAAGTAAAACCTAATGAGGCTTCAGGATTAAATGCCTGGAAGAAGCAAGACCTGAAGAAATAATGTGCTGGAGTGAGAAATATTAAAAATAACCATGTCACCTTATCTATTGCACTTTTGGGTTGTCTGGTTTGTTTGGCTGGCTGCCTGGCTGGCTGGAGGGGGTGGGTTTTCTTCCCCACTCCAGTGTGGAATTAGATCTAGAGCAGATAGCTGAAAACAGCTGCTCCTAGTTTTGTTCTTTCGTCTATTTATTGCATTTTTTAGAGAGCAATCAATGGTTTTTTATGGCTAAAAATCATTCCTATGCAGACGGATTCACCAAGGTAACTTATTTTTCAGGCTCAAGTGGAACTTTTGTGGGACACAGGCCTTGCACAGGCTGCAATGGGAATACCACATCATCAGAGGAAGGACAGAGCAGCTGGGTGCCTGGGGCAGCAGTGACACGCAGGGGCAGGGGCACTTCCAGTGGCACCGGGCATGAAGCTGTGGTGGCAGATGTTATTTTTTTTGGTGCTTCCCTCATCAGAGTCAGTGCTCAGGGCATCCCAGTCTTTAAGACAAGTTTTATTAAAGGAAGAGAAATGGCTGAAAAGATCAAGTGGTAGCATTTGAAACAAACAAACTGTCAATACTCTCATCAAAAAACCTCATCAAGACATATTAAATTGATTAAAAGCAAACTCATCAAGCAGCCTACAAAAGTGATAAACATTATTTAGCAGCATGCATAGTAACTTCCCTGCCTGTCTGGAACACTAAAGTAGCTCAAAAAGAAAAGACATGATGCTTTAAGGCTAATTGAACCAGTAATCAAAGTTTGTGTCTCTAATTCCTGGACTATGCAGCCGATTACTAAAATAAATTTGACAGCAGATAGAGGATAATTGTGTGCAATTACTCTCTATAGACTTGATAATTATGGCAAGAATAAATCTGTATTTTTTCATTGCAGTGAAATCTATCAGTTTTTACTGGTTATTATCTTGATTATAAGAAGAAAGGGATTCAGCTCCGTCTTGTCAAGCTGTCTAGAACCTGGAAATACAACGTGGGTTGAAAATACGCTGATGGAATGAGCCAGTAGGGTTTAAAGTTTCCATTCCTTAGCTGGAAAGTTAAATTACAGATCTGAGAATATTTTAGGACTCAGCATGTTTTGCAAGAGCTGTACAAAAATTTCTTAAGCATCCAGAAAGACTTAAAAACCATATGCATTGATTCCCCACCCCCTGCTAAAATTGAAGCTAGGTTGTAAACTCTGCACTGGTGCTGGCAGATTTTTCAAACCACAGAATTCAAGATCTTGAATTGTTCCCTCCAAACATGTTGAATCATAGGATTCAAACTAAATAAATGCTTAATGTAGGGCCCTTTCATTTGCCTTGTGGTTTGGGGATACATGTCTTGGGGGTTTTCTTCAAAACCCTTAAGGCTAGAATTTATTTTCTTTTTAATATGAATGTTGAAAGTCATCACAGGTAAAGAAAAGAAGACATTTTCCAGCTGGGAGATGTAGATTGGGTGACACTGAAAAGTTTCACATGTCTTAATTATGCCGAAGTGTTCACAATAGGAAAGCCAAAGAGAGGTCAACATGTTTCATTTTAAACCATTTGTTTCAAAATGACATTTTACTTTGAAATTTCCCCAAATTGAAAATAAATTTTAAAAGCCTGCCACTCTGAAATGTGTTATGATTGACCGAAAACATGTGTAGTGTATAGATTCACATTATAAAACATATCCATTTTGGCTTGACTGACATTCCCATGGGAACCTCAGTTTTGATGCTTTCATTCATTTGTTGCTTTCAAATCTAATTGTTTGTTGATGACACTGTTTCCAAAGAATATTCCTTCTTTGTTGTTAATTTTTGCACATTTATGTGAACTAATGCATCAAATAATCCAATTGCACTGCACTTTACGTTGATTTATTAACTTAATGGCATCTCAGTTACTTACTGAGTTTGGATAAATGAAATGTTTTTATTAGAAATAATTAAACAGCATTCATCCTTTCTCATGAATTATTGCTCCACTGTCAGTTGAAATAGCTTGGTAATTTTTATATATACTTTTGGGGGGGGAGGGGGGTTGCTGTGTTTTTTTTTAAATAAATTGCCACTTAGAGGAAAATACATGAACACATAATGACTACCTGAAATAATTTGCACCCTTAAAGGATAAAGCAATTGTTATGTGATAAATGTTTATTTGCAGTTTTAATTATTTAACACATTATCATAAAAATAAGTCACTCTAAAACATAAGTAACATCTTAGTTACCATGTGTCCGACCATCTGCAGACACACAGACTGGTAATATTCCAATAAAATAAATTGTGCAATAGGGAGCGCAATGAGCAATTAGTAGGTTTCCATGAGCCCTGTGATTCCACCAAGACCTATCAAGACATTGCTTTTGGTGATGAACGGGAATAAAGCAATGACTGCATCTAATACAGGTTACTAGCAGAGTCACTCCCTTTTCCCAGGGTGAAGCAGAACTTTTAACCATCACAGAATAAAGATACTTCAAGAATTTAGGGACATTATGAACATGATAATTGCCATAATCTAGTCACTATTTAGGCTAAACATTGACAGAAGTATAAAACCATTATGTTGCAAGAATGGGATTAGAAAAAAATTCATGGGGAATCTCCCCACACTATTTTTAATGATGCTTTATAAATACTTAAGATTCTGATTCTTTTTTTTCCCTTAAAGATTGAATTAATTGTGGCTTGCTTTCTACATTTCTCTGCTGAAATCATTCTTTTCTTTCAGTGTTTATCACCAAGTTTAATGGGCAGTGGATTGAATCACCCTAATCACATAGTAGAAATCAATGATGTATATAGTTCATTCTTCTGCTAGGAAGGTTGTCCTAAACACCTACACTGGATGTATCTCTCCGTAAGTAGGCTAAATTAACTACTCTTTAGCTGGTCAAGATCCATCATGTATCAAGTGATAGTGGGTATACCAGGGCAATCTTTATTATAACAAAAACCCAATGTTATAGGTTATTCTACCAGCATCAAAATCCTTTTGATACATGAATATGGCCACTCAGCTTGACAGGTATGATGCAAAATCCCGAACTCTTTACACCCCGAGGAAAAAAATGAAGAGAGAGAGTAAGTCTAGCTACAGCAGCACTTTTGACTTCTTGCTTGAGGCCTATCAAAATAGCTAAAGTAAACACTGCAGATTAGTATCAGTAAAGGAGAATAGGAAGGAGACCATAAAATTGCCTTTTAAAAGCTAACAGGATATTGTTCTTCCCTGCAGTTTTGCCCATTCCATGTTCCAAGTAAAGGAATATGAATGATTCATTTACAGAACTACTGTACTTCATAATGTCAGACTGAAACTGCACCAGGCAAAAGGTTTAAATCTTAAACAGATAATAATAATAATTTAAATTTTTTATAGTGCAGTGGTGCCCTACTTTACCAAAAGTTCTACCGACCTGTGAGGAATACGGTATCTATCACTTTGCATTAAAAAACAGAGTGAATGGGAAGAAAAAGTATATAAAGTGCAGGTAAAGTGGCCAAAGAAATAATAGGCAAGATCCTGCCTGCACATGCGCTTTACTGCAGAGTAGACTAATGAGCTGCAGAGTAAAGAGGAATAAAGCAGAGTAAAGCTGCAGGGAAGCTGGGTGACAGTGACCATGAGTTGATCACCTTCACCATCCTCTGTAAAGCTGGCAAGTCAGTCAGCAACACCGAAGTCCTTGACTTCAGGAAAGCTGACTTTGACAAGCTCAGGAGACTCATCAGAGAGACCCTAAGCAACCACGACCCAAAGAGGAGGGGAGTTCAGGAAGAGCGGTTGCTCCTCTAGGGACCGATCCTGGATGCACAAGCAAAGTCTATCCCATTTTGGAGGAAAAGCAGCAAAAGGGCACAGTGGCCCCCTTGGCTCTGCAGGGAACTAGCAGACCTCCTGCATTAGAAAAGAAAGGCCTACAAAGGATGGGATCCACCTCCAAGGAGGAATATTCTACACTGGTCTGGACCTGCAGGGAGCAAACCAGGAAAGCCAAGGCTGCGGCTGAACTCCAACTGGCTACAAGTATCAAGGACAATAAAAAGTCCTTTTTAGATATGTGGGGAGCTGGAGGAAAAGCAAGGGCAGCATTGGACCCCTGCTAAACCAGATGGGACAGTTGATGGCCGATGCCCAAGAAAAAGCCAACTTGCTAAATGGGTACTTTGCGTCGGTTTTTCACCAGTCCCGTGGGATGCCCATGCCCATTACGGGACGGGAAGGCCTGGATGAGGGAGATTCCTTCCCCTCCATCAATGCTGATTTTGTGAAGGAACACCTTGAGAGGCTGGATACCTTCAAGTCATCCCTCAGGGCACTCTGGTGACAAACTCCTCCATGACTGTTTCAGGCTGGACATAAGGAAGAGCTTCTTTACTGTCCAAGCCCCCCCAGGTTTGGAATAGACTGCCACCAGAGGTGGTTCAAGCACCTACTTTGAACTCCTTCAAGAGACATTTGGATGTTTATCTTGCTGGGATCCTATGATCCCTGCTGACTTCCTGCCCCTGGGGCAAGGGGCTGCTGGACTCGAAGATCTTCCGAGGTTCCTTCCAGCCCTAATGTCTATGAGATCTATAAAGTATAACATGCAATGTTATTAGGCTGCAGTAAATGAATTAACACCACCAGAGTTATGCAAGAGTAAATAACTGTGATTAAATGCATGTGTAGATGTTATGGGTGTAAACTGTGCCCAGTCAGCCCTGCCAGCAGGGGGCCAGACTCCTGCTTGCCACCTAGCTATATATCCACACTTTCAGCATCTTGTGCCCCAGCCAGCCCCAGTGCTGCCCAACCCTGCCACCTGGAGTCCAGGGGAGAGGAGGGCAGGAGCAGCCCTGGCATAAACTACTCTACCCCAGCTCCAATTGCTCCTGTCCTGGGTGTGTGTGTAGAAGCTGCACCCAGGAGTAGTTTACTCCAGCTCAAACTGCTCCAGAGCTTATTGCTTCAAATTAATAGCACATGTAGACATACTGACTGAGTCCTATTTCCAGACGGCATTTTTGGTCAAGGAGCACTTGCATATGTTTAAACAAGGGAAAGCAACTAAAAGAATTCTGGAATACGCAGATGAAGTGGCTAAAAAGAAGACAGAAAATGATGTGGAGGAAAGGAGGAAAGTAGGAAAGTGTGGCAGGGCAAGTACACAGCAAATACCTACAATTCAGCAGAGGAGAAAAATATTCAGAGTGGTACAAGTGTTGTCATATGAGTGTCAAAGTCTCCTCCCAATTACTGCTTCTATCACCCCATGATTAAAGGGGAAAGAGGACAGCAGGGCTCAGGACTAGAGGGATTAGAAGATTGACTTCAAAGGAGGGGCTGGGAAGCCCTGCCTATTTTGGCCTGCTATATATTGAACACTCACTAGCACATCTACATGTTCATTAATGTGCCATAATTATGATGCATTAAGTTTAGTACCTGTAATGCACTAAACGCACTATAATAGGTGCTGAAATGCACTAAATGCACTATAATAGGTGCTATTGTGCATTAGTGCAGACACACGGTTTTTATGTGACGCTAATGTGCAGTAGATTAATTCTCCTGTGCATTCGCATGGTTTTTGCCAGCCGTGCTAATACACAGTAGAATTATTCTATTGCGACATTAGTGTCTCGTGTAGATGCACCCACTATGTTGTGGATCTGAAGATAGGCAGCAATACGTGGACTCTTGGATAAAAGCACGCTAGCAGATTCTACTTCTGAAAAGCTAAGCGTTTTAACCCCACAGCTTCCTCTTAAAGCCACAGAGTTTTTTTTAAACCCATGTGCTTAGCAAGTATCAAAGAAACAGAACTTGAAGTTACAAGGTGTAAGGAAAATACAAAGCTGACACTTACCCTTAACTCAAACAGCAGAAAACCCCACTAGGTTTGGTGTATCAGGAGGTTGAAGAAGCAGCGAGGAGGACTCCTGACGTGGAGTCAATAGAAGAGAACAGAAATTAATCAGCAGTGAGGGGGAGGCATGAAGAGTTACCTTGGGGAAGCAAAACTACACATGTGGGATGGAATAAGAATTGATTGAAGGTATTGTTTCAAAGTAGGAGCCATTTAGGAAACATAATGCTTCCAATTATACTCAGTGGGTTCAAGAGACAAACAATAAGCAAATTGTTATGGACTTTCTTTGCTGAATAGCAGATTAGCATCCAGCTGTAGCAAAACTGATTTGGAATCATTTGTAATGACAGACCATTTGACACTTTATAGGAGTCCTGGAAAAATTAGCTGTGTTACTGTTCAACAAACAGTTCCTTTGTGGGGGAAACCCCCCCCCTCTAATAATACATTTTTTTTCTGGGCAGGTAGGAACAATGAATGATACAAACTCTACAAAGTCAGACAACACGGATGCGCCAGGAATAAGTCTTCTGAACATTGTCCCCTATGATGAACTAAATGAGACACCGGTGGGATAGATGTTTTCTTTCCCTTTGAACAAAGCAAAGAACGTCTAACCACGGTGATTTCAGTTGAACCCCCCCTCGGTCATTCTGAACGTTTGGTGCAGATGGGAGGCTGTTTCCGCCATCTCTGAATACCACTCGATGATTAGCAGGGCAGTCCTGTGCCTTCCCTTCTTTAAGATCATCATGTGAAAAGTGAAATATGTGGACTGTAAGTTTAGAGACTAAGAGCATATGGGATCCACCCGACTTCAAGGGAGCCCATGTTTGTTTGTCTGGCAGCTGCCACGTCAGCAGGATCAGTGCCTACTTTTCACTCGTGTGGACTCACGTTTCTTGGACAGACCACAATGAGATTCAATGTGGGATATGCATTTTGGGATCTGGAACCAGAATATGAGATGGTTCTACTGGGAATTTCCCCTGCAGGTTCGATGGATCACCTTGAATATGAGCTATACAACTGAATAATAGGCCGCGTGCCATATACATTTCTGTTTTCTCTCACTACATGACAGAGAGAGCATTTCTAGATGTCATAAAATATACAGCACTCACTGCAGAACTTTTTCACACATGGCACTTCACAAAAATGGAACTGCCCAGTTATTGCTCTTTACACATGGGCACACCAAGGCAGAGGGAACTGGAATAATTTGTTAGTCAAGGTAGAGCTGGGAATAGAGCCCAAGCCTTGAGACTCAGCAGCAAGTGCTCTATTCACTGAGGTAGGGCTACATTTTGGTCATGCCAAAACGGCTCCTAACCTGCAGAGAAGCGGCATAAATTAATCAGCACTGAGCTTTGTGCTGCTATGGCTCACTGATATGTGTACCTAAAGTTAGTTTTAAATAAGCTAGCTTGGATATCTCAAAGCTACTTCAGTTATGCCCCCTGAATTATACTTCCTCTCTATACTTTGGAAATTATATCAAAAGGACAGCTCTGTGTTTTTAGCTGTTTTCCCACCACCCTTGTTCCTAGGAAACAAATAGTAAGGGAGACGTACTGTAAAGCATCACTGAGAATTTAGGCCAAAGTCTGTTCTCCTTATCAAGTCAGTCAACCTAGGTTTTGACCCAGGCAGTGTAGTCGCCCCTTCCTTTTTCAAGTGCTTCCACAAAACCCACATCTGATGGCAGGCCTACAAGGAATCGGTCTACTACGGTAGCTTTGTTGAGGGCATCTTAGCACCTACTGGTATGCATTTAGACATGAAGAAATACTACTGCTAACCTCAACTCTTTCCACTTCTCTTATTATTTGTTATGTGCATGTATTGTACCTCTACATAACAGGAGATAAAGCAATTTAGAAAAGAGAATTACTTGCATTTCTGAACCAAATACCTCTCCAGTCCACCCAGGCTTCTGTCCCATAAGTCTACATTCACTGTCACCTGACACTGCAATCGTGCAAGGAAGGACAACATGGCCCACAGTGTCCGTAGTGACTCCTTCATAGATTACCCTCACCTCCATATGTCTGGCAAGCTGCCACAGGACATGCACAGCAGAATGGCCTTTGGGAAGCAAGCAACCCCATCTTCACACTTGAGGGAGGAGCTGTGTTGAGCTGGTCTTTGCTGGTGGCCTCCGTGATTTATTTCTAAATGATTCCCAGAGAATAATCAAAGTGCACTAGAAAACATATTCCTGACTGGCTTCTGCTGTGCCTTTGTAACACAAGGGTAGGCCCGCTCAGGCAAGCAGAACAGCAAAGCCACGTGAATACAGTTTCACAGTCTGAGATCCACAAGAGTAGTCCAAAGTACTTATAAAAAGAGAATAAAAAATATTGCATGTGCTATCGTCTTAGTTAACAAAGGAAGATGGATGTCTCAATGGTTAGAAAGCTAGCTTGATAATTCAGAGACCCAGTTCCTTATCTTATCACAGCCTTCCTGTAACCACTTTGTTTCTTTGTAGCTCAGTTTTCCTTCTGAATGGGTACAGGGATAATAGCACGTCCTGGGATGCCTATGCAGGTATATTGTGAAATTAAATATGCTCCAGCTTGCAAGGCATTCAGATCCTATAGCACAAGAGGCAACATGAGTCCTGTTACCGATTTTTCACCTTCATGGTTAGCTAATGTTCAGGGTCAATGGGCTATTTCCATTAGTAAAAGAAACTGGTAATGGATTTGGGTATTTCTCTGAGAGAATCCGGCCTGTTTAAATAGAATGAGTACAACATCCCATTTCTCTGAAAACTAAGGGTCCATCAACCCATTATCGTATGGTGACATTGTTAGCGTGCCGTGCTTTAGTACATCCTTCTGGATGTACTAAAGCATGGCACAGTAACTGTGCTGTGCACATGGCACACGGTAATTTTTAGCCATTACTTCGCTGTAGCGGTGCACTATAACAAGAGAGAGCGCCACTACAGCGAAGTAGCTGCCAGTCATGCACACACCCTTGTCCTTGCTACGTCGCCATAGCATGTCGCTGCAGTGACATAGCGTGACATGTAGATGCATCCTGAAGGAGTTAAACTATAGGATACAGCTCTTTGCTTAATATTCAAGCCTATTTTTCAGCCAGCAGCTTACGTCAGAGTCTTCCATCTCTCTGCTTTTACTTTTTTCTCAGGGTCGTTCTATGAGTGCTCCTTGGCTTTCCGCTCCTTCCCTGTGATGTTTCTAATTGCAGGCTTATTGCAGGCATGTGCACACACACCCCAGGATAATATCAAGTGTTCTGTAAATACGTTCAACACACAATGAAAACCCTTGACTCGGAAATAAATTTCTGACCATGCTTGAAGGTATGCTGTGTATTGGGTGGTGGCTCCTACGTTTCGGCTGGTGCTTATTTTTCTTTCAATTAGCCTAAAGAAAGGGCAGAGATTACAGCCTCCACTTCCTACCAGGTTTCAGCCAACCCTTAGCATAACAGAACTGTAGAGAGCCAGAACATGCTGGGCAGAAAACCATTATGAAAATGTAGTTATTACACAAGCATTGAAATAATCCCATTGTGGCAAAAATAAATCACTGGGTTACACATTTCTCAGCTCCGCTTTCCCCCCTGCCTTGTCACTATCATTTTCTGCAAATAAGTGGGTAATACTTACAATGGGGCAACCAAGATGTAATATCTCATAGGATCATAGACAAAGAGGTTGGGAAAGGGACCTCAGGAGGTCACAGCTAGTCCAACCCCCTGCTCAAAGCAGGACCAGCCCCAACTGGAACTTCCCAGCCAAGGCTTTGTCTAGCCGGGTCTTACAAATCTCCAAGGATGGAGAATCCACCACCTCTCTGGG
Organism: Gavialis gangeticus; assembly: GCF_001723915.1. Taxonomy (NCBI): domain Eukaryota; kingdom Metazoa; phylum Chordata; order Crocodylia; family Gavialidae; genus Gavialis; species Gavialis gangeticus. The sequence continues at coordinate 8,236,539 of NW_017728997.1, forward strand.
TAACCTCTTCCAGTGTTTTACTGCCCTCCTAGTGAGAAAATTATTGTTAATATCAAACCTGAATTTTCCTTGCTGAAATTTGAGCCCGTTGCTCCTTGTTCTGTCATCTGAGAACAGTCCAGCTCCATCCTCCTTCAGGTAGCTGAAGGCTGCTGTGAAATCCCTTCTCCGTCTTCTCTTCTCCCAATTATATAAGCCCAGTTGTCTCAGCCTCTTCCCATATGTTATGTGCCCCAGCATCCTCATCATTTTTGATGCCCTCTGCTGGACTCTCTCCAATTTGTCCACATCCTTTCTGTAGTGGGGCCCAAACCTGAACACGGGACCCCACAGATGTGGCCTCACCAGTGCTGAGTAGAGGGGAATGATGACTTCCCTTGACCTGCTGGCAACGCTCCTACCAATGAATTCCAGTATGTCGTTATCCTTCTTGGCAACATGGGCACAGTGCTGGCTCATATCCATCTTATTGTTCACTGTAACTTCCAGGTCCTTTTCTGCAGAGCTGCTGCTCAGCCAGTCAGCCCCCAGCCTGTGCCAATGTGTGGGATTGTCCTAAGTGAAAGACTTTGCACTTGTCCTTATTGAACTTCATGAGATTCCTTTTGGCTCAATCCTCCAATTTGTCTAGGTCGCTGTGAATCCCAGCCTTACCCTCCAGGATATCTACTACTCCCCACCAGCTTGGTGTCACCTGCAAACTTGTTGAAAGTACACTGTATGCCATCTTCCAGGTCATTGATGAGGACATTGAACAAAACTAGACTCCTGGAGCACTCCAGTTGATACTGGCTATGCTAACTACACATTGAGCCATTGATTACTACTCTCTGAGCCGGATGCTCCAGTCAATTTTCTATCCATTTCACAGTCCATTCGTCTAGTCCATACTTCCTTAGCTAGCTGGTGAGAATGTTGTGGGACCGTATTAAAAACCTTGCTAAAATCAAGATATATCATAACCATTGGTATCCCCATATCAACAGAGCCAGTCACCTCATTATAGTAGCAAATCAGGTTGGTCAAGCATGACTCGCCCTTGGTGAATCCATGCTGACTGTTCCTAATCACCCTTTTCTCCTTCAAGTGCTTAGAAATGGATTCCTTGAGGACATGCTCCATGATTTTTCTAGGAACTGAGGTGAGGCTGACTGGTCTGTAGTTCCCTGGATCCTTCTTTTTCCCCTTCTTAAACATGGGCACCATGTTTGCCCTTTTCCAATAATCTGGGACCCCTCCTGATTGCCATGAGTTTACAAAGATGATGACCACTGACTCTGCAATCACATCAGCCAACTCCCCCAGCACCCTCAGGTGCATCCCATCCGTCTCCATGTACTTTTTTATGTCCAGCTTTTGTAAATAGTCCCTAACCTGTTCTTCCAGCACTGTTGGCTGGTCACCTCCTCCCCAAACAGTGCTGCCCTGTGCAGTAGTCTGGAAGCTGACCTTGCTTGTGAAGACTGAGGTGAAAAAACCATCGAGCACATAAGCCTTTTCTGCATCCTGTGTCACATGGTTGCCTCCTCCATTCACTAAGGGACCCACACTTTCCCATATACTCCTCTTGCTACAGACATACTTGTAGAAACCCTTTTTGTTACCCTTCACATCCCTTGCTACCTGTAACTTCAATTGTGCTTTGGCCTTCCTGACTTCATCCCTGAGCAATGCTCTTATACTTCTCCCTAGATGTTTGTCCAAGTTTCCAATTCTTATAAACTTCCTTTTTGTGACTTACTTTATTGAAGAGTTTTCTGCTAAGCCAAGCTGGTCTTCTGCCACACTTGCTAGTCTTCCTGCACATCAGGATGGTTTGTTCCTGCACTCTCAGTAAGGTGTCTTTGAAGCAGAGCCAGCTCTCCTGGACTCCTCTCACCCTCACGCTGGCTTCCCAGGGGATGCCACCCATGAGTTCCCTGAGTAGGTCGAAGTCTGCTTTTCTGAAGTCCAGGGTCCTTACTCTGCTGCTCTCCATCCTTCCTTTTCTCAGGATCCTAAATTCAATCATCCCATGGGGTCACTGGTGCCCAACTTGCCGTCCACTACTATGTTCCCCACCAACACTTCCCTGTTTGTGAGCAGCAGGTCAAGAAGAGCATGGCCCCTAGTTGGTCTGTCCAACACTTTCCAAAAAAGTTGTCCCCAACACTCCCCAAAAACTTTCTGGATTGCCTACACACTGCTGTACTGCCCTCCCAGAAGATGTTGCAGTAATTGAAGACCCCCATGAGAACCAGGGCCTGCGACTGGGAAACCTCCACTAGCTGTTTGAAGAACGTCTCACCCACCACTTACTCCTGGTCTGGTGGTCTACTGCAGACACCCACCATGGCATCACCCTTGTTGCTCTCCCCTCTGACCCTAACCCAGAGACTCTCAACAGGCCTACCTCCAGTTTCATACCAGAGCTCCGGGCAATCCTATGACTTATTTACATACAGTGAAACTCCTCCTCCTCTTCTCCCCTGCCTGTCCCTCCTGAACAGTTTGGACCCATCCATGACAGTGCTCCAGGCATGCAAGCTCCCACCACGCCTCTGTTATTCCATTAACATCATAGCTCCATGACCATGCAAGGACTTCCCATTCTTCCTGCTCATTTCCCAGGCTCCATGCGTTCATGGAGCAACCTCAGGTGTCACCTCAGACACCTCAGGTAACCTCAGACACCTGAGGTAACTGGTGAAATGCCCTGATTTCTCTGGAAGTATGAGTACACCTCCCCTATTCCCCCCACCTGCTTGCTCTTCCTCCAGGTCTCCCGCCTCCCCACTTAGCTCAGGGCTTTGGTCTCCATCCCCCAGTGAACCTAGTTTAAAGCCCTCAGATATAAATGAGGTAGTGCAAGATAAGTAGACTTTACAAGCTAGTTGGAAAAGACTTGCACAGTCCTAGTGCTAAACAGGTGACCATGTCTTCTTAGACTGTGCCTCTTCTCCTCAACAAAAATAAAGGGGAAGCATAACAGGACCTAGCAGGAGGATTAGAAGATACAACAGTGAGGCAGAATGGTCATATAGACGACTATGCGCCTTCAAGATGCATTTAAAAGAAAAGGCATGTTGGAAATAAGGAATATGTAGCCACTGACAAGGTGAGTGAGTCACCAGAGATGGCATACCACAGCAGCGTAGATTTTTATGTTCTGCAGTTCACCTCCATCTCTCCCAACCTATCTCACAGAACATACACCCTGAATGCTTAATCATGGCATCAAAGGAAATAAAGCTTCTTGTTCGGATCCAGGCTGTGCAGAGCCAAAAGGCTAACATTTTAAATGGTGTTATGAGATTGATATGTAATACATCACTTGAGCACTGGTCTATATCTCTGTAGCGATGCGAATATGACATCCTTCAGCTTGGTGTAGCACTCACATTGCTCTTCTCCGCATGGCTTCAGAAAGCCATGGAACATGGGTTTTCAGTGCAGAGAGAAGCTGAGTAACAGAAATCAGCCAGAGCTGTGGGTATTATAATAGCCAAGCTGTGCCAATTTGGGGCTGGACATAGTTGTGTGCCCTCTTCAGTAAGCAGAGGAGCAATTGCAGTTGCCTAATTAGCTCTGCAGTAAAGCATCACTGTCTACACGTGTGGTGCTATTAGGCTACAGTAAATTAATTCTACTGTAGACTAATACTGCCCAACACAAGTACTATCCTACAGCAGTTATTTAGTGTGTCAAAACAGATGTGTGTAGATTGGGACTGGTTGGGGCACGGGGCAACTACTGTGTGGGGGCTGCCTGCCAGCTAGTCCTACACTGTAGCACCCTCGTGCCCCAGCCAGCCTCTCTGCAACATGCTGAGCCAGGGCAAAGCAGCTCTAGGCTGGCAGCCTGACCCTGTGGGCTCCCTGCCAGCCGGGGCTGCAGTGCCCCAGCTCAACGTGATGTGGTCCCAGGAGCAAGTGTAAACGCTGCACCTGGGAGCAATAAACTCCAGCGCGAACTGCTTCAGAGTTTATTCAGGCATGGTAATTGCACATGTAGATATGCCCAGTATGTCCCATTCTGGTGCTTGGAAGGAACAATCCTTCTCCTGCCTTCAGTACAGGATTGGCTGTCACGACCGGTCTTTGCCCAGATGTCCTAAGGTACAGACTCCTCCTGCCATCCTCATCAGTCACAATCTGTCCCTAACACAGTTCCTGAATCCCTCCCCATAGAGAACATTAGTCTGCAAAGCAGGGCTGTCACATTTCTATTCAAAGCTTGAACATGTCACCTGGTTACCAGACTTTCATTGCTACTTTTTTCCTACAGTGCCATTTGACTTGGTCCCTGCATCCCCACACAGACTGGAGCTATAGCAAGCTAGTACAACTCAAATGATCACATTTTTTGTTGAAGGGGGAACATGTCACCCCGTCCAGTTGGGAAATATGGAAGACCTAACACTTGGGAGACCTGCAAATTATTTTAAAAAGTTTTTCTTTTTGAAATAATGCTCTTGGGAGCTTTTCAGCATGAACCTAAAGAAGATGGAGAATCATGTGCTGATTTATTTAAACACATTGCCAATCAGCCCACTCTGATTTAAAAAAAACACACACAACCTTCCCTACCCCCCAAAAAAATATTTCACCTTTCCTTCAAGCTAAAAAACCTCCAGGTTTGGTGTCAGTGAAGCTTGTGATATTGTGGAGAATAAAAATCTGTCCCTGAGGGTGGCAGTTGCATCTTTATTCTCACTCCAGTGGAGCACATGATTGTAAGGCTTTTCCTCTCCATTATGTGACTGAGAAAAGTGTAAATCTCATTATTTTGGAATATGAATAACAACAACAAAACCTTGAATGCCCTTGATGCCATCCTGAAAGGTTAATACTACTTATTATATTCCTAGTTGTACTCTTTATTTGTACTGAAGGCTCTCTGGGTCGACACAGGTGGAGAATGCGTTAGAAAAAATTTTCATACCTTCTGCCGCGGTGAAATAGCTGAAAAGATGATGGAGAAAAAAACAACAAAACAAAGCAAGTGATAATCTTGCTTTTGCTGGATCAGCATATTCAGAGCCCTGATTAATGTGTAGAATAGTCCTTAAAATAGCATGCGCCAGCGTGAGCAATTTATTATTCAAATTTGGCCATTAGATCTGTCATTGTGCATGAGCAGACTGGCTTTTTTTGTTAAGAATGTGTCCGTTATTTATACTTGTTTGACAATTTGGATTTACAAAAATATTAGGGCAGAGTTGCCTGCCAGCTGTTAGGAATGAATACATGTTTGTAAAGGAAGAGCGCCCAGTATATTTAGCTATGCATAGAGACCTTGGATTTTCGAATAGCTAGGTTTCCTCCTGATTAAGGGACACAAAAGATAAAAGCAAGAATTGCCGGATGTCTCAGAGGTGTTGCATTCCTAGTCCTTCTGCAACATTTGCACAGGTAATTGTGTGTATGCGTGAACTCAACGCCCCTTGTGTTTAAATGCCGTGTAATATAGCTCATGTAACCTACCTGTATTCCACTGTTTCCAATGAGATAAACAATTCCCCCCGCCCCTTTTAGATCAAACATATTCTGCTAAATAAGTGTATTATCATATCAGAGGTGAATGCACGTCACTGTTGGATTACATCAAGTTTCTGAACTAGTTGCTTATCTCTTTCCTTCATTTTTATAAGTGCTTTGAGCCTGCACCTATGGCTACATTGTAAGGGTAACACCATTACAATAAGTTCTTATGTATATGTGTTAAGCTTATGCCTGGCAATTCCTTAATATCTTTTGAGTGCACACTAACTTACCCCTTTCAAATGTAGGGGTGATTTATTTCTCTGATGAATTAGGTTCATCCTAAATTGTGAGTAGATCACATGAATGGCTCATTGTGCATCTGATTTGAATGGCCCGGTGTACTAAAGCCAGGATTCTCATGCTATTTGCCTTGCCCATTCATCCTTCCCTGCATCTCTAGGTATACTTTAACTAAATATAAGATACATTTATCAGTGGTTTTGAAAATATTGGTCATATTTATTTCTTTATATTAATGCTTACAGTTTATTTACAATGTTCTAGCATGTACAGTAGAGATCAGGCATCATTATGACTTTGCACTTCCTGCTCTGGACACTGGATATCTAGGTTCTGATTCAATGGACTTTAGGGGCCAGATCCATACTCCTCATGGATTAGTATGGCTTTGCTAAAGCTAAGAAAATGCCATCATTTTACACCAGCTGAAAATCTAGCCCATAAACTGTTTAAAAGTCAAATAAATTCCTGACCAAAAAGCAGTCAGAGTAGCAGCAGTGGTAGTGGTAGTAGCAGTAGTAATAATAATAACAAAATGGGTGATCACAAGTTAGGCTTTTCAAGATTACATCAAGTCAAACTTTTATTAGCAAAGTTGAATTTCATGTATAATGAAAATATCCTTTAAAACCATACATGTACATAGGCATGATACAAACGGCAACTACAGTACAAACACATTTCTCTAAACCTTAATAAATTTACACTAACATTCATCTCAAAAAAGTAACAGTGAGAACTTGGTAACACATTTGTCTTGATCTCTTCTCATGAAGTAACAAAATATTGTGTGTGAAATTTAGAAAAAAAAAGTATGCTTTGGCTCAAACCCACACATTATTTCCCGTATGTATGAAAGTTGAACAAACTACTGCAGATCACAAAGCTCAGTCACTTGATAGCATATGTAAAACATTAATATGAAGGATACATTGTTGAAATGTAAACAGGTACTAATAGACAAATGGCAAACATATAAATCAGGTTTTACTCCAAAACATTAAGCAATAAAAAAAAAATATATAAAAATGCTTTTCAGGACTTGATCCCTTGTCAAATTAATGGAATTTCTGCCAGCAAGCACCAACAACGATTTCTTTTAAGTAACTCACTTCTTGCAGAGGAGCTATTTAAAGTAACTGAGATGTCTGGTTTAGAAGTATAACTATGACCAAATGAAAAAGATTGCAATAAAATGCCCCTTCAGATGTATGCAAGTGTCAGAATAAAACATTTACCAGCACTCCTTTAGGAAGCTGTGTGTGAAATTTTTGTCAAAACCTATTTTGGACAGGAGAAAAATAACCTACTCACTTTTACCTAATTCGTTTGGAAAATAATATTGATCCTACAGGCTTTAATTAACCACCTGATCACATAGTTGGGTTCATGCAGTCAGTGGCATAGTTGGGTTTATGCAGTCAATGGCAGTATTAATCTACACACCAGAGTTTGGAGGACTAGGCCATAACAAAGCCAAAAATGATGTGACAGCTAAATTATTTATCATTAGGTATGTTTGCAGTTGACCTATTATGCATTTACACTCACCTACATGCCGTGATTTACAGGGGACTATATAATTGATTTGATATGGGATCCAACTCTTCTCTCATCAAAGGCTGTTTTACAGCCTGGTAGCAGATATGGCTAAGGCCTTTGCCCTATATTAGTATCCAGTAGCACAAACCCTTGTAAAATTGAGCTGAAGTCAAGAGCAAAGTGCACAGTAATGGGGACATGGTATGATGCTTAAAATGAATAAATCCTTTGGATTTTGTCATGGTGGCCTCACAGGGCATCTTCCAGAGGTTTAAGCTTCTCATTAGGAAGCTGGGGGACTGTGGCGTAGACACCCATACAGTCCAATGGGTTGCCAACTGGTTAGAGAGTCGCACGCAGAGGGTGGTAGTGGATGGGTCCTTCTCGACCTGGAAGGATGTGGGAAGTGGGGTCCCACAGGGCTCGGTCTTTGGGCCCGCACTGTTCAATATCTTCATCAGTGATTAGGACGAGGGGGTGCAAAGCACCCTGTTCAAGAAACTATGAAACTATGAAGTAATAGGGTGGCCATTCCTAGGAATATTACTATACATTGCGCATGCTTTAAAATAATACTCATCTAATACAATAAGGACAGATGTTGATTCTCTTTCTTATATTAGATAGCTTTAGTCAGTAGCTTTAGTCCGAGTTGTACTACTGAAGAAAGTGGGTGCATCTCCATGTGAAATTAGGGAAGCACAATAAACTCCAGGGCAGTTCGGGCTGAAGTTTATTGCTCTTGGGCGCAGCATTTACATGTGCCCAGGACGGTAGGACACTGACCCAGGGCGGTGCAGTTCCAGCTGGAAGAGGCTCCGGGGATCAGCCTGCCACCCTGGATCTTCTTTGCCCTGGCTCAACATGCTGCCAAGGGGCTGGCTGGGGCACGAGGGTGCTACAGTATGCGGCTAGCTGGCAGGCAGCCCCTGCACTGAAGCACCCTTGTATCCTGTCACCCCATCACCGACTACATATGCGTCATGGTGCAGTAAATAACTCTGCCATAGGATAGCACTTGTGTTAGGCAGTACTATCCTACTTCAGAGTTAATTGGTTAGCTCCACAAAATCGACATGTGCAGTGCTATTAGGCTGGAGTAAATTAGGCTACTCCACAATAAGTGTCTCATGTAGATGACCCCAGTGGGACTTCTTGGGGAGTTGATATAAAACTTTTGGTCCCTAACCCAGCGGAACTGGCAGTGACCCCATACTTTGGGTGCCAACACTTTTCAATATCAAGACTTTTGTAAACCTTTCCCTTGAGACTATTTTACACTTACCCCAAGCTAGGTCTGTCTACCCTGTCCCCAGGCAGAGCACAGCAATAACACAGCTACAGTGCTTCTAGTTTCAGGGCTAACACAGAGAGACAGATAGCTCAGAGTGGCTCCATACAGCATTCCCTTGTCCCATACAGACACATCCAAATGCTATATGATTAAGGGAATTTCAAAAACCACTGCAGACTTATAGAAACACTTGCTTTAATCAATACAGCACAGAACTGATGGCAAATATTATAAATCCAACATAAATCCCCAACTTCTTCTCTCATCTATACCCAGGCAATCCCACTTAAAAAAATGTTATCATCTCATTGTGAATGAAAGAATGATTTGACTATTTGACTCAAAAAGGGGTGGGGGAATTCCCATTTTTAAAACGTATCTCAGCAGCAAGTTTCAACCTACTTCACGGTCCAACATATGCACAAGATACAACAGCAGCTAAAAAAAAAGATGCTGAAAAAGATTTCTCAAGAATTACAGAGTCCCTAGGAAGTTTTGATGTTTGTTTAGTATTCATTGGACATATTCCTGAAAAATAAAAATCAGTGCACATTTTAAAAATTGCATTGCACATCTTTTTGTCACGCCGTAATTTTTAGGCCCTGAGGCATAATGAAATACTAACATTAAGATGTAAGAGTCTGAATTAAAATTTTAATAGAAAAAGCACTCATACTGGCAGATGAGTAACACATCATAGGAATGTCATCAACATCTCTTAGTAACAACTGAGCAGGCAGGAGCACAGGGTGTTTATTCATTATTTGATAATATGACACCCTGCTAATCGGATCTGAAATTTGTGTCTGTTTTACATAGTTCTCTTTTTGTTTTTCCTGGGACCATGACTCCAGCTAATCCTCACTATCCATAATACAAGCAATATGGGTGTTCATTAACTGCAAATGGGTTGTACACATTATAAGATATGAGCAACCATGTGAAGTTGTAGAGGGCTATTGATAACATCATCACCACACAGTTTACTTTTGTTGAAAAAATCCTCCCCAGAGCCTTCTGTATCTTGAGCTCTGAAAGAGGAGTAGTGCTCTGCAAATACAGCTCCTCAACTACTGTGCTCAAAATAAAACCAGATTTTCAAAACCATTCAGCAACTGCCAGGTACTATTGTTTTCAAAGGTTGTGTAACGCCTCCCAAAATCTTGCCATCTAATATAGGTACGTTATGGGGAGTTCGGGTCTTTAGAAAACCTAGCCGTTGTCCATGTAAAAACTGAGTGAAACCATTTCTAATTTTAAGTGCAAATCACAAAGTGGGAATTCCTTGCCTGATCCCATAAACCCCTTACTCAAGACAATACCAATCTGTACTGTTTCCACAGAAGCCATGGGAATACTTGCTTAAGTACTACTTGCATGGAGGACGTTTTACAGAGACCTGTTTTTCCTTATTTAGCAAATCTCATCATCATGGCAGAAATGTATTTTAATGGTAGCTACCACCATACAAAAAGAACGGACAATTGCAAGTAACATTAACTGTGTACTGAAGTTAGCAAGGCCGTACAAAAATTTGAAAAAGAGTCATGAGATCAAATATATAAGCGATCCAAAAAATGCACCATATAGCTTTGCTGAGTTTTTAATCAATAGCAAAGAATGAACAATTTTGGTGGGGATTTAAAACAGCATTCAGCAACCTACATAAAATACACTGTACTGTAACCCATTATTTTGTTTAAGAATATGTCATTTGGAAATAAAATGTTTAAAAATCCCTAAATTCAGAACTTACTTTTGGGAAGGGAACACCTTTTGATTACATAAGAAAGAAAGCAGCAGAACTGCTAAATATATATATTTTTTTACACAATTTGTGCTTTTTGAAAACTAATTGAAGCCCATAAAGATGGAAGCAGCTCTATTACTACATAGCTATACAGACGCATGCTAGCAGCACATCTCGATTCCAAATAAAACAAGGCTGTATTTTCAGGTGTGGCAATATTAACATAATATGTACAATGCGTTCATGAAATGTATGCTAGCATACAAATATACACAAGAGACATATGGAAAGCAAATCGCTTAGAAATGCAGCTTTCAAAGATCTTGGGAATCAAATTCAGGGGGCCTTTTTATGTCCGAAAACCTGATTCTGCTTTTTTGACAAATATAAAGACTTTGGAATGAGGCCCTTGTTTTCCCTTGCCAAAGGAAAGCTCCTACAACTGAACTTGTTTAAGGAAAGAGTGCCAGCTACTGGCTAGAGGATATACACACAAGATCAGATTTTTTCCCCTTTTGGACAGCAGGTTTGATATCAAATACTTGTGGCTAAAACTGCATCTCTAAGTAATTGCTTTCAGCTCTAGTCACTAATCCTAGAATCACTGAAACAAGAAGACAATAGGAAAAATTAAATAGCACATGGAATGCAGTTCTTTAGTGTTTTACATGATATATATTTTTTCTCACTAAGATATAGCATGTTACTTTACAAAGTAACCTTTTTGTTTTTGTTTGTTTTTCTTATTACACTCCAACCTCTACAAAGCCAAGGCCATTATATATTAGGAAATATTGGATGCAAGGTATATACAAAGTAACAAAAGCATACAAGAAAGAGAAAGTTATACTGAGAAACATGTAATATAACTAAGACACGTGGAGAAGAACAAGTATGTATATACATATGTAACACTGAGTAGCTGCGGTTTTGGTCAGACTGAGTGACATCTCTTGCATGACAGAACATTACACCTTCTGGTTTTATTCAATGAAAATACCTGAACAATCAGGACTCAAAAAAAAAGTCTCAAAAATCATCTGTTAATGGCAGTGACTTATTTCTCTATCCACAGATGTCAAATTCCTGACTGACTCATTCTGTAACCTACTTCTGATCATGTATGGTAAGAGCTGATTACTAGTAAAGATAACTATGGCAATTCAAAATGAATCATTCATGCTAATATTTTATGCATGGAGAGGAAAAGTTGCTGTAGAACTTCCAGTGCTTTCGACTGATCCTTTCTCCTTAGATCCAGAGTAAGCTCCAATAAATGAACCGTCTTCATTAAACATCCCGTGGTCCCCTTCTCCATAATCTACTAAACTATCAGCACTCTCTGTAGCTTTAATGTCCCCATTAATTGATTGGAGGCTGCCTTTGAGTGGCTTTTCATCACTGTCACTAGAAAATAAAGAAAAATCTTCCTAAAACCTAGCTTTGTATTACAGCTCTGGCAATTGAGCATTTAACTTTAGCAAATGAAGAGAAATGTTCAAGAAGGAGTGAGCAAAATATTTTAAAAAATAATAATAACGTAGGGAAAATTTCTGAACATGGTGCATGGAATATTATCTTGCTTGAGCCAATGGATGTTACGTAGCTGGTGCGTGGTGGTTTGGGGACTGTTTGAATTGTTGTGATTCACCGAGAAATACCCATTTGGATCTTTGCTCTTTGTTTTCCCCCCTACCTCCTTTTGCCACTGAAACTGTGGGAGAAAGATGAGGGGAGACAAAAGCAGGAAGAAAGAAGAAAAGAAGAAAAGCTGAAAACCAGCTTTGGTAATTTATTTTTCACATCATCTTTAAAGAGCGAAGCATAAAGAGTCTCATTTGGAAAGCAGAGAGCCATTTGTATAGCCTGCTGAAGGCCCCATTTATTTCACTGGTCCTCTGAAATGGTGTGGGTTTATCCAGGTTAGGTTAATACACGGGGCCGTTAGCATTTGTTGATATCCTGCTGCTTGGTGGAAGGGTACATGGATGGGACTTCATGTATGGGTTGTGATTTTAAATAACTGGCAGGGTTTTGGGAACTTGTATCTAGTCTAAGTGAAATATAAATAAATTGCATAAGGAAGCATGTATTTCTGTGAACAGGTAGAGCAGCACAATGATTCATACCCACTCACTATGGTGGTCTCTTTTCTTGGAGGGTGGCTGGACTGTGTTAGAGAGCCTGATGGACCTGCTACAACTTTGGCGAACAAAATTCGGTCTTTAGCTGAAGCAAAATGGACTCGTTCTTTAAGGTCCACAAGCCTCTGGGTCAGTCCCTCTCAGAGATGATCCAACAAAGATAATGCTGATGCTGAGAAAGTGATTTGTATGTATAAACAGCTACTGCTTAGATATCTCTGGTCCTCAAACTCCAGTCTTGATAGGCATCTACAGTTATTGCGTGTGCCATAATGCTTTGGAACTCAAGAGTCATCTCTATAATCTCAGGCCCAAGCCTACTTCTTCATATTACTGTATATGTATTTAGTACAACATTTCCTTTTCTCTGTAGTCTTCATTTGCATTAAGTTTGGCTTGGGCTGCTCTGGCTTTGCCTTACTCAACCACTCACTTATCCAGATTAGGGAGCATGGCTGTACAGCTGACCTCTAACTGCTGGGAACGTTTTGGCTGACTGCTCTCTTTTTCACTGCATCTCAGAATCAGGTAACAAAACTAGAGGCTTAAGGGAAAGGTAGCATTAAGCCTATTGTATGGTGTTGAAGGATCTGGGCCAGTCAAAAATATACACAGAAAAAAGGGACAATATTTTGAAGACCTTTCCATGAAATATATTTCTTTTTTTTTCAGCCAGTTCCCCTTTTATTAGGAACCAGTGATGCCAACTCTGTGTATCTAAGAGCTCTTTTGTTGTCTCACTGGCAAAGCATAAGGTCTTGTCTGATGGAGCCCATCTATATCATTGGTATTTGTATCTTGGTTATATCGTTACATATCCAGCTCACAACTCTGAATTTACATATGTATATGAAGAATGATTAAATGACGTGTTAAAATACACTGAGTGTTATTTGGCAAAAGTTATTTTTAATAAATGGATCCTAACAATATTAATTAAAATCTCTTATTATGCACAGCAGAATCAATAGGATGCCTAATTACCTAGAAGGATTGGAAAGAGGCAATTTATAATGGGTTCCCATGGAACTTCTAAGGCTACAACAAAAAAAACCCCCCCGAGATGTGGGAAATAATGCAGTCTCAAAGAAAATTTCTGAGTAAGATAGTCCAGTGGAAAATAGCCTGGGAACTCCAGGTAGATCTTGCAGTGAGGCTGCTATTGCGTATTTTGGAAGGCCCAGCATTTTCCTGTTTCAACAAAGCTGGGAGTTTGTCACAGAAGTTTTCCATCTGTCACATAATATAAATAATTTTACTTGAAATTCCTGTACCGTTAGAATTTGACAAAGAAGCATATATGAGTCAAAAGTTTCATACTTTAACTGGCATCCTTGAAGCCTGCTGAAACATATTCTGCTCTCAGTTATGCCAGAGTAATCATTCCAGAGTATCACCAGTGAAGTCAACAGAATAGAAGTCAGAGACAGATGAAAGTGAAAGCAAAATATGTCCATATAAATCTACAGGACATTTACTGGTACATTTGCTTGAAAGAAGTGGGACCGTTAGTTCAGATGCAAAAACTAACCCCCAATTTGTTAACACTGAGTTGGGCCTCTAAGTTAGGAACATAACCACTTGCATCGTCAATCATCATTTATTCCAAATTAATTTTGAAATTATTGGCAACTTTCTCTGAATAAGGATGGAAATAGCCAGTCCTAAATTTGAACCTTTAGTTTCAATATTTAAGATGTCTGTTACTTTCCCATAGACAGGACTTGTATTGATAGAAAATCATAAGTTGAGGGGAGAAAGTTACTAACCACATGACTTTCTTACCTTTCTAAATATTTGTCCCATTAGAAAGCATTAAAAATGAAATAAAGATGAAATTATGCAGAAAACCCCTTATCCTTCACAAAAAATGTAGTATACAAATTGGACTTAGCCAGAAACTTGTAACGTTATAGCCAATTTAATCAATTGTGCAATACTGTATTTTTATACTTAGCATAATTATATAATAGAATTAGCCTTTTTTATTTTGACTGAAGCCAAACATAATTATTTTATCCAGAAAATACTTGTACTTATTGCCATTTTCAGTTGTTAATTTTCATCCTTTTTTCATTCTTTTTTTTCCAGAATGAACACCTACTAACTCAAATCCCACTGATGCCAATAGGAGACTTTCTGATGAATTCAGTGGACTTTTGAGCAGCCACAAGACTAAAACGTAAAAGGATTTTTATATCACACATAAGATGCTTAATAAGAAGAAGGCAAAAATAAGTGCTACTCCATCAGCAATTACCTATGTCTCAACTTGGGTGGATTAAAGTGTTCTGGATATAGCTTTACATTCATATAATCATCCACTCCCAAGAGGCATGCTTTGAAAATGAAAAATAGTGTTACTTGGAGGCGCTAATAAAAATTCATTAAAAAATACTTGTGATGATATTGGAAGAAAACCCCCACATCTGTTATATTGTTATTGCAGGTTATATTTACCTATATTCCCCAAAGATTTCATCTTTTATTGATTGGGCTTCAGGATCTGGATGCAAGTCTTCTTTTTCTTTTACTGTGCAAACGAAAGAAAGCAGAAACCTTTTCAGCATGCTTGGGTTCAGTTATGTGGGAAACTGTCAGTCATCATCAGCCATTCAACCCAGAGGATAACAGCTATAGCTAAGCATTTCACAGTACAACAAGGGCTAGGTTGTCAAGGCGTGTAGAATAGCTGGCTTTCTAATTCACAATGACCACAGTCAGAGTTTCACAGAGGACCTTTCTTCACGCTTTTGAAAAGTTAGCCTGTATGATTTCTTTTAGCAAGACTCGTTTCTTTCCTGTGAAATTCAGGCTGTATCTGCAAGCATAGTGTGTTTGTCATTAAGACGTGCAACTAGTATTTAGTTGGAAATTCACATTCAAAAGAAACAAAGACCTCCAATATCCTAGTTCTTATGAGTAAGTAAAAGCCTGGATGTTACATAGGGAGGTGCTAAATCTATTTAATAACAAATATAATTGTGCGATGCTATTATAAATATGAGAAATTTCATTCTGATTTCAGCTAAAGATCTACTTGCACTACATGTATTACCAGCTACCATAACATATTTATTCTAGTGTAACTGTGGTCAAATTGGAAGAAAAAAAAAGGAGGCACACAAAGAATATAGCAAGACATGCAAAATATGAATTGCATATGCAAAATAGGCTAGGTATCTCAGTACAAAATTATCCACAGAGTGCAGCTTTAGTAACTATGGGCACATTTACACGTTCAATTAGCATGGCTGAATAAAATTTGGTGCAGTTTGCACCACAGTTTATTGCCCCGGTTGCAGCATTTACATGTGTGTCCAGGACTGCAGCATGTTGAGCCAGGGCAGCACAGCCCCAGCTGGCAGAGGGTCCCAGGGGGTGAACCTGCCAGCCTGAAGCCACTCTTCCCCAAATCAATGTGTTGTGGAGGGACAGGCTAGGGCACAAGAGTGCTACAGTATGGGACTAGCTGGCAGGCAACCCCCACACTGTAGCACCCAGCCACCCCAGTCACCATCTACACTTGCATTTGAGCTTATGCAAGTACTTCACTATAGGATAGTACTTGTGTCTGGCAGTATTATCCTACAGTGGAGTTGATTAGTTTCTTTCGGCCTAATATCTCCACACATGTAGATGGTGACACTCTACTATGGAGCAAACTAGTCAACTCTGCAGTAAAGCACATGTGTAGATTCCCCCACTATGTACTACGCCTGTACAAAGCAGCTAGTATTTCCTTCAGATTCGACTTCAGCTGATTCGGGGGACAGTGATTTGATTTGGTGATTCGAATCATTTTCTCGATTTGATTCGGCCAAATCTGATTTGGAGATTCAGCTGCTGCTGAATATTTGAATCAGCCAGGCCTATCCCCCACTAGCCTGGCAATGGCTGCCCTGCCTGCCCCAGCTTCCAAGCAGGGGACATTGGGGGTGCTGACAGGGGTCCCTTCAATGGTCTCCTCCCCCAGCCCCCCTGCCCCTAGTACTTACCAATTCAGAGTCGGCTGCAGCTCCTTGCTGCAGCCATCGGGGACTGCCCGAATCATAGATTCATAGATTCATAGATTCATAGATTAAGGGTCGGAAGGGACCTAGTAGATCTTCTAGCCCGACCCCCCGCCAGGGCGGGAGAACAACAAAAAAACCCCAAAAAGAGAAATGGGACTCAAATGAGTCCAGCCAGGTAGGCATCCAGCCTCTTCTTAAAGACCCCCAGGGTAGGGGCCAGCACCACTTCCCTTGGAAGTTGGTTCCAGCTCCTAGCCGCCCTAACTGTGAAGTAGTTCTTGCGGATGTCCAATCTATCTTTTCAAGATTTGGAGAGCTTTGAATCAATTTGACCTTTAAATTGGTCCTCTGATTTGATTTAGATTCAGAGATTTAGTCACCAAATTGGGCCAAATTGCCTCCGAATAGAATCACCACCCAAAGCTTCACACAGCCCTACTATGTACTAAATTAGGGTCCCCAGGCAACTGGATCTGCTAGCACAGAACCCTGCATTGATATAAAGAAAAACAGAATCAAAAAAATTTTAGCCCAAATACTGTGGGAAGTACCTGGTTAGAGGGTCTTGCCCCTCCACTCAGAGTCAGTCCAATATCATATTTGGGGTCAGAAAGTAATTTCATGCCGAGGTCAGATTGGCATGGACTGTGGGGGTTTTTGCCTTCCTTGGCAGCAGGGATTTGCATTCTTCCTGGGATCTCTTGAGTGTATATCAACAATCTTTACAGCAGCAGGACATTGGCTGCTGTGGTCTCCCTGCTTTATGTGTGGGCAGGTTAGGGGCTGTGCAAAGCTTTGGTTGCTGATTCAATTCAGAGGAGATTCGGCAGCCAAATCTCCAAATCTGAATTAAATCAGAGGACCACTAAAAAGGTCTGAATAATCCCAAACCTCCAAATCAATTTGGAAAAGATTTGGAGGAGATTCAGAGATTCCAGCAGTCTCTGCTCACTGCCACAGGGAGCTGGACCTGGGCTCCATGCCAGTAAGTAGGGGGTGGGGGCTAGAGGAG
>NW_017728997.1:8259061-8259545 GCF_001723915.1 Gavialis gangeticus
ATTTGATTCGGCCAAATCTGATTTGGAGATTCAGCTGCTGCTGAATATTTGAATCAGCCAGGCCTATCCCCCACTAGCCTGGCAATGGCTGCCCTGCCTGCCCCAGCTTCCAAGCAGGGGACATTGGGGGTGCTGACAGGGGTCCCTTCAATGGTCTCCTCCCCCAGCCCCCCTGCCCCTAGTACTTACCAATTCAGAGTCGGCTGCAGCTCCTTGCTGCAGCCATCGGGGACTGCCCGAATCATAGATTCATAGATTCATAGATTCATAGATTAAGGGTCGGAAGGGACCTAGTAGATCTTCTAGCCCGACCCCCCGCCAGGGCGGGAGAACAACAAAAAAACCCCAAAAAGAGAAATGGGACTCAAATGAGTCCAGCCAGGTAGGCATCCAGCCTCTTCTTAAAGACCCCCAGGGTAGGGGCCAGCACCACTTCCCTTGGAAGTTGGTTCCAGCTCCTAGCCGCCCTAACTGTGAAGTAGTT
>NW_017728997.1:8260706-8261192 GCF_001723915.1 Gavialis gangeticus
AGTAGGGGGTGGGGGCTAGAAGAGGGGGAGACCATGAGGGACCCCCACCAGGCCCCATCTCCTGCCTGCTCCCCCAGCCCCCCTGAGTGTCCCCCAACCCCCTCCCACTTTCTCAGCCCCATCAATGGCTGCCCCACCTGGCCCTAGCATCCCAGCACTTAAAAAAAAAAAAAAGAAAGAAAGAAAAGCCCCACACTCACTGGCTCCTGCGAGGTGGGGCATGATCCTTGCTGCCCCCCACTGCCCTGTGCTGCATGGGGGAGGCGCTCTGCCATGAGCATCCAGAGGCCTCAACAGCCACTGCAGCAGTGAGTGTGGGAATTTTATATTTTTTTTAAAGAGCTGGGGTGCTGACACCGGGCGGACAGCCATTGATCAGGCTGGAAGAGTGGGCAGGGTTTGAGGCCTGTTCAGTTTGGAGATTCAGCCAATTCAGTGGCAGCCAAATCTCTGAATCAGATTCGGCTGAATCAATTTGGGATAGGG
>NW_017728997.1:8266192-8266998 GCF_001723915.1 Gavialis gangeticus
GCCCTAACTGTGAAGTAGTTCTTGCGGATGTCCAATCTATCTTTTCAAGATTTGGAGAGCTTTGAATCAATTTGACCTTTAAATTGGTCCTCTGATTTGATTTAGATTCAGAGATTTAGTCACCAAATTGGGCCAAATTGCCTCCGAATAGAATCACCACCCAAAGCTTCACACAGCCCTACTATGTACTAAATTAGGGTCCCCAGGCAACTGGATCTGCTAGCACAGAACCCTGCATTGATATAAAGAAAAACAGAATCAAAAAAATTTTAGCCCAAATACTGTGGGAAGTACCTGGTTAGAGGGTCTTGCCCCTCCACTCAGAGTCAGTCCAATATCATATTTGGGGTCAGAAAGTAATTTCATGCCGAGGTCAGATTGGCATGGACTGTGGGGGTTTTTGCCTTCCTTGGCAGCAGGGATTTGCATTCTTCCTGGGATCTCTTGAGTGTATATCAACAATCTTTACAGCAGCAGGACATTGGCTGCTGTGGTCTCCCTGCTTTATGTGTGGGCAGGTTAGGGGCTGTGCAAAGCTTTGGTTGCTGATTCAATTCAGAGGAGATTCGGCAGCCAAATCTCCAAATCTGAATTAAATCAGAGGACCACTAAAAAGGTCTGAATAATCCCAAACCTCCAAATCAATTTGGAAAAGATTTGGAGGAGATTCAGAGATTCCAGCAGTCTCTGCTCACTGCCACAGGGAGCTGGACCTGGGCTCCATGCCAGTAAGTAGGGGGTGGGGGCTAGAGGAGGGGGAGACCATGAGGGACCCCCACCAGGCCCCATCTCCTGCCTGCTCCCCC
>NW_017728997.1:8267230-8268134 GCF_001723915.1 Gavialis gangeticus
AGTAGGGGGTGGGGGCTAGAAGAGGGGGAGACCATGAGGGACCCCCACCAGGCCCCATCTCCTGCCTGCTCCCCCAGCCCCCCTGAGTGTCCCCCAACCCCCTCCCACTTTCTCAGCCCCATCAATGGCTGCCCCACCTGGCCCTAGCATCCCAGCACTTAAAAAAAAAAAAAAGAAAGAAAGAAAAGCCCCACACTCACTGGCTCCTGCGAGGTGGGGCATGATCCTTGCTGCCCCCCACTGCCCTGTGCTGCATGGGGGAGGCGCTCTGCCATGAGCATCCAGAGGCCTCAACAGCCACTGCAGCAGTGAGTGTGGGAATTTTATATTTTTTTTAAAGAGCTGGGGTGCTGACACCGGGCGGACAGCCATTGATCAGGCTGGAAGAGTGGGCAGGGTTTGAGGCCTGTTCAGTTTGGAGATTCAGCCAATTCAGTGGCAGCCAAATCTCTGAATCAGATTCGGCTGAATCAATTTGGGATAGGGATTTGAATCACCAAATCAAATCACTGTCCCCTGAATTGGCCAAATCCAAATCCGAAGTGAATACTAGACACTTTGCACAGGCTTATCAGGGGCTACGTCTTTTCCTCGTGGCAGGGTTGACTCAGTAGTTTTGCTAAGAGCTTAGACAATGGATTTGTATATAGTGGTTTAGATAGGCATGATCCTGCCTGAGGCAGGGGGTTGAATTAGATGGTCTATGGAGGCCCCTCCAGCCCTACCCTATGATTCTATGACACAGGATGACAATGAACCTCCGAAGTGATGCAGCTATCACAGGGTCAAATGTGATCCCGTAAGATTTAAGGCCCTGGTGGAACTTCATCTGTAATACTGTGTACAATTCTAGTCACCCAGAAGATACATTCAACCCAGTGAGCCACTAGAGGAATAGACAGCT
>NW_017728997.1:8273134-8310783 GCF_001723915.1 Gavialis gangeticus
TCCAGGTAGGGACAGGAGTTGGCAGACTGAGTGACCATGGACAGCTTATCTTACAGGAGGATATTAAAATGGCTTGGCTTGTTTAGTCTCACAAAATGAAGCCTATTGGGCATCACTGATATCACTTCTCTCTATAAATACATTTGGGAAGAGGCGAGAGGAGGAAACAATGAAGAGAAGGGATTACTTAAGCCAAAATCTTGGCACAAGAACAAATGCATATACACTGGTCATGAGTTGCTTGTAAATTTAGGATTTCCATGAGGACAAGTCTAATAACACTGGAGGTACTGGAGTGCCAAGGCAGCAAAGCCACATACACCGCACAGAATGTCAGGCACCAGGTATAGGTTTTCTTGTATTTATTCAAATCAACTTATTTTTTCTTTTAATTAAACCAGACAAATCCAAACTGTATTTTTCAGGTTGTAAATGTTCAGTCTTCAGAGACTGAAGGGTGAATTTTTAGACTCTTCCGTTCAACTAAGTAGCTATGTGTCTGAAGATGCCTGCTGTTATCAAATATATGTCACAAAAAAGGACAATAGCTGTACT
This sequence comes from Gavialis gangeticus, assembly GCF_001723915.1. Lineage (NCBI taxonomy): Eukaryota > Metazoa > Chordata > Crocodylia > Gavialidae > Gavialis > Gavialis gangeticus. Next base: position 8,273,690 of record NW_017728997.1, read on the forward strand.
TACCTGAGTATTTTCCTCCTTTATTCCTTTTGACAAAGCAAACAGTTAGCAGCAATAAGGTAAGCAAAGCAATGGCACACATCAGTCCAATAAACCAGCCTTGTGTAGAAATTCCCTCATATATGCCAGCATAAGCTTTGTAGAAGAAAACAAACAAAAATATTTAAGTAGGGGAAAACAGAGTAACCTACCGCAAAAAGAATGTTTAACATTTTCTTTACTGATCTGGAATGATCAAACTCTTGTTACTGATATCAAGCTAGCATTTTTAATTTTAAGATATAAAGGACAGCAATAAAATGTCCAAAGAACACTATTTACGTATAAGGCAAATGAAATATCTGTGTCACACAATACATGTTTTTTGGAAAGGCATTTCCAAAGGAGTGCTTGATTCAGAGGATTAATACTGAAATAGGAAAGGTGCACAGAACATTGCTAAGCCTCTCATGCACAAAGCAGTTTTGCAAAGACAGAGTTAAAAGTGTTTTAGGATACATGCAAACTGCTCAGCTAGCTGCATTCATGGAGAAGGAACAGCACCTACCCATTTAAAATGGCATATGAGCTAAAACCTGTAAATAGTAGGTATTGGAAAGTTTTGTAATGATTCCACTTTGCTACTTTAGACAGTAACATTGGAGGCTGAACAGAAAACTAATGAAATCAATGGTAAGAATCTCTTTGATTTCATTGGATACAAGCTCAGGCTCCATTATTTCAATATTATATTTCATTGTAGACCATAATATGTAAAACTAATATTTATTTAAATTTAAAAAGAAATTTTGATTTATCACCTTAAAGGGTTTCATTTCTCACCTCTCCCCCTCGTCTCAATTACATCTTCAAAAATGCTATTGTTATCAACCCAATTCTTAGTCACTAGACGAACTGTATATTCAGTTCCAGGCTCAAGTGCCTCAATGGGGTGAAACTTTTGGGTGGGATTTACTGCTCCTGAAATCTTCCCGATCCCTTTACCTATGAAATGTACATAGCTCATATTAATGAGTTATTCATTGAACAGTCAGACTCCAAAATGCACAGTCACAAAATGATCTATACAACACGCATACATGAATATATTTAACGTCTCGCTGGGATATATATTTTGGAGAGACTATAAAATAAAGTAGAAAAACAGTTTCTCTGCTTGTTTTAATATTTCACAAGTTAAAGTCAACTGCAAACTGAAATAATCCTGATATTTAGGGAGGATTTTCTACAATTTCCAGGATGAAAGGAGATATTGATGAAATGACATGCAGGATTATAGATTTGCTTTAATTAATACCTGCCTTAAAAATTACAAATTGAAAGTGGCTTTGCTTTGGTTAGATAATCTGTGGCTCTGATCCTTTTCTCGTTAAATTGAACTCATTGGGTCAGGATTAAATACACAGTTATCCAGAAAAAGAGAAGTACCTCTCTTACAGGAATAATTTACATTGGGAAGTATACTAATTTTTCCCTAGAAAGAAGCTCCTCACTTTCCTTTTTCCACAAGTATTTTAAAGCACCTACAAGTGGAGCACTGTTTTAGACATAATTAAAGGGTTTTTTAAGATGACTTTCATATGTAATCTTTGCATATTCTAAATGATCTTTATATGAAAAGTATTTGGAATCATAATCAAGTATTTATTTAAATTTGGTTTTCTAGTAAGTCCAGTCTTGATCTCAAAACTTCCATTGGCCCGTTAGATATTTTGCCTAAATTTGGAACTGAAAGGTAGCATTGCGTACCTTTTCTTTTAAATAATATTCCATTATTAATAAAAAAATATTCTGATAAAATAATATTTCATGTTAACTCCAAAACGAAATGTATACATTTAGGAAGAAAGTTATTCACAATATGAAGGGCCTTATAGGAGCATGCCTATGTAAAGGCAGCAGCATCCATTTCTAGATAAAGATCCATCTCTGGGAGTCAGAAAATCCTGGCTCTGTTCTGTATTCTGCCAAGTTACTTTACTTCTCTGTGCCAATGGGAGTATTCAAGAAGTGCAGCAAGAATTGCTCCACATTATATAAAGTATAAACTAGCCTAACATATAGCATACACTACGTTAACACTTCATAGCTGTTCTCTTGTTTTGGGTTTTTTAAATAATAAATGTAATAGAAATGATACAAGAATGATAGAACAGCATCCACATTTAGAGTGTGATCTAAAACCCATTCAGCTCAATAGCGGTGTCTCACTGATGGCAATGTGCTTTGTATCAGGACTTTATTTAACAGTGCCCATATCTAACATTAGGATCGTAACCTGCTACCATTCCCTAGATTTGGGGGAAAAAATACTAATACACATGCTATCTTAATTCTGTTCAGTTGCTTAATTTGCATAATGTATCTGATTGCAGTTCTAAAGTAATCTGAAGGAAAGCACGGCATGGTTATTTCCACACAGCATAGCTTCAAAACTGCCGGACCGATTTGCACAGACAGTAAAACAATGGCCATTAGTACCAAAACTAGTAAACACAGTAAGCAAGAAAACTTTGAGAGATTAGAAATTGGTTGGTACCTGAAGGAAAAGAAAGAAAAAGATTAAGAACAGCATAGACCTAGTCAAAGGAACAGTACATAGTAAGTTTTTCAATTCAACTATATAAATATTACAATAAACAGTTAAATTAGTAGGCCACCGAGAACCAGAGAGAACATGCTGAACTGGAATAATGCTGATGTTGAAACATGGTGCATTAGCATAAATTATTCCATCTACTGGTAGGTTTTGCTAAATGAACTACGTGAGGCTAAGCAATAATTTTTAATCAAACTGCAGATTAAGCAACAGGACTTACAGGTAAATTTTAATTACATTTTCTAAAACAGAGACACCAGAACAATGAATGTAATGAAAATGCTATCCATAAAGGAACCAGAAGTAATGTTCTGCTATATGAACTTTAATCCCATTGCTCATTAAATGCCATATAACACTTAAAACATGTCAGCCAGACAAGGCAATCATATATTGCAATTTGTATACAACCTAGGTCTGATCTTGTAGATTTATTCACTGTTCCAAGCCAGCAAAGCATTTAAGCATGTGCTCAACTGTAGAAATAACTGATTGCAATGAGATCACGAATAGATATTACTTTGAATGCATGCGTTAGAGCTTTGCTACAGCAGGGATAGACAGCCTGAGTAGCCTGGAACCAAAATTGGTATCCCAGTTCTCTGTAAATAATTCTCCGTATCCTAAAATTCAACATGTGAGCCCAGGAGTGTCTGCCTGTGCGGTGTCATCCCATGTAAAAGTAGTCTGTATTATTCACCCAAATATAATACCTATAGAGGAAAAATAATTGGTAACTGAGGAAAAGTTGATAGGTGGAATAGAAAAAGGAGTGTAGAGTCCTGAAAAATAAAAAAAGACAGAGATATACTGAAAACAAAGTGTTTACTCATTATTGAAAGGTCAGTGAGCAGCAGAAATTAGCTTCAGAAAACTGAAAGCAGGTAGGTTAGTTTTTTAATGTACCACAGGAGAGAAGCAGCATTAGTAATGAAAACATATCACCAGCATTTCTCATTTCCCCCCTACTATTCGTCAGTCATATCATGGGATTCACATGAACATTAAACACTGAGCTGCAATTTGACAATATGCTTAGTGGGCTTCGAGATGTACGAGAACAGTGGAACTTGCTTTTTATTATTATTTTACTGAAGCTACACTATGAAGGAACAAGATAAACCTCCTTCATGGATTTACTACCAGTCTTTACTAGTTCACCCAAAATTAGCACATCTGTTATGAAACGCATCCAAAAAAAAAAAAAAGTTGGCAATCATGCAGCTGAATTAAAAATTGCAGATAATGTTTTAATTTATTGCTGTACCGGTCTCAATACATCTGCTTGAAATAAATGGAAAGTTAAACTTTCATCAGTTTTCCTCCACTGACTGGCTATTAAAAGCTTATAAATATGCATCATAATTACCCTGCACCTTCTGGGCTTTTGTAGTCCAGGAGGCATTTCATGCTGAGTTGTAGCGATTTTAAGAGGTAGTTGGCGTTTAGAATCCATTAGGTGAGAATTAATGGCTTACCCACTGTAGCTGGCTTTCTAGACCATCCACTCTGACTTTGGATTGTTAGCTGTACTTTGGTGTCTCACAGAAGATAGGCTAGTCTTGCTAAGGGAGTCTCTTTTTAGCTCTAGTTAGTGCTCTGAATGTAAAAAAAGCCTGTGTGTCCTGGGTGGCAGGGCCATGATTAACTGGTATAAGTGCTTCACTAGTTAGTGCTTGCAGTAATCCTAGTGGGTGGTCACTAGTACTCTGGTTCAGGCAGGCTTGGGTGCATTGGTGAGGCCTGCAGGGCTGTTTCCATGCCCTGCGCAGTGTGGGGAGGGGGGAGCATATTATACGCCAAAAAATATGGTGATAAGGGGTTTGTAAAGTATCACTCAGGCATAGTTTTTCCTGCTGCACTTTTATTCTGGATGGAGATCAACGTCAAGAAAAGAGCCTTCCTTTCTTCTTAGATCCAGACTGCATAAGCAAACAAGTATTTAATTTAAAGTCATTAGACAGGTCAAATAGCAGGGGACAAACAGGACTCTATCAGCGTCTAAACCTGACAGATGTCTGCACTTCTTGGGGACAAAGCAACGTGCAAAATCCAGAATCCGGTCCATGAAAACTGAATATACTGCAGGAGGTGTATCTATCTCTATCTGTAAGTTGGATAGACAGGAAGAGCTTTTTTTTCCTCCTTGCTTATAGATATTCATTGGATATGGAAAATCACTGAGACACAATAACCATTAAAAGCCTACAGTGCTATTTTAATGGGGTTTCATTCCACAGTAGGACTGCACTATAGATCTGACACTTACCTGGGGAACTTTGAATAATATGACTTGACTTTTAAAACACATTCCATTTTTTAAGAGGCAATATTAAGTTTAATTTTTAGCGCCCACCAGGCAGCAGCTTAAAATGTGAGAAAGTCACTGAGATGTGTGTGATTCTGTCAGCCATAGGACACAGATCTGGTGCAATTTAAATGAACCTGGACCAATTTAGCCCTGTGAAAATTATGCAGAACCTCACTGGGATTTCAATGGGAGCTGGAGGGCTACATCAGAGAGTGAAGTGGGACACAGTCAGGTGGCTCTTGTTTGAGTCGCTTGAAAAGTCTGTGGTATGGGGCACAAAAGCAACAGGACCCTTGCAGCGAGCACAAATTACACTATTGTATTCAACATGCAATCCATCACTCTTCCTTCCACTAGAATCTCTTGCTGCCATTGTTGAAACAAAATCTTTTGAAAGAAAAGAAGGGAAATAAAGGGAAGAAGAATGTCAGCTGTTCTATTTGCCCTAGTTTTAAGCTACGCGTTCTGGGGAGAGAGTCATAGTTTCTAGGGTCGGAAGGGACCTGAACAGATCATCAAGTCTGACCCCCTGCCCTGGGCAGGAACGAGTGCTGGGATCATAATACCCCAGCCAGATATCTATCCCACATCCTCTTGAAGACCCCCAAGGTAGGGGAGAGCACCACCTCCCTTGCGAGCCCATTCTGGAGCCTGGCAGACCCCAGTTAGCATCAGAGATTCTTCTAAAAATTAAATGGGCTAAGCAAGGTTGTTCAAATTACAAGCAGCTTTTTAAATGACCACATGTAGAACTCCTGACCTCACAAAGTAATAATATCTGAGAAAGTAGCATTGCATTTTTCTTATAAAAAAATGGGTTTTTTATTATGTTGTTGAAGACTAGGATATTGATAACAACAGGAGGAACAGAGAGGATGCTGGGCAGAGGAGAGAGAATTTATTATGATAGCATCAGCTTCTGCATAGCACACAATGGGTATGTGTGGAGGATATATTGGGTGCTTGGATGATCTTGACTGGGATCAATGAAAAGGCACTACTTAAGACACTGTGGTAATGGAACCAGAGGCCTGTTACCGGAGGAAAAGGATGTGTCAGAGTAGATCAGCCAACACTCTGCTTGCCTATATGAAATAAGGATTGACAGAAAACTTTATCTAACAGGTACTGAGATGAGGGACGTGGGGAAAACTATTCAAGCACTATTGAAGAGTGGGAAATCCACATGAACTGCAAAAGAGCATCATGATTTGCCCTGGAATTAGGGAAGTATCTTTTTGAGATGTGTATGGAATCAGTTCAACACAAAACCTTGACCCCAGATGTGCTCATGCACATTCCTGGATGCAATTTCTTCCATACTGCAAATATGACAGGAGATTTTTCTGCAGTCCCAGTTAAGAAGAGAGAAAACAGGACATTTTTTTTTGTAGAACTCTACATGGATTCAAAAAGTAACCATCAGGCGTCACGTGCAGCCACGTACCTGTTTGGTGTACTTTGTAAGCGCTTCAGCTGGAGTACATGTTTGTAAGGACCCCTGCAATCTTGCAGAGGAAAAGGGAAAGAGATGCAGTCCCTATTTCACTGGTTGTCAGCCCAATTTGACAATACATCCTAAACTCAGAATGCAGAACATTTTTAGTGGGTCCTATGCTGTAGCCTCAATGACCAAAGGAATTAATATTTTAGTTGACTCCCAGATTATATAAGTGGCAAGGTCCATTTTGTATCAAGATTGTTACAGTATGTTATCACTGCTAAAAAGAATGAAGCTAGGCCACTTCTGCTTATCACATTGTCCTTGTCCTTCACTGCGGTATTTCCATGGCCATTATTATTGAATAATTTTGGGGAACATGTTCACTGGTATACTTGTCTGCTCAAACTTGCTAAATGTAGTGTGCTTATTTTATTCCAGCTCAATAAGGCAAAGCAGCTGCATTACTTCTAATTGTCCAATAAATCATTGAATATGAAAATGTTTAGGAGACAGGGTAAATAGCTTACGAATGGGCTTCACTGTTGGCCATTTGTAGCTTTTGATAAAATAACGCGACTCAGAGCAAAAACATTTGAATCAGCCTTCTGCTGATGGATTTGTGGGACTCACAAATTCTGTTCTCAAATGACAACACATGGCTCCCATTAATATTACTGTTAAAAAAAGACAGCATTTGGCACACTAATATTTTAGTAGTTCTCCAGTGTCCTTTTAATGACTGCTAAATTCTAATTTTCATAAAACCCACTGAGCTCATTGGTGGGCGAAGCCAAAGAGCAACATGAAATAGCTAAATCAAATGTACTGAAGAACTGAATTGCTGCGTTTAAAAGTTCATTGATAGCGCTAATGCAAAGCAAACAATTTCAGTCCTCAAATGAGAGAGAAAGATTTCAAAGCTGAAAATCTCAATAGATTTTTTTTTTCTATTACAGTCAAAACTTTTCAGTGTCAAAATACACTGCCTATTAACTTACTCCCATCTGTTATTGTTAGTCCTTCTTCTGTGATTGGCTTGCCACAGCCTTTCATAGTACAGGCACTCACATAGAATTTGTATTTAGTACTGGAGCTCAGATTTGAAAGCCTCCAACTGAAAGTCGAAGGGTTGGTAATATTGACGTCACTCAAAGGTCCAATTTCATCTGTTTCATTGACTGAAAAACAAACAGCAGCGTGCAGTCAGGCATAGCCACCGAATGTTACAAAATGCAAAAATGTCATGAAAGCTGATAGAAAGGAGGCAGTTTGCAATAAGTGGAAAAGATGATGTTCTAAAAAAAAAATGTGTATCCTACTACCCTGATACCTTTTGGAGTCCTTGAACAGGATTTATGTTCTTTATCTGATTGGCTGTTTCTGCAGTAGAAAAGGTAGTGACTATAGAGGTCTATTCAGTAGGCCTGTGCAAAGTGGCTAGTATTCTCTTTGGATTCAGATTCAGCCGATTCGGGGGACAGTGATTCTATTAGGTGATTCGAATCACTGTCCCGATTTGATTTGGCCAAATCTGATTTGGAGATTCGACTGCTGCCGAATCTCTGAATCAGCCAGGCCAGGCCCGTTCCCCATCCCTCTCCCAGTCTGGCAATGGATGCCCCAGCCCCTGGCACTTGTTAAAAAAACTGTTCCTGGTGCTCACCAGGTGCTGCTGAGCAGGGGGTGATCTCTGCTTCCGCCCACTGCCGCAGGTTGCATGGGTGGCTCTGCACGAGCCCCATGACCCCTCCCTTGCTCCCCCACAGGTGTCCCGCCTGGGTGAGCTCCTGTTCTTTAAGAATAAAAAAAGAAAAAAAAACCCTGGACTTACTGCTTCTGCTAGCTGGGGGGCGATCCCCACTGCCCCACATTGCCTCACACCATGTGGGAGGCTGTACATGAGCATGAGCTCATGGGGTCTCCCCATGGTCCCCTCCCCCAGTCCTCCCTCCCCCACCCCAGTACTTACCAGCCTGGAGTTGGCTGCAGCTCTCTGCTGCAGCCACCGGGGACTGCCCGAATTATCAAAACTCTCCGAATTTTTTCCGAAGATTCGGAGAACTTTGAATCGATTTGGACCTTTAAATTGGTCCCCTGATTTGATTCAGATTTGGCCACCGAATTAGGCTGAATCTCCTCCAAATTGAATCACCACCCGAATCTTCGCACCGCCCTACTACTCAGTTAAGCAAAATATTTTTCTAGAACCTCGAATGCACATACGTTGAAGGTGATCATGGATTTTTTGCTCCAAAACATCTACCCGTGTCCTCAAACTCTGAGTCATGCTTGCTGCAAGTTTATGACAAATTCCCTCCTTTTGTGCCACATCTATCAACTTGTATTTGCAAAAGGAGTGGCTCCTCCAAAGCCTGTTGGATTGGCAAAATGAAACCCACCTCAGAACTAGAGGATAGAGAGTATATTTAACCCTCCAAAGGTAAGTATGCTGCTGCTTTAGAAAACACGAGAAATTACTAAAGAGTTCACAGCAATTTCTTTGACAATACAATTGTGTTGTGCACTTATACTTTTTTCTCAACACAATGCCTTGAATTAGCATGCAGACTTATCCCTTCCCCAACATTTGGTAGTGTCAGTAACTTGAAAATCAGTAATGAAATACAACGGGCGGTGGCTACTCCAGAAGTCACGTGGACCTGAATCTTAATGCAGGGTTTCACAAACAGGGTGAGAACACACTTAAATGAATTGGTTTCAAAACCTGAATTCACAAGAAGTGTTTATATCTTTGCTCACCACTACTAAGTATATGTGGTTAATTATTCTGAGCCATAACCATGCATACAATCCTTGTCTCATCACTGCAAATTATTTCTTCTTTGAAATTAGGTGTCTTTCTAAAAACAGATCAGAATTTTCTGAGCGTCCTTTAACTGCTGAATAAAATAGCCTTTGCAAATTTCAAATCCTGTATTACAGTGTTTGATTAGTCGATGCAACGTTAAATATAGCATGATTACACTGTGAGTTTAAACAGATTGGGAACGAACATGTCAAAAACATTTTTCTCTGGAAAATGAAGCAGGCCTGCCCCCTAGCAGGCTGAACTAACATCTGTAATTTTGGAACGTTGCTTCTTTGCTAATCAAGTTATCTGAGTTTTAAAAACAGTCTGTAGGCTAGCAGCTGTTTTAAATAACTGTTTCTATACAAACTATACGTTATTTGCTAAAAATCTAAGACAAAGTTGAATATTTACTTACTTATTTGATATTGCAAACTGTAGCCAGTAAGAAAGCCATTTGATTTCTTAGGAAGTCCCCATGACAGAGTGACAGAATCCTTATCAAAGTTTAGTATCCTTAGAAAATGTGGTTGTTCAGGAACTGTAAACACAGATATTAGCTCAGCTTTATTGAAGGCAGGTTGTATTTCACCAGCTCTGTTTCTCCATATTCCCATCAGACTGGAATATAACTCCATCCAAGGCGCATAGTTTTCCGTATTTATTCAACATGTGCTATTCTCCACTCAAGAAAGGTTCTGCACACCTCCTAAAAGGGCTCCACTTATTAACTTCTATATACTTAACAGGGAGTCAGATGTGCTCATCATCTCCCAGGGATGGATACCTCTATGGGAAGGCTGGTCTGGAAGTGGCTGTCTGAGTCACCGGGCCCAGTCCCCATCATTTGCAGAGAACTTTTTGTCCAAAAGTCCAGAAGAGCTCGTTAGCACCTCTATCATACTACAGCCACAAAAGGACACCAAAGCAAAGGGAAGAGGAGAAAGGAAGACACTTCTCCCCTTCCCCAGTGAAATGGTCTTTAAAAATCTGAACCTAAATGGAGAAGATGGCAGATTGCATTTTGCCTTTAACTATGGCTATTCTAAATCTGCCCACATAGGCATAATAATAAAGGTCCATATATAAGTCTCTCTAAAATTACTTGATCTATGTCACAAAAGATATTTATTTAGTATTCTCTGCCCCAATGTTTTCATATTATTACCTCCTTCTGGAGTATGGAACATGATTGGCGAGCTTTCAGGCCCATCTCCTTTTCCATTGAAAGCTAAAACAGTTAAGTGGAATTCACTAAATGGCTCTAGACCAGGAATCATTCCATGGTTTCTGTCTCCTATAAAAGTTAGGAAGTGTTTCTCCGGGTGGTGTCTTTTTCCATCCAGCAAACTCCTTGTTTTCCACCAAATGACCTGTATTGAAAACAGTAGATTCTCAGATTGAGTGGTCAGGGATTGGTCATCCTCACAAAAATCACAGAACATATAGGCAGGATTCATTTAACCATATGAACAGATAGAGGGTTATTTATTACCAAAAAATAAAATACCCCCCAAAACAACAACCTTATAGCCTCTTAAGCGTCCACGAACTCTGTCTCTTGGAATTCTGGACCACATTGCTTTAACTAGTGTGCTATTCAGGACCTCCACCATTACACTGGAAGGAGCAGCATCTGGAACTGTAAACACAAGTATTACATATTATAGGTACTTACTAGGCCATATTCTTATAATATGTGTAGCTGGGGTATCCTATATCTTGCTGCAAGCTAGAGACTCATGCTGAGTTCCAGTTCAATACCCAAGATCAGCCAAGAAGGTGGCCATCACCCTTATTACATGGAGGGGATCAAATTTGGGATTGACGTACCATTCAAACAGGCAACCATACAGTTTATTTTGTAAGTAATTACCTTTCATAATTCAACAGTAGGGTTTTCATCATTACAAAAGCATTAAGCAATCTATTGTAGTGCCTGGATTAATGAGGCATTGGTCAGAGACCTAATGACCAACGAGTCTTTCCAGTGATATACATAGGTTTGAATCAGGTCACCAGAGAGTGTATTTCAAATGAAATAAAACTCAAGGAGAAACCTCTCTCAATTCACTTGCATTTTTCATTATCTTATACTATACAATAGTTAATGCATGGGCCATAGGGAAAAAACGTCCCTAACTCTCTGTTCACTCTCAAGGAGTTGCTTACTATTGTGAATGATCCCAGTGAGGCTTCTAATAAAAGTAAGAGAAAACTAAAATACAGGGGGGAAAAAACCCAAAGAGTCAGGTAAAATGGCTACTTTTCAAACGTATTTAGAGTTTGCCATGCCCTGGAATACGTAAGGAAGCCTGATAGACAATTAATTTCCTTCTGTAATAAATATCAGAACTTCCCTTTTGATGTTAATGAAAACGATGTTTGTTTTCATGGCAATTAAAAGAAACTAGGTTTTCAGAAACAAAGAACCAACCTCAGGAGATTGTCTGTCTCTTGCTCGAGGCAGGAACATTCCTGTCGAAACGAACCCTGACAAATGTTTGTCTAACCTCCGCATAAAACTTCCAAAGACATTCCACAATACCAGACCCAAGAAAAGTATGGACTAATCTCATGTAATGAAGCAATGAAAGAGCAGAAACTAGAAGAATGGCCCTGGGCCAGTACTTACAAGATAATACAATTCAGTAATGGCTAGTGCATGCCATGATGGATTAAGCAAGAGTTTTTATTGTATAAAACACTCAGTTGCTTGAATTGGCTAATCTCTTGGAGGCTATTTGTTAGGTCATTCAGGCTCCCTGTCTATTTTGCAGTTAAGGAAATAATCTAAAGCTTTCAGACTCAACATGGAATGAAAGCTGCCTGATTTTCAATAATAAGATTAATCTGAGAAATCGGAAAGATGTACAATTTGGAGACACCACTGGCCCCGTCTTACTACAACAGGCTTCAATCCCTGCTGCTAAGGACTAATACCTTGGGCATTTGTAATTTGGACCAGGAAATCTTGGCTCCCCATGTGAGCTGGCTACAGTGGTATTTACTCCCTTGCTGATTTAAATCCCTAAATCCTAAAAAAGGACTTGGTTGTTGTTGCTGAACTGGGTTGCTTACTAAAGTAATTTTTAGCTTTTTATTATTGCAGGTGGAGAAATTACAATCCTCCAAATATCTCTTATAACTTCATTTTGTAAACAACAGAGGAAGGAACAATTCTGCTATTGCTTGGGCAGGGATTGGTTCAGCATCCTAGAGTACCAGGGAGTTCAACCATTTTATGCTAGTCACAAGCATCTTTGTACGAACTCCATCACCCGTGGCACCAGCACTAATTCCATGAGCAGGATAACTTCTCGTCTTGCTTTATTAAAACCCGCTGGAAAGACACAATTACTAGGTAGCACTATGGTGCCATGGATTGGAGGGTACAGAAATGGGGCTGGTATCACACGGTGATGCTGTCATTTCAGGACAACAAAAAACATGATCCCACAGTAGACTAAAACAAATATACACGTTACTAGATGGCCATTTAATCTTAAAATCTTAAAATCGATGATTCTACAAATGGACCGCTGTGGTACATGAATGAGAAATTGTATTAAGACAGCCAATTAAGAAGAAATGCACAATATAGAAATGGAAGAAGAGTACCTGATCATCATCAAAGGTAGATCTCACTTTGAGAAGTGGTCACCACTTACAGTGGCAACAAAATGAAGTCCTTACTTTAACTACAGGCTCAAAGTTGCACCTGCAACATCGGAGGTCTGAGATGTTACTGTAAGAGTAGCTTTTGTGAAACAATCATATGAACTGTGAAATACTGCTGTTGCAGTAAGCTGTACTTACTAGGAGCAGCTGAAGTGCTTGCAAATAGATCCAGCCTGAAAAGGGATGGTTGGCCAGCTGACTACACGACAAGCATGCTACTATTTCTTGCACAATGCGGGGAGGATACATGAGTGCATACGACAGATAAATGTCCTTGCATTATGGAATGTAAAATGTCCTAAGATGTCTGCTGTGGATACGGGGTGGTACCAACGTTTTTAATCCTGGTGCTGCTACTTTTCTCAGGCTTCATAGTGTTCCTGGAACTGTAAACTTTATTCTACCTGCTTCCTGAATGTGGCAGACCTGGTCTGTAAATTAACATAAAAATTGTTGGAAAGATACAAGCCTGCCCCACCTTGGTCCTTGTTGCTTTGGGATAGGCCACACGTCTGGGGTGTAATGAAGAAGATTTATCAGATAGCACAATTGCTAGTCCCCAGTCAAGCAAAGCTCTTAACTTCTGGATCCAACTGATGTCAACTAACACAGCTGACATTTCACATGAGTTTAAATGCTTTGCTCCATCAGGCCCTTTTTTAAGTGTATGACTTAGACTAGCCATTTTACCAACACACTTGTATGTGGAAGCATAACCAGCCACTTTGGAAGTCAAACCCTCTGTAACTAAAATTCTCAGCAACCAAATGGGTAGGGAAAGCTTCTCTTTCTCTTAGTACGCAGGTAAAAAGTGCTTAAATATCACTGATGAACAAGTTGTAATACTGTCTAATCATTATTTGACATGCATTTATTTAACAATGTACAAACTGTTCACATAACATATTTTTGTTTTACAAAAATACTCCAGTTACTTACTGTCCTCGCCTGAATATCCAGTGGTAATATTTGGTTCAGGACCAGACCCTAAACTATTTACTGCTTGGACTTTGATCTCGTAAGGCACAAATGTGGGAGTATTCCCCAATGCCAAGGAATGTTTTTTCACCAATTCTTCATTCCAGTCAGTTTCCACCCCCTGCTGCCGCCAGCTGACTTTGTACTCCAGTCCAGGGCCATTGCGCTCCACAGGTTTCAGTGGCTACAGAAGAAGTTAAAAGAGATACTGAACTGCCTTTGTTGTTGTAATCATAAAACAGCAGCTTAAGGGATGAATAATTTTGGAGCAGTAGCTCATACTATTAGGAGAGAGAGAAAAAAAATGTAACCTTTGCTGTCATGCTACTTTTAACTGCATTAAGCCGTCAGGACTTTAAAGCAGCATGGACTGCAAAACAGATGGATTAAAAGCAGGTTAAATACTAAAGCGTATATTTCTACATATTAGAAGCACTAACTTTTTGTTTCACTGCAAGTTTTCTTTGTTTTATAGTGACATAAAAATGTGCGATCTTTATTACATCTAAAATACACGCCATCTCAGATTTTTATGAATCACAGCAAGTTGGGCCATTAAAATTTAGATTACCCTGTAGTGTTTTAAATATGCACCAAAACTCCCCCAACTAGGCCTTCATACTCAATGGGTAAGTGCTGTGCTACTATTTTTACTGCTTGGTTGAGGAATTCAACCACAGCATGGACACTAGCTAACTGACATTAATTTATACAAGCCATACGAGGAAAAGCTGAGGGATCTGGGACTCTTCAGCCTGAGGAAGAGAAGGGCGAGAGGGGACCTGGTAGCAGCTTACTGCGACACTAGGGGAGTACATCAAGGGCTCGGTGAGCAACTGTTCACCAGGGCACCCGAGGGGAAAACCAGGAGTAATGGCCACAAGCTCCTGGAAGATCGATTCAGGCTCAGGATTAGGAAAAACTTCTTCACAGTCAGGGTGTCCAAACTGTGGAATAAGCTCCCTCCAGAGCTGGTGCAGTCACCTACCCTGGAAATCTTCAGGAGGAGACTAGACCATCACCTTGCTGGGGTCACTTGACCCCAGCTGTCTTGCTGTTAGACCCGATGATCTTCCAAGGTCCCTTCCAGCCTTACCATCTCCGAATAGTGTAAGCAGTATGGCAATGGCTGGCCATGAGACACATTCTGATTAAGGTTATTTAGTTCAAAAGGTATTTTTTCACTTAACATGTTAATTGGCCAACTGTGCTATTGAACATGAATGATTTTAATCAGTCCATTATTGCACTGAGGTACACAGTGAGTATTGATAATTATCCAGGTTAAACAATGTTCAGATTTATTTGGGGAGCTGCACAAGGCTGGGTGCTGCAGGCAAGATGCAAAGGAGCCTTGAAACTCCTCTGCCATGGTTCTTCTAATCTTTGAGCTGGAAAAAACCTTCTCTGTCCATGACATCTTCTCTGGGGTGATGGAGCAAAAGCGGACCTTGCTGGTGTCAGGACTGATTGTGAGCAGTACGGACTTTTTTGTGAAACTAAAACGTGAAAGAAATGCAATTTTTCATTTTCTTTTTTCCTTTCCTATTTTGGTGGGAAGGGATGGGTCCTTGAGGATTTTTTCTTGCATATCAAGAAAAAGAAAAAAAATAATTTCCAAAACACAGCTCATCTTTTCCATAAATAAAAAGCATGGACAGTACCACAGATCCACCATGTTAACTGATTTCTGAGTACTATCAAAATAAATTCAATCAAAATAGTGCCTAATGCTTCTGTATTCACCATTCTTTTTGGTGCTTGTGACTCATCTCACATGGACCACGGACAAACATGACCAACCATGGGCTGAATTCGTACTTTGAGTCCTCATGTCAAACTACTCTTAAAATGTATTTGTAACTTAGATAACCATTGAAGAATGCAGTAAATCAAACAACTTTTCCCCCAGAATATAGGTATAAATTCTTAAGCAACTTTTTCCCCCCAGACAGAAGTATACATGAATACAGTATGGCTCAAATCCAGCAAAGTGCATGAACTCCCCCTGAAAAGTACTAACATGCTTTTTCTGGATCTTAAACAAACTTTAAATTTTATGCTTGTTCTTCACGTTTGTTACAAGCTTTATATAATATATAGGCATAACTGACTAAATGAAAATGATTGCTGATTACTTAAAATCTGACCTTTGCACTGCTAAAGCCCTGCAACAGGGACTTTGTTGAAAACACTGCTTGGGTTTCCAGTCATGGAAACTTAATGTTGCTGTCAGCAGAATTTACAGAACTTTTTCAGTTTAGTCTTACATTTTAAAGGAAATAAAAATAGAGGTTAATGACTTGTAACAGGAGCTCTTTGAGACTCAATATATTCGTGCTCATGGGACGTGTCAGCCAGTACAGTTTAGGTAATGGTATTTTTTCATAGTTGTGTCCATTACAATGCTTACACATGTAATGTGGACCCATGGGGAGCTGCACACTCAGGATGACATGGTCCCATGGACTGAATCAGAGCCAGTTCATGGTCCCTCCACAACTGGATCTGGCCTGTGAGATCATGCCTACGTGTTGGATTGCATCAACAGACAGACTCCACATGCTAGACCAGTGCCACACCACACAGATTTAAGCACCAGTTTTCTGAAGACAAGGCCCTAAGAGGAGATGTGGTGCCCTCTACTGCTTCAGTTCCTTCAAGAGGCACAATTTCATAGGTATTCAAAGGATGTAGGGAAATAAGCAGGAAATACGACTATACAGTCTACAATGAAGAAGTCCCATTGCAAATAACCTACATTTCTATGAATTTACTTTGTATTCTCATGCACATGGGATTGCTTGGTAAGCCATAGTCTTTAAATAGATGATGAACACAGGGTCCAAGGTGAATAGGGACTGAAGTACTGCCCTAACAAACTGAGCCTCTGAACTAGATGCTAGATAGAGGGAATAGCAATTCACAATTTTATGAAGAAAGCTGCAGGAAACAACCCTCCATATTTTCAATGACAGAAAGGAGTAACCACAGCCCTAGATAAGCCTTTTCTGGTCCCAGTAGAAGAGGGATAGAAATGTTCTTCTATATAACGTCAAACCCATCTAGATAAAGACTCTGCAGAAAGATTGTGGTTAGCTACATACAAAATAAAAAGCTTAAGTGACTTCTGAAAGTATTAAGATAGTAAAACAAACTGTCTTAGCATTTAAAGTATTAAGCAATTTTGAATTTTTCTCTAGGAGCATAAGATTTAAGAAAAGTGGCAAATTAATTCTTTGATATATATGGAAATAATACCCTCTCAAAAAGTATCTGGGGTTAAACAAAGTACAAAGTTAATGAGCGCTGATTCAGGTAATTCACTTACTTACCTGTCTGATGTTATGGCTATTTAACTAGCTAGATGGAACAAATCGCAAATCTCACCCAAAGTCAAATGGAGGATTCATGAATTGCATTCAGACTAAATTTAGGTCCAGGGTAGAACCAGGGTATTTACTCTTTGATACACATTAACTGTTTTTTTCATGAATATCTTGACTCCATTAGCTAAAGTATAGGAACACACGCACTGTTAGGCTAGGGTCAGTCATTACACATTCGCCGGTTTAAGTGATCAGAAACTGGTTTAAACCTGTAACAGAACAGATGTTCAGTGCACATAAACCAGTTTCAGAATGACTGAAAGCGGTTATAGTATCAGACTTAACTGGTTTGGCTCAAACTGGCAATGTCTGTCCCAGACCCCTGGCTGGTTTCAGATAAACTAGAATCCCCCAGCATCCCAGCATGCTCTCGGGGCTGGGCAGGGCCCTCTGCTCCACAGCAGGGCTGGCCCCTCCCCTCTGCTCCCTGGCTGCAGCTCCAGAGACTGCGGGCTACTTTCCCCCTCCCCCTCACCACTCCCCTCTGCCTTGCTGAGGAGGTGTCTGTGTATTAGCTAGCAGACCACATACTGGCTACGGTCCCTGCTAAATCAACAGGTAGAATCAACAAATAGGTGGTAATGTCCTTCTGTTGAATTGCGTGATAAACACTGTTATCAATTCCTTGCTGGGCTAATCACAGCATCCTGCCAAGCCTGGCCATGCCCCTCTCAGCTCCATGCTGTGGAAGGAAGGAGGGATGCTCTAGCACCTCCAGCTTCCACCCTGAGCAACTGCAGGCATGTGCCTGCATTTCTGGGATGTCTGTCTGGTTACAAAACTGATTTAGCCTAGCCAGGTTAGACTAACCTGCAAAGATTGAGTCAATGCAGGTGCAGGCTTTTTGAATGTCTGCCCCTAGCCTTTGAGAAGAAACTGAAAGTCCCCACGCTTTATCTGAAAAAGTATTCAGAATATTACAGAGTTGTCTTTAGGGAAAATGGTGTTCTGGTGCTGGTGCCAAAGCATATTTTGGCTTCCTACCCACAGAAGAAAATAAAACTTCATGTTGGAAAATAAATTCTAGTTTAGAGTTAAATTTCAGCACTGCTTGACTATTTATTTGATCTCACTTGATGCTGCAGATCCTTGGCTGAAAACCCTGCTGCTAATGCTCATCTCGTGTGTTAATCCAAACTTGGCAGATTAACATCATTTTACAGAATCAGTGTATGTATCTTTGGCTTTTGTTTCCTGGACAGAAAGTCTTTCATGCATATAAGGCACAGCATTTCTGCCATGAAGTGTATAAGAAAGCAAATCAAAGAAAAATGCTGTCACAAATATATATCCCTAATTGAACCATGACCTTATGTATCAAAGCCTCTCCAGTCCTATTCCACTCCCTTCAATGTCTGCTCTCACCTACACTTGTGCAGTGTCTGAACTAAAGATTGTGAAGTTTTTTGGCTGACATCTCTATCGGCTCCATGAGGCACTTAACACATTGCTGGGTGTGGGACAAATAATTCAGAACAACATGTGTCTGTGCTGGTAGCTACCACTATGCATCTATAGTATAAAAATAGAATGTTTTAACTGACTATGGACTATATTGTAGAATGAAGCTTCATATTAAAGTGAAAGTCAATAGACCCAGAAGACCACGTCCTCTGAGAAAGAAACCCACGTCTAAATTGAAAATTTTGGTTGCAAAAATGTATGCTGTCATCTGACAGAATCAGGGTCAAACTTAGGCTCTCTACACCCAGTGCAAAACTATTTAATGCCAATTGCACAAAATATGTTACCTCCACAAATATTGAAACTTGATTTGAAGGGGAGATAATATATATTCTGTGAAAGTGCCTGCATGTAAATAGCAAACAGATAGACATTTGAAGGCTGGAACTCTGCTCTTGACTATTTTACAGGAATCCTTAGACTCTCGTTACCATTTTTAGATTTTTTTTATGTAGTGTAAGAGTGTACTCTCAGGGTTTATTCTCCCCACACTACATGAGGAGTTTATATATTATGAACCTTCTTCCTTTCTCCGTAACACTTGACATTTAGGAAACAAAAATGTATTTTGACAACAAAAGGTAGAAAAATATGAGATAAGAAGTCCTAGCGCCACTGAAGTCAATTAGAGTTGTGCCTTTGACATTAATGAGTCTGAGGATTTCACACCCAGGAAGTTTATTAATGGTACCTGCAAGACAAATAGTATATTTTGCCAGGGGAAAAGGCAAGAGATAATGTTGGAAGTGTGTACACACTTTTAAGATAACCCTCAATCTCAACAATGCTTCAGAAAGTAAAACGTGGGAGAAAAAACCATTTCATATATTGCATCAGTGTTGGGCAGAGTGATGAAGTAGCATCTGATGAAGTAGATTGTTGCCTATGAGGCTCACACAGCTCTTAGCCAGTTAATTTCTTAGGCCATGTTCAGGCAAGCAGGGGCATGCACTTACAACGGCACAAATAGTAGTGGCACAAATTTGTGCTACTACTCTGTGCCTCAGTGCATGCCTCTACACGTGTGCTTTGTTGCGAGACAAATTTGCCCACTGTAGGCAACCTATTCTTGCGCAGCTCCTCCTGGAGTGGTAGAGCAGCCAGGGCACAAATGGAGCAGTAGAGACATTCACTGGAGCATCTCACTGGAGGACTAAGCTTTCGTTTGTTCTGGGACATGCTTTTGTAGCGTGTTCTGCGCTGCTTTTTCTCCCGGTGCTTATTTTTGCTACCTGAAATCGCAGTAGCAAATTCTGCCCCAAAATGTGCGGCTTGTGCTTGTCTGGACACGGTCTTAGCATGAAGTCAGAAGGCAGGACAGGGTAGCACCTAACACAACTAGCTACTCTCAGTACCACTGATAGAAACGTTTAAATATTACCTCCCATTTCATAATCATTTCATTTGGTTGAGAAGCTTCAACTCGGATGTTTTCTGGGTTCTTGTCTGGAGCTGTAAGAGCAAAGCCAGGAAGTTAGTTTGCATGGTCTGCCTTTAATGAATCTTCTCTGTGTCCTCCCACCACTCCACCCACACACATCTCCCCATGTCCAACATCTTCATTGAACAAACAGATAAATACCAGAAGTGATGTGTTAATTCTCTGACTTGGATTTTGAGAACGAGTGTCTTTGATTAAGTCAAGTGTCTTTGATTAAATTACTTGACACAGCACAACTTCAGAATATTTCTATACTGATAGATAGGCACATGCTTTAGTGAATGGTGAAGTCCTGACCCACAATAATTTCTGCCCCGGCCTTTAAGCCCTCCTGTAACTCAAGGGCAGAGCTGCACTTGGCTTTGCTTGCTTCTGGGTCCCCCTTGTTTCCTGGTATTAGTCAGGGTTGACTGGCATGCCGCACACAGGAGGCTGTCAGGAAATCTACCACCAGCAAGACCACAATTTGTCTCTGGGTCCTTCTGAGTCCAGCATGGCCCTTAGTGAACAAACATGTTGTCTAGATGGTTTCACTCTATGGCAGCCTTCTTTCTTAGAGGTATCAGCTGATGCTAACCTGGGTCCTTTTGCATTTCAAAGCACCAGATGTCGGGGGATTATTCAGAAGAGACATTTCCCCCTATGGGGATGGAGAAACAGAAGGTGCATCATTAGCGTGAGTCAGAGCTGAAAAGCTGTGTAAGGAGCGGAGACGATATAAGGGGAAAAAATGACCCTAGAGTTACAGAAAAGAAGAAAGCGAGGGCAATGCAAATACAACGCTGAACAGCTGGCCTATAAAATGACTTTCAGGAATCAGTCATTTAATGTTACAATGAGAAATGCACTGTGAATGGAAATCTGTGACAAGCTGAGTGCTGCTGGAAGGCTTACCATAAATCTTGCTAAAGATCCTATCCAACTCCTGCTTCTGTACGCAGGGCTACATTGAACCTCAGTGCCCCAGCCAGAACTCCTGCAAGCATCATGCCTGACTTCTGTACACTGCTGTCATGGCACACGTGTGCCTGCTGCTTTGCCACCCGTGGCAAAACGCTGTATTCCCTAATGTAGGGCTCTGGGTCTGCTGGCTGGTGTGGAGGGCTCTCTATCAGACCCTTCTGTTGTTGGAAAATAGTCACTGCAAGTGCATCTGCTGAATTTGACTTCAAGGAGAACTGTTCAGGGAATAAGAGGCTCAGGATCTGTAAAAGTATAACAGTCTAGTCCCAAACCACATTACCTGGGCTGAGAAAACAGCAAAAGCTGTCCTGGCATATTGCATATCCTTATACAACAAGTCAGGGTAAATGTTATGTTAAAAAATGAACACTCAGGATACTAGATGGCAGTATATACCAGCTGGAGGTGTCTCATAGCGTGCTGATGGCTCACTAGCCCGGCTTCTCCCAACAGCATTAACGGATATAACACGGAAGTGGTAATTTATAAAAGGGGCCAAGGATAAAACAGCGGTCGTGTCATTCCCCTGGATTCGGGTTAGTTCTTGCCACTTCCCAGGCTCCCACCGATTCTCTTCAAATTCTATAATAGACTCTGGAAGGGAAAACAACAAGAAAGAGAAATAGCCCATATAAACCGAGTAGCAGGAAGGGAAGAAAACAAAGTAACAAGAAATGAACTTCAGCGGTACAACCAATCAAGTGTTTCTATAAGCACCGGATGGTTATTCTAACTGACACAGCATGCCACATCTCTAAAAATAGCGAACCATGTTGGCCGAATCCTTCATACCATTAATAGGACTGTTATGACTGTCTCCAGCTATCCAGGATAATCTAATACTTCTGTCCTGTTTCTCTGAGAGTTGAAGGGCTGCAGGTGGGTCAGGAACATCTAAAAACAGAGGAAAGAGGAGAACAAAGATCAATTTTATATTTTAAAGCATTGAGTATTGGCCTATCAGCCTCAAGTCAGTGGTCAAATTCCCTCTAACTTCAGCGGGAACAGAGCACCACTTTCTCTAAAGCCAACTCTGAAAGACCCCACACCTTATCTGAAAAAGTATTCAGAATATTACAGTTTCTTCTCTAAGGCAAGGGGCAGACATTCAAAAAGCCTGTGCCTCCATTGACTCGATCTTTGCAGGTTAGTCTAACCTGGCTGAATTAAATCAGCTTTGTAACCAGACAGAAATCCCAGAAATGCCAACTGCTATTACTTTTAAAACTCTCACCTTTTTATACAAAGGCGAGATGAATCCTTTCACTTCGCCACCTTCTGATAAAGACTGTGTTCATTCTCAGGAGCATTAGCATCCACTCACATTATAGTATCTGCCATTATAGGGATTTTTTTTTCTTTTTAAGTCAATCCTAAGGTCTATTTAAATGTTAAAAAATCTTGATATGGTTTGAACAGAAAGTCATATTTGCTTCACTTGGTTTTGCTCTGTCCAAACCAGAGGTTAGGGAAAGAATCTGACCTCCTACAGAAAATCAATTCTCTGCTGGGATAAATGAGAACAGAGTATTCATTACCCTTGGCAGATTTCCATTCTAGCCCCACATTATGAAGGGACCAGAGAGCATATGCCTCATCTTCCCGGTTTATTCTTTCTCCAGAAACCATGCCAAAAGGTAACAGGGCACTCAAATGCCAATGTGACAAGTATATGGCAAGGACTGGGCTAGAACGCTTATCTTTGGGCCCTAGATAAGATTATTTAAGCTCTAAGAAAAGGGACTCTGCCTTCAACTGCCTCCAATGCATCTATCAGAGTTGGTTTTCCAAGATGCATATCAAAGCATGTTACTGGATTTTATAGCTGGGCTGACTGAGACTTAACCCCAAATAAACCATACAAAGGAGGAGTAACCAGGGAGCTGGAAAGACAGCATGGGAGGAGAGACTTGTTTTTGCAGAATGACTTTTTTTCCCCCAGGAAGTTTATATAAGGCAGCAGAGACAATCCAAGATGGGGATCAGCCTATGTCTTTGAAATGTCTTTCCTTTCCTATGCTGAATGCATTTAACACGAGGCACAGTCACACAGAGGGATGGTTATCTTTGCCCTTTGTGGCTTGCTCTTTGTCAGTGTGCAACAGGGTGATATGGAACTAGCTTGGGAAATAAAATGTATATAGGCTGATATTAGCTCTCCTGATGATGATGGCCTAATAATACTAGCCCCCACTTCCTCATTTCATCAGTGTTGTGGTACAGTAGATATGAAGATAAAAAATAAAATCCATGCAGCTTCCAAACTGTGTCACAGTCCTGAGCGAAGCTTTTAGCACATTTATACAGTCCCAGGTAGTGCTGTATGGAGATAGCAAACTAGCTCTAAATGAGCTGCCTCCAGCACTGGAATCATTATAGCCATAAGGTTAATATATCCTGCTGAGAAGTTCAGGCAAATTATCCTGAGTAGAGCACGGTGCTAACACTTCTCTTGACCTCCTTCTCCTTCCCTGAGAAATCATCTACAATTGGCCAAACCTGTAAGTTCAAACTGCCAGCAAACAAGATTTGAAAACTGCATCACTATAACACGTTAAAGTAAAAAAATAAAAATAAAAAAAGCAGGAAACCAGTAAAATAGCTGATTTGTGCCTTCACACCTTCCTTTTGACATGAAAAAGATAAAAAAAATATCTTTTTGATTTATACTACCTTTCTCCCCTGCTTGGAAAATACATTTGAAATGTCAAGCAAGCCAAATCCAATCCCCCTGAGTTTTGCTAGATGCCCTCTTGTGGTGGCACGTGGGTTTTTTGGGGGGGTTTTGAGTTTTCATATCATAAATGGAAAAACAGAGGGGCTGTCTCTTAAACTAAGATTAATACAGTAAGCTCATTAATCATGAATAACAAAAAAAGGGTGTTAAGGACTGTCAGTACAAATTTGTTCTGCTCCCAATTCCTAAAATTGTGGTATCTTTCTATTAGTGGTGTTTAGTTACCTAGTTGCAAAATGGCTTCTCATAGGAGAAAACTAGTGCAATTTCTGTTTTCAAAAACTACAGACCTCTTATATACCAGACCGAGAAAGTACAGGACACAAGATTGCCTCCCTGCCCTCCCCTTTTTTGTGCAAATCAGTTTTTAAAAGGAGATATAGCCCTTCATGAATTGTACATACATACAGTACTGTAAAGAAACTGCAAGTCATGTTGTTAATTTACTTTTCTTGAAAACTCGTATTTATTATTAAAGCACAAAATAACCATAAATCAGTCCAATCTGCAGGGTCCTCAATCCTGAGGCGCCTCTGGTAGAAAATAAATGGATGAAATTAAACTGAAAACAATAACTTGACGTTAAACGAATGTTTTAAGGACCCTGTACCACGGTTGTCTTGCATAAATATGTAGACTGGATACTGGGAATCGAGTGTCACTGAACAGGTTCACCCCCCACCCAGGGCTTCAAGAAGGGTTTGGGTAGGCACAGCACAAGTTGAGAAGAGGGTCAGGAGCAAGAAGTATGGTCCAGTGGTTAGAGCGCTGGCTTGGGACTTGGACGACATGAGTTTAGGCTCCTGCTCTGGTGTAGACATCCCTTATGACCTTATGCAAGTCAGTCAGGTTCAGGAGCCCAACTCTAATTTTGATGCCTAAATCTCTGATTCCAAAAAGAGGTGCAAATAAGAGACAGAACAATATGGGGACTAGCTCCTACGCAAGAAAGCTTCGTGGTAAGATCCAAATTAAACTCCCTGTTCTGTCTGAGTCAGGTCTGACTTCTCTAGGCATGGAGCTCTAAACAGTCTGCCTCTAGCCTAATCAAAATAATTAACTAAACATAGTTTAACAGCTTCAAGAAAAGAGAGTCAGAGTCTTCCCTCCTCCCCAATATGTAATAGTCCAGAGACCATGACACTTACCTGTATTATGGAAACCCAGGTTCAAGCCCTGTTCAGAATCAGGCAACACTAAAACTTGAACCTAAGTCTTCAAAGTGCCTGTAGACGGGCAGGAGACCTGCTCCAATGTGCTGTAATTACAGCGCGTCAGAGCAGCCTCAATTAATTGAGGCAACAGCAGAACTGTTTCACTATTACAAATAAAGCTTCTGGCCTGCAATAGCTACTACAAGGGATTTCATTAATCGAGTCTGCTGGAGTGTGCTAATCAGCATGCTCCAGCAGCCTCAGCGTCTCATGTGGTCAGTGTCCCTGCGCTTCAAACTGGTGGTGGACGCTTTAACTCAAGCACATCAAACAAGCTTGCCTCGCTGCCATTTTGAATCATGGGATGCTGAATACATGAGACGCTGTGGGTGCTTTAATTAGAGCGGCTCCTGAAAGCTGCTCTAATTCAAGCACCCACCTATCCCCCACCACTGGAGCACATGTAAAATGCCCCAACATCCCAGGTGTATGCTTATGCTACCAGGATATTCTGGGAAGGGGCATGGGCCACTTACAGTCTCATATTTCCATAAAATGCAAGACGTTGAAAGATATCGTTAATACATATTAAGTATACTAGACAATGGACTTAGGAGCAGGACTTTACATAACTAAATGTCAGTTCCTTAAGGGGTTTTTTTTCTCTACAAATCTAGTGTTCCCCAATGTAACGAGAAGAGGTTCATACAATTTATTTCAAAATACAGGGTGGCTTTATCTATGTTAAATCTATCCAACTCCTAAGAAAGTTCCCATTGGGCCATACTTTACAGGCAACGCACAGTGGAGCGCTACATGGAGGCTATGGTGAAAGACTCCTCTGAGGCTACAAGGCAACGGCGGGACTGTTTTGCTATTTCAAATAAAGGGTCTGGCCTGCTATAGCCACTATAAATTATTAGACTGCCTTCTTACAAGAGAAAATGGCTTCCTCCTGTTCACTGTGCTGAAGATTATGTTATAGGTATCTTTTATTAAATACTCTGCCTCTGAGATCCTTGTTTCCACAGGTGCTGAGAAAGCATATCCTTAACTGGAGTTAATTGGACTTGCAGGAACTTAGAAAATCAGGCCACAGAGGTTCTATAAAGTTAATGGGCAAGTTTTTTTAAAAAAGGCTGTATTAGTGTTTAGTTTATTGCAAACCAGGAAACAAATACTACTTACCAAGGACAATCAATTGGGATTCAGCTGTAACACGGTCTAGAGATGTACTAGCCACACAGGTATAAATACCTTGATCCTCCATTGTTACGCTTGATATGAACACTGTGTCCATGTCAGCAATTATCCTTCAGGACAAAATACGTATACAAATTAGAGAGGAGAGGAGAAAGAGAAAATGTCAAGGTATAGAATAATATAATACAGGAATTCACACATCCATTACTGTCAGCCTCAAATCGTCCAGCAGGGTTAAGGGATTAGTCCTAGTCCTCCTTAAGTCATCGGCAAATTAATATTTGGAGCAAAATTCAGCCAGGCTTCACTCATCCATAAAACTCATATAAAACACACATGGTGCTTTTCGCATGTACAGTTTAAACTGAGGCTACCAGAGACCTCTATTCTATTCACTTTTTGCGTGCTGGGATGAAGTGTCAGATTTTGCTCAACTCTTGGCACCCAAGTGTTGAATGGCTGGATTGAAATTCTGGTTTCATTGATGTCAGTGCCAAAATTTCCAACGACTACATTTGGACCAGAATTTAACGCTTTGACAAAGTTTAAAAGACAAAGTTTGATGTTTTGTTATGCCACATAGTCCCCTAATGCGATGCACTGCTCCACAGCATAGCAACTGAATATGAACCTACCTGGAAATCATGGCTTCAAACTCCAAATATTTTTTATATATCCATGTATCGGAAAAACAATGCAGATTCAGTCACAATGAAGCGTTTCACTGTTAGACACCCATATGTACTCTTCAAATTATTACGTTTCGTGTCATAAGGAAATAAAATTAACTAGGCTATATACAACAGAAGGCAGAGTATAAAGACAAGAAGTTTCTGTTTCGTTTTGTTTACCTCCCATCTTCTGTGCTATTGATTTGGAGCTCATCTCCGTCTTTTCTCCAGGATAATTTAAAGCTGTGTTTCAAGTGTGGGTCATATTCAGATAGACATTTCAATAACACTGAATGCAATTTCAGCACTTGTGGGTTCTTTGGAGTAACTGCAAGCTTTGTAGCATCTGAGGGATCACAGAAAGTTATTTTGATTGATAATATACAAGTGATTATGTTACATTTCCTTCGAACAAAACACAGAGAACAATCCTAGCAGCAACCTAGTGCATTCCCCTCCCCACACCTCCTAAATAGATGCACCCGGTATGACTTGTATATAAAATATGCTACTGTGCAGTAGCAATGAGCTACTATGCAGTATCTCATTACCACTGTGCAGTAGCATTGGTGGGCATTAACTGTGATGCAATGCTACTGCGCTGTATTAATGAGCTACTGTGCAGTAGGTTATTGCTACTGTGCCGTAGTATCTGAAAAAAAAACCTGCCGCAATAGTCCTGCGCTGTAAGAACTGTGCAGTCCACCACTTGGGTGGACATGGGCACAGAGGAGATTTTTGTGTGTACTTGGATTTGTGCCAGAATATAGTTTACTATCTAATCATTTTCTTTGAGTTCAGTCTGTGTCAAAAAGGATCATACCACCAATCTGGAGTTTATAGGAAAATGTCACAGGTGAAAATCCTAGTTAATGGTGTGTTATGAAACGAATGAGGGAGAGAAAAAATATGAATACAATTTATACGCCCAATTGGCATTTCAAATAGACTTTGGCAATGATCCAGGAAAAAATTACAAGCTTATTAAAGTCAAGTGAGAAAAAAATATCACAATCAAGCTGGTTATTTTAAATGACAAATTTGAATGTGGAAGTAGTTGAATAAGTAAGAAAAGTCTATGGGCTGTATATTGCCATATACAGCAAAAAGCATCTTTATGAAAGTATAAGTGTGTTTCCCTGTTTCTTCCCCCTCAACCATTTTGTAAGCCAAGAGGAGACTGGACAAGCACCTAGTTGGGGTCGTCTAACCTCAGCGCTCTTTCCTGCCCAGGACAGGGGGTCGGACTCGATGACCTACTGAGGTCCCTTCCAACCCTAACATGTATGAATCTATGTCCAAATGACATGTAAAATGCTGGAGCTTTTTCCCAACTACCAGCCCTGGAAACTCTGAGTGCCATTACGTCCTCAGTGACACTCATTGACATATGGTCTCAATAGAATCTATCCAACTCCATCATTCATTTTAAGCCAAGAAAAGCATCCCCTAAATTAAAATGGGATGTGTATGTACTAGCGGTGTGCAAAGTGGGCCCTATTCGATTTAGATTCGAATTCAGCCCGGATCAGGGACAGTGATTCGATTCTTTGATTCAGATCACTGTCCCTGACTCGACTCGGCCAAATCCAAATCTGAAGATTTAATGCTGATTCAGAGAATCGGTGATTCAGACATAGACACAGCTTTAAAAGCTTTTTTACATACCTTGAGGTATCGGCATGGCTTGTGAACACTGCGGTGCTGGGGTGGATGGAGCATCCCACAGGAGCACGGGGGCACCCCACCATGTGCTCAGTGGCAAACCCAGAAGTGGATCAGAAGTACTTCCAGTCCACTTCTGGATCCGCCAGGGAGTGTGCTGGGCCCTCCCCTCCTCTGAGCTCCCCCGGTTCAGCAATCAGCCGCAGGGGGATCATTAGCGGCCCCCACAGGCCCAGGAAGTGCCAGTCACCAAACTGGGGGGGTGCAGAGTGGGGGGGACCCTGTGCACTCTGCAGTGGCCCTGGAAGTGGACTGGGGAGTGTGCTAGGGAGCCCCCCAGGCTTCTCTGTGACACTCCATGTGCCCCAGTAACACAATACTCATTAGCCCCTGCTATCTAGAGGTATGTAGAAAAAACATTTAAAGCTGTTTCTATGTCTGATTCTTTCCCAACCTCTCAGAGTTGATTCGAAGGGCTCCAATTCAATTTGAAGAGATTAAAGGGTCCTCTGATGCGGTTAGGATTCAGAGATTCGGCCACAGAATCGGGCCGAATCTGCACCAAATCGAATCGGGGACTGAAGCTTCGCCCAGCCCTAGTAGGTACCACTAATGTAAGAGCAAAAACTTTACAGGAATGCTGCCACTATGCAAAATCAATCCATCCCCCAGGTGCCTGGGACACTGACAGAATGATAAAAAAAAAAAAGTCTGACTGCCCAAATTAATCAAGTAATGTGGATTGTTCCTTTCTAATCCCAATAAATTGAGTAGAACAATGCAAACAGCAAAATCCCAAAGCCTGGATCCCAGTGTAATCCCAATGGGTGGAGTAGGGGACTGCTAGGTGCCCATACATTCAATAAGAGGTTTGGTTCCTTGACAAAATAGAACAGGATGTGTAGATGGGGTAAAAAGAAGTTTAAAGAAGGTAAGGAAGGGGCTTCTGGATTTTTAAGCCTGGTAAAGCAAGGACCTCAATTTGAAACTGGAAAAAAGCAGTGAAGTCTCCAGTAATATTCTGTAACCTGGTTGGGATGAGCCAGCCTTCTTCCATGTGCTAAAGAATATAGAAGGAAGGTTGAACCTAAAAGTATTACCAGATGGGTTCCCAGAAGCACTAGTTAATTAAAAGTTGCAACAGGTCAGGAGCATACTTTTCTTCAGTGTCTCAGACTATGAAAAAACAGTCTTGCATTCGCAATTTAGGGCAAGAGTAAGAGAAAAGGTTGGTACTTCTGAATACAGTGTTGTCTGAAACCCATGTGATAATTTTGGGAAGCAAAAGGTGTAAAACATGGTATTTATAAACAGTACTCGCCAGGAAATAATTAATAAATCTAAAGCCTTGCCATGTATCTAATATGTCTCCATTTATAAAACAAGATGTTACCTCTAATATCCAGATTGGCATTGACTGCACCTTTTCCAACGGAATTTGTCACCCAACAAGTATATAATCCAGAATCTTCTTTCATTGTTTCTTTTATTTCCAGACTGCCATTTTCATATACGGTATAACGTAGACCTTCAAGTGACTGCGTACTGTCTTCTCTCACCCTAACAATACAATAATGCTCATCAATTATTTTCAGGCATTCTGAAACTGGGCTTTCATACAGACAGGGGAATTCAGCGTTAACACTTATTTCAAGAGATTAACATCAGAGTGTCTGGATTCTATTTTCATTTCTTCCTCCGTAACTTTTAAGCAAGTCATTTAATCAGACCATCATTATCATCGAACCAGTGGTTCCAAGTTTCAAAGCTAATTGAAGGTATACCTTTGGTGGGTGGGTCAGAAGCCATCAGGGAAATATAAACACTACCAAATGCCAGTAAGATGGTTAAAATGCCATTATCATGGGCTAAAATGAGTGAAAGCAAGTTGTGCAAGCCAAGGCCTTGGAAAGAGGAACAAATAAGTAGGCAATTGAGTAGGGTCAACCACGAAGTTGAGAACCAGAAGACTTGGAAAGAGTGAGTTGTGTTCAGGATACAAATATGGACGTGAGACTAGGAACTGTGTAGCTTTGGTGCAGAGGATGATGCTTTTGCATGAGTTGGTAATGAAGAAATATTTAAGTTTTAAGTTCATTTGTGTTTGAAGATTAAGGATTTTTAGGTATTGGTTCAGTGGGTAATGTTCTGCAATTGTTGGAACGTATTTTGGTGGGTTTTGTAGAGTGGCAATGGGTTTTGTAAGAGGCAAGTGAAGTGAATGTTTCTAGCATGATTAAATGGTTTTTATTACAAGGATTGTATACAGGGGCAGATAGATGAATGCACATATATATACATGGCACTTTTTTAGTTGAGAATTTTCTAGTACTATTGTTTGGGCGAGAGTTTGAGATGGTTTGCTCTTCAGTGGGACATAACTGTCTTGCAGTTCAAACGCCACTTCCATAGATCTCTACCTGGATAGACCACCTCTTTAAGGTGGTCAAAATGTGTCTATCATTGGTGATGTTACTGAATCCTTCATGGGTTTTGGAAACCACGCGATCACTGACTGCATAGCATAGGGACATTCCTTGGTAAATGTGCTTCACAGCTCGGTGATCTTCTGTCCCAATTATACATTTGTACGAAGAAAGCAACTCATCCAGTGAGGATGGAAGCACCTGATATACTGGCTTATACAGCCACTAATCCCTCAGTTTACCAATTTAAGGGCTATTACAAAACCTGCCTTGAGCAGATATTGGAAGGAAGGATTTAATCCTTGTTCAGCAGAATGTTTTGAGATTCACTAGGGAAAACTCACAATGAATCCAGACAATTGGCCTCATCTTATTCATTATTATATTTAACTCAACAACCATGACAACTAGCAGAAGTTTCAGTGTTTGTATTCTGAGATTAACATAGTTTGTTTATAAACAGCCATTTAAAAGTAGCAGCACACAAACCCAGTTATCAAAGGCTTACCATCTAATAACTGGAGGAGGTGAGGCAAAAACTTTACAGTGCAAGAATGCACTATAGCCCACAACTGTGGCGTAGTCTTCACCCTCTGGGGTCAGCACTACTGGACTAACATCTGAAAAACAGAATACATATTAATGACATTGTGTACTGGGCACTGAAGTTGGTAAGAAACATTTTTCAGAGCCTCCAACTCTAGTAATTGGGTGACTGCAAGACCGAGAAATTCTGCACACCAGAAATTCTTGCCACCTCTGGGCAAAGGTACCTGAGCAGCTGCAGCCCATAGAGGTTGATAATTGAAATGGGACATCAAGATTTCAAATATTTAATAACTAAATATTTTGGTTATAACTATACTACTAAGGGCAAGGTCCAGGTTCCATCCCTTTGGCTTTATTTTTTTTTATACTACCAACCAATATAGCCCAAGTGCTAGTTTAGATAAACAATGGGAACATAAGCAACCTTAGATCCCATCTACAAATTCTGACTCCAACAATTTACCCTGAAGGAGCTAGAAGTTAGCAATCCCCTTTTCATACACATCTTCCTATTGTGAGAGTACTCACTGATAACATTCACGTTGGCAGTCGCCAGGATGGTGCCATGCTTGTTCGTAGCTTCGCACTGATACACGGCACTGTCCTGAAGCTGTAGGTTGATAAGGCTGATCTCTCTGGGAAGGATTTGGCCCCTGTACGTCCTCCCTGAAAGGAAACCAAATATACCAGTAAGATAAGGAACCACTGTTATTACTACTGTTCCAGCAGTTCCCTTTCAAATGCAAGCACAAGGAGTGTGTTGTGTCCTCAGCGTTAAGCTAACAGTTGACCTGACAGCCAGAAAACTGTCCTGGTAGACTAAACATGGGGCTGTGGCTACTCTGATCACCAGCAGAATTTTTTAGAGCCCTTCATAAATATTTTACTTTTGATGGTAGCTACACAGTTATATTTTGAAACATCTCTTCCGGGTATTTAGTGCCTGAGAAAGAACTGGGAAGGGGCCTCTTGCTTCAGCCACCTTCTGGATGTCTTTATGACCACCAGTCCAGGTTCAGAAAAGTAGGATGATAAATCTCAGAGGCCAGCTAGTGCCACTAGAGTTGGATCCATATTCCTTAAAATGCAAACATTATATTGACCGGCTGCAGTCAGTAAATTGAGAGAACTACTGTACAAGTCATCTCCAAATTGTTGCTAATTCTACTTCCTTTGTTAACACTATGAAGTGTTACCTTTGACCAAAACGATCTTCACAACACGTTTGGATCAATGAGCCACTTTTGGCTGGGGGCACGGCACATGTAGAGCCTGGTAAAACGATATCTTGTCCTCTGCACTTACCATCAATGGGCATCCCATTAAGTTTCCACTTTATGGTTGGTTCAGGGTTGCCAATAGCTTGACAAAACAATACAAGATTTGACCCAACGCTGTAAACATTGCTGACAGGCTTCTTTACCCACTGAGGAGGTTCTGTTAAGGAGAGAAATAACATTTCAGCAGACCTTACAACAAAGAGAAGTAGCAATGCACTCAAAACTGCTAAAGCTATCATCTCCCAGCAGATGGCAAACTCTGTCAACTTTTACTGAAGAAGAGTTTCTCTTAAAGAATACTGTATATGTATGCAGTCATGTTTTATTTTGGCTCATGCACTGATTATACTGGAGTTAAAAAATCGAGAAACCTTCCTCTGTTCAGACTAGAACTGCCAAAATTGAATGTGAAGGAGAGGCTGTGCGAAATGGGCACAATATACTTTGGGTGTAAATGTCCACCTGTAAGTGATTGGTGACTGGCAGGTTGGTGAAAATGGCCAGGTTGGATGTATGTGTTTTTTTCCCCATAAAGCCCTTCAAATGTGGGGTTGTTAACTCTGGAATGATATTTGGATATGTCAGAACAGCAACCGAAATGCAAAGTGTCCATTGAAACCGAATCCTCCCACTTGAATGGAAGTATGTGGCTTTCATTGACCTCGATGGGAGCTATGCACTGCTTCCAGGGAAGACCTGTCTGCAATGACAATATTTTCATGACATCAACAGCTTGAGTTTAGGGATTGTGCCTATGCTTGCTTCTCTGTGTGGTCTGGATGGATCCCTGTGCTTTCTCACATTCTGCACATACTAACTACATCCATTGTAATCCCTGGGGCCTCCCTGGATTGTCTTTGGGTCAATGAGAGGTCTAACGATTTCAGTGGGCTTGGACCAGTCTCTAATGGGCAGAAAGCAGTCATCACTCGAAAGTCAACAGTTGTACAAAGTTGTCCACATGGTGGAGCTGTGATCAATTACCAAATTTCTCTGTTATTAGATCAGGAACTAAATGCTACGTTCTAGCAGCAGGGTAACCATTATTTTAGAAAAAAGAAAAACAACCAATGTGTTTCTAGTAGCAAGCACTGTGTGTTAGTTAAATACTATATGTACTTCAACCAAAAATACAAAATGTAAGTGAGGGAGCTAACTTGGACATTTTTTAAGCTGCAGAAAGAGTTTGTATGAACTCTCGTGAAACCTTTCTGGTGTCTACAAAAGAAAGAACTCAAAGCCCTCTCACTGAAGCTATATGAAACATGACTTTAAAAAATAATCTCTATTCTTCTTTTCCCCTACTCCACTGTATGGTAAGGAAACGGTTCGTCTGAACGAAGGGACCAGGAACTTCTATATTTATGCTTACTTCTGACACTAATCCCATCTGAGGCCTTGGTTGAGTCCCTTGACTTCTCTGTCCTAGTTTTCTGATCTGAAAAGATGAATTAATGAATGCAAACTATGAGGATGAATTAGTTAATGTTTATACAAACTCTGCAAATCAGCAGGACTGTTGATTATTAATATATCTTGAGATATGTTTGATATGACACGTTAGAACCAAAAATCATTGCCTTTACATATATGCACTATTAATGACTATGGATAGGTGGTATGACTCAATGAGAGATTCTATAAAATCTCTGTACCTGTCTACTGTACAGAATTCATTTAGGATGTCCTACAGTGGTGCGTCTCAATCTTTGTAGACTCAAAGTCCCTCTTGTTATACTTGGCGCACCCCCTCAGAAATTACCAGCTCTATGGGTTTGTTGCTGACAGAACAATAATAAGCAATTCTTCTGTGGCAAAGGGCTCATAAAAACTAAATAGGTCATAATGTTTTGGATATTATAGTTTCCTACTTGAAATCATCAGGTTTATTTTGTGAATCATGTTTGCACACCTAACAGTACAAACATTGTATGGGCACTCGGTGGCCACCCTTACAAGGATCTCAGGAGGCTTTAGGGTGCCACATCACCTGGTTGAGAATCACTGCTCTGCAATGCTACAGGTAAAAGGACAGAAGTAAAACCCAACTTCAAATGTATCTAAAATATATATTCTATTCATACTGCATTCCAACGTATCCAGGCTCTTCTACTGCCTTCATCACCATACCGTCTAGCAGTGCATTATAAATAACATGCCGAACATATGTCACATGACTTTTCCTCTCATCCTAGAATGCACATGGAGCAACAGGTGAGCAGATTTTGTGACCATCCTTGGCTCTTGTACAAATGCAGTCCATAAAATGGGTCTGGCCCCTATGAAAGCTTTGTCTCCTATCCAAACAACTTATGCTTTTTTACCAGAAAGTTTGGCTGCACCTAAGGAGCACTACTGTCAACCACAGTGCTCATGATGGAGCTATAGGTATCCCTTTAGTTATGCTGGAGCTAAGAAAGGATCAAAAAAGAAAGGATCAAGACAACAATGAAATTATAGTGTCAACAGATTACCAAAGTACAGTTCAGGATCACTATCCATGGAGAACCTGCAGATGGCTCAAATAAACTGAATACATGGTGCTAGTTTCTCCTTATACTCAGTTGCTAAACTGCTTTAAAATCAGAGCTAAAAATTCCTAGTCTACCTGCTTTTCTAATGCTGCTTTTCCAAATAAGAAATGGTTGCAGTTGCCTCAGGAAATTATGTAACTGTGACTTCCTCCAAGTACTAAACTGCAGCCCCTGCCTGAAAAAACCCCGAGAAATGCTTCTGTGGAAAGAGGAGGTGCACTGGAGATAGCAAGGAAACAGGAACCTACACCAAGTGCTTCTACAAAATCCAAAAGTCATCTCTTCACATGAGCAAAATTGGTAACTGTGGACACAAGAAGCACTTCAGTCAAGACCGGGACCCCATTATATTACGGATTGTGTTGGGCAAAACATTTAGAGGTTATATGATTGTTAAATTATAATTAGAAACCCCTGAAATCCTGAGCCTTTTTTAAAAAAGGACTTTCCCTACCGGTATTTCTGGGCCTAGTCCACTGTTCCCAGCTAACCTCTTCTCAGGGAGAGATTAAAATGTTCAAGCAATTAAGCAATTTTCTGGCTGAACATTTTTCTGGTACTATGTTTGTTAGTAATTGCCTGAATCCTTGCCCTCAGTGCATTGTAGGATAAATAAGTGGGCTGCATGCAAATACTGGCACCTGGAAATGCTTTTATGACAGGTAAGGTTTGGTTTTCTCATGCCCAAATATCAGGAAAAAAAAAGATAGGTATGAGACAGGAGAAATGATACCTTAGTTCTGATTTATGAACTAGCAATAGGAAAGAGAATGGGTGGAGTAGCAGAGGTAGTGAATAAAAAAGATAGTCCTTCTACTTCACATGTTAACTTTATCTTCCTGTGTGCACCCTTACAGAAGAGATTATCAGGTCCTCAGGTGCTGCCTATCAGCAAACTCCAGTGAAATCAACTGAAGTTAACAAAGCTACCTTCACTTACCCCAGGTAAGTATCTGCCCTGAATGTGTATGTAGAGGATGAGAATGAACATGTTCTCATAAATAAATTGCTAAGCTGTGCTGTAGATGATTACATGGTCAGGTGGGTGGCAAACTGGCTTAGGGGGTCACACCCAGAGAATGGTGGTAGATGGGTCGGTATCGACCTGCAACGACGTAGGCAGTGAAGTCCTGCAAGGCTTGGTCCTTGGACCAATGCTATTCCATGTCTTCATCAGTGACTTGGAGGAGGGCATGGAGAGCACCCTGTCCAAATTTGCAGATGATTCCAAATTATGGGGCAAATTTAACACACCAGAGGATAGGGAATGGATCCAGGTGGATCTGGTCAGGTTGGAAAAATGGGCAGAAATAAATAGGATGCAGTCCAACAAAGACAAGCGCAAAGTGCTGTACTTGGGCAAAAAGAACCACTGACGCACTTACACGCTGGGGGATGACGTTCTCAGCAGCACGGTAGTGGAAAGGGATCTTGGAGTTATAGTTGACTTCAAGATGAACATGAGTCGTCAGTGAGACAAAGTGATCAACAACTTTATCACTTTATCATCCATTAGCAGATGCATAACAAACAGGTCCAGGGAGGTGATCCTTCCCCTGTATGTGACGCTGGTCAGACCGCAGTTGGAGTACTGTGTCCAGTTTTGGGCACCGCACTTCAAGAGGGATGTGGATAGCCTTGAGAGGGTCCAGAGGAGGCCCCTCATATGGTCAGAGGCCTGCAGGCAAGGCCCTACGAGGAGAGACTGGGGGACCTAGTTCTCTTCAGCCTTTGCAACAGAAGGCTGAGAGGTGATCTTGTGGCTGCCTATAAATACATCAGGGGAGGGCAGCAGG